>NC_143028.1:26723500-27034250 GCF_057628025.1 Oncorhynchus mykiss | reverse complement strand
CTGTTCTATTTGTGAGGCAGATTGCACTGCAAGTCCTGCCTGTTCCATCTCCTCATTGGTTTATAGAAGCAGGTACCCACGTGCCATCTCCTCATTGGTTATGCCCACGTTGGTGACGGAAAGACGAACGAGGTCGGTGGCGGTAATGCACCTAATTTATGAAAGTTGTCAATCACAATATAAGTTCCAGAGAATAAAAAGCCTGGAAGGAGGAGAGATGACTGGAAACGATTCGGTTGACCGTTTTATGTGTGGATTAATTGATGGAGTAGAGGACCTTGTGCATTTCAGGTAAAATAACAACTCAATGTTTACATCCCAGGACAAATTAGCTAGCAACAGCAAGCTAGCTAAATAGGACAAATTAGCTAGCAAGTGCAAGCTGGCTAGCTAAATTGCCATAAATGTTTAATGCTTTCTGTCCCCAAATTAATCTAATTGGTTCAGAGTTTATTTTTATATTTTAACCTGCATGTCGTGATCGCGTTTGGTGTGGTGGGACAAAATAAATTGATGCACGATGGCGCACGTGCGCAGCCGGTTTGAATTCGGTGTAAGAATGTGGAGGCGAGGAAGCCGCTTTCTGAGCTTATCAACTAAATGCATGCTACAGCTGATTTTGTACTGCAACTGTCCCGCTGTACTATCCTGGCTGTGGGGGAAAGTATGGTGGCGAGGGTGGTGGCTCATTGCCACCTCTGGTTGAGTTGACCTGGATTCTTGAGAGGGACAGGCAGATGCATTTGGATGAGCCAGTTTTGCCTACAAAGTTGTTTGGCTCTGCTATTGAGTCCTTATAGGCCTGTTTAGAGGATAAACAAAATGGGTTGATTTCCCATGGAAATGCTTCGGGGGAGGCTCAACAGTTCCCGAGATGTGAAGGAAAGGGTCCACGACAGAGACGGGTTGCCCCAGACCAGTTATTCAGGTCATGATTGCTCCACGGTTTAGATAGCTGACAAGACTATCTAACCTAGCAGTCTAAAACATTTTAGCTAACATGGGCTAATTGAGTGACTGTTAGTGACTGGCATAAAAATAGAAAAACTGCTGATGTACCACCAAACGGTAAGTTGAGACCCCGACTGAGTTGGGTGGGGAGTCCCTAGCTGCCATGGAGCCCTAAGCGGCCACTAATGTCACTTATTGGTAGGGCCAGCCCGGTTAACTTGCTTCAAAGCCATACACTTAACTTAACCATAAAGGAGTTATTACCCAACTGTAACCTTTCAAGGTTCTTGACTCTTGGTCATAATTCTCACATGTCATGAGCCCTCCAGTGTAGTCTCACATTTTAGCAACCTGGTCTCACATTTGATGGCATAATTTGATGTTTGATGGCAGTGTTACAATCAAGGCTGCAATTCGACCTCTGTTCAAATAATAAGAAATTCTAACAAAGTGACAGGTCACCATTAATACCTCATTGAGTCAGTTAGCAGTCAGTTAGCCAATGTCTAGTTTCTCTTCACATAAGAAAGAGATCATATTATCAAAAGCTAGGAGACATATTTGTTTCAAATCCATTTACCTTCATATCAGCATAACCTCATTTGCACCACTGGGGTAACTGCACTTTGGAACTACAGAAAATTGTTTTGAGCTCAGATCAATGCTAATGTATTTGTTCCAACAGAACAATAAATGCTTGGTCTGTTTAACAGAAAAGAAACTAAGAGATAGAACCTCAGTTTGTTTTTTTACATAACTGCTTTCTCATTAAACAATTATCTCTAGCAGCAATCTCTGGGCGGATGGGATATGTACTCACAAAAACACAGAGAAAGACCTTTCCCACTGGGAACAGACCTCAGTTCAACATCTAGTTTTGATTTACATTTGGTTGAGAGATCAACTAAAGTGAAGTCAGTGTGAAATCAACAAAAAATGTTACCATGTCATTGGATTTAGATTAAAAGTATAAAAGTATAAAAAAGACAATGCCCTTACTTTAACTTTTGCAAATCCAGTCAGTTTTCTATGTGGATTCAACTTCATCACAGTTTTGTGGGGGATTGAAATGACGTGGACAATGTTGATTCAACCAGTTTATATTTATATATTTTTCAAAGAAAAATGTAATATCTATTTCAGTGGTAGCCCAAAGTGGAAACTCATTAACCGGTGCTTCTCAACTGATAAAGCAAACAGGGCCACCTCAGCCTATATTCCAAATGGCAGCCTATTGCCTTTGTAGTGCAATACTTTGGACCAGGACCCATAGAGCTATGGGCCTTTGTCAAAAGTAGTGCACTATATAGGGAATAGGGTGCCTTTTAAAACACAGTCTTAGTCTGCACTCAGAGTTCCAGTGGCACTACACTGTTGACTGTGAATAAGCGAATCAGTGCCAATAAGTGCATATTGAGTAATACAGATGCCTGCAGTACATGAAGACCGTAGGTATGTTTTTATATTCTCTAAAGGACTTTGGTCACAATTTATCTCTTGAATCTGAATTGATTCCCCATAAAAGCTCTATTCCACAGAAAGAAAAATCAGCCCATTGAATTAAACCCCACAAAGAAAAGTCTTAATTACGGAGGTGAATGGGGCTGCCACTGTATTGAAACCATTGGACGCAGTTTATCATTGGCGACAGGTTCAGAACACATCATTGCTTTCTGTATCGGAAAGTAGTTTGGCCCTCTCTGAAGTCTCGTAGATCGATGCAATGTACTATTTTTGTTTATAAAGCCCTCTTGCACAAACTTCTGCCGTACCTTACTTCATTGTTAACCTACAGACGTACGAGCTACCAGACCTGGTCTCAGAGATGGCTAACTGGAGATCCCTGCGGGCTACACCAGGTTTGGTGTCAATTCCATTTCAATTCCAGTCAATTCAGAAAGTACACAGAAATTCCAATTCCAACTATCTTCAGTTTACTTTCTGAATAGACTGGAAATTACCTCAAATGTGGTCTCCAGTGAGGTAGGTAGATCTCCAGAACTCTCTAAAGTTGGATGTTTTGATGCCGCTAGGGCAGTCCAGAAGGCCTGTTGATTACCTTTTTTTTTTTTACTGAGGACTGATGTTTGTTTTTCATAGTCATGTTTTGTAAGTTGCATTTAAAGTTTGATTTGATTTAGCCCTATCCTTTAACTTAGATTTTTGGTTGAGATGGAGACATGAATCCAACATATAAATTATGAATTAGTAGGCAAACTGGAATTAAAGACAAACTAGGTCAGTGGCACAGATGGAACAATCCAAGCAGAAGATACATTTCCTTCATATGTTGATATTTGGTTGAGTTGACAACCAAACACAATTCAAAATCACTTCAGAAACACAACAAATAGCGATCTATTAACTTTGACAAGTTCACATGTTGGATTCACGTCTCCATCTCAACCTAAAATGTAAATTAAACGGGATTAAGCCAGTGGCTCACATGGAACTATTCAAGCTATAGATACATCTCCTTCAAATGTTGATATTTAGTTGTATTGTCAACCAAACACAATTCAATATTACTTTTGTAATACAGCCTTTTATTTACTATCTTACAAGCTAATGTAACATTCAACCTTAAAATAAGTAACACATCCATGGCATCAGTTTGAGGTTACTTGTATCAAAGGCACCGGAGAAGATGGCTGACATTTTATGTGCTTGTAAACTGATGTGTTTTTGTTCATTTTTTGCGTTGTTTGTAAATATTTGTTTCACTTATTCTGTACATAATGTTGCTGCTACCGCCTCTTATGATCGAAAATAACTTCTGGACATCAGAACAGTGATTACTCACCACGAACTGGCAGAAGCCAGTTCTTTAACGAGCCCGACGAGCCCGACGTGAAGGACATACTGCTTTCCTGGGAACAGGCCCAAATCCCTGTGATTTGCGTGAAGAGAAGACAGAGAAAAAGAGGACGGAGGTCGGGCTGCCTTCTGAGAATTCGTAGGTGATCGAAATAAATCCCCACTACCTTCCGTTCTACTAGCTAACATGCAATCATTGGAAAATAAAATCAACTACCTACGAGGAAGATTAAACTAACAATGGGGCATTAAAAACTGTAATATCTTGTGCTTCACGGATTTGTTGCTGAATGATGACTATCGGCAGGATAGAACAGAGGCGTCTGGTAAGACAAGGGGGAGCCGGACCATGAATATTAATAAACAACAGCTGGTGCACAATATCTAAGGAAGTCTCAAGGTTTTGCTCGCCTGAAGTAGAGTATCTCATGATAAGCTGTAGACCACACTATCTACCTAGAGAGTTTTCATCTGCATTTTTCGTAGCTGTCTGCATACCACCACAGACCGATGCTGGCACTAAGACCACACTCATCGAGCCTAATTCCTCCTTAAGCAAACAGGAAAACGCTCATCCAGAGGCGGTGCTCCTAGTGGCCGGGGATTTTAATACAGGGAAACGTAAATCCGTTTCACCAAATTTCTATCAGCATGTTAAATGTGCAACCAGAGCGGAAAAAAACTATAGACCACCTTTACTCCACACACAAAGATGTGTACACAGCTCTCCCTATAATTCTATCCTCCTGCTTCCTGCTTACAAGTAAACATGAAAGACGGAAGCACCAGTGACTTGGTCAATAAAAAAAAAATATATGAAGCAGATGCTAACTCCAGGACTGTTTTGCTAGCACAGACTGGAATCTGTTCCGGGATTCTTCCGATAGCATTGAGGAGTACACCACATCAGTCATTGGCATCATCATTAAGTGCATCGATGACGTCGTCCACACAGTGACTGTACGTACATACCCCAACCAGAAGCCATGGAATACAGGTAACATCCGCACGAGCTAAAGGCTAGAGCTGCCGCTTTCAAGGAGCGGGACACTAACCCAGAAGGTTGTAAGAAATCCTGTTATCCCCTCAGACGAACCATCAAACAGGCAAAGCATTAATACAGGACTCAGATCGAATCGTACTACACCGGCTCCGATGCTTGTTGGATGTGGCAGGGCTTGCAAACTATTACAGACTACAAAGGGAAGCACAGCCGAGAGCGGCCCAGTGACACAAGCCAAACTACTTCTATGCTTGCTTTGAGGCAAACAACACCAGCTGATGTGAGTAAGACTTTTAAACAGGTCAACATTCACAAGGCCGCAGGGACTGATGGATTACCAGGACGTGTACTGCGAGCATGCGCTGACCAACTGGCAAGTGTCGTCACTGACATTTTCAACCTCTCCCTGTCCCAGTCTGTAATACCAGCATGTTTTAAGCAGACCACTATATTCCCTGTGTCCAAGAACACTAAAGTAACCTGCCTAAATGACTACCGACCCGTAGCACTCACATTTGTAGCCATGAAGTGCTTTGAAAGGCTGGTCATGGTTCACATCAACAGCATTATCCCAGAAACCCTAGACCCACTCCAATTTGCATACCGCCCTAACAGATCTACAGATGATGCAATCTCTATTGCACTCCTCACTGCCCTTTCCCACCTGGACAAAAGGAACACCTATTTGAGAATGCTATTCATTCACTACAGCTTAGTGTTCACCACCATAGTCCCTGTGTCCAAGGACACTAAAGTAACCTGCCTAAATGACTACCAACCCGTAGCACTCACATTTGTAGCCATGAAGTGATTTGAAAGGCTGGTCATGGTTCACATCAACAGCATTATCCCAGAAACCCTAGACCCACTCCAATTTGCATACCGCCCTAACAGATCTACAGATGATGCAATCTCTATTGCACTCCTCACTGCCCTTTCCCACCTGGACAAAAGGAACACCTATTTGAGAATGCTATTCATTCACTACAACTCAGCGTTCAACACCGTAGTGCCCTCAAAGCTCATTAATAATCTAAGGGCCTTGGGACTAAACACCTCCCTCTACATCTGGAACCTGGCCACCCGCAGGTGGTAAGGGTAGTTAAAAACACATCCGCCACTCTGATCCTCAACACAGGTGCCCCTCACTGATGCGTGCTCAGTCCCCTCCTGTACTCCCTGTTCACTCATGACTTCATGGCCAGGCACGACTCCAAGACACTCATTAAGTTTGCCAATGACACAAAAGTGGCAGGCCTGATCAACGACGAGACAGCCTATAGGGAGGTCAGAGACCTGGCCGTGTGGTGCCAGAGTAACAACCTATCCTTCAACGTGATCAAGACAAAGGAGATGATTGTGGACTACAGGAAAAGGAGGAACGAGCATGCCCCTTTTCTCATCAAGGCTGTAAGTGGAGCTAGCTGAGCGCTTCAAGTTTCTTGGTGTCCACATCATCAACAAACTAACATGGTCCAAGCACACCAAGACAGTCATGAAGAGGGCATGACAAAACCCATTCCCCCTCAGTAGACTGAAAATATTTGGCATGGGTCCTCAGGTCCTCAAATGGTTCTACAGCTGCAGCATCGAGAGCTTCCTGACTGGTTGCATCACTGCCTGGTATGGCAACTGCTCGACCTCCGACCGCAAGAGACTACAGAGGGTAGTGCGTACGTCACTGGGGTAGTGCGTACATCACTGGGGCCAAGCGTCCTGCCATCCAGGACCTCTATACCAGGCGGTGTCAGTGGAAGACCCTAAAAATTGTCAGACTCCAGCCACTCTAGTCATAGACTGTTCTCTCTGCTTCCACACGGCAAGCCCCAATTATAGGTCCAAGAGGCTTCTAAACAGCTTCCACACCAGAGCCATAAGACTCCTGAACATCTAATCAAAAGGCTACCCAGACCATTGCAACCTTCCGGTCACTAGTCCAACGCTCTAACCACTAGGCTACCCTGCCACCCCACATGTACATATTACCTCAATTCCCTCGACTAACTGGTGCCCCCGCACATTGACTCTGTACCGGTACCCCTTGTATATAGTCTCGCTATTGTTATTTTACTGCTGTGCTTTAATGAGTTGTTACTTTTATTTCTTATTCGTATTTTTTAAACTGCATTGCTGGTTAGTGGCTTGTAAGTAAGCATTTCACTGTAAGGGCTACACCTGTTGTATTTGGCGCATGTGACTAGTAAAATTGTATTTTATTTGAAACATATATTTCCTCTTATGTAATCATATAAAGTGTGTATGTTAAAGATTTCATGCATAGGTCATCGCAGGTCTGTGGAGATCTTCACACTTGCTTTAATAATGTGTGCTGTCTTGAACGGCATTGATCACTTGCACAATATACTTCTAATGTAATCTCAACTGCAATCCAGGTCATTTGGTTCTGCTATTAGATTAACGAGTTAATTTTTTGCATGGTTTAATTCAATCACGCAATCAAATGTTAAGTAATCGATTTGATAAAATAGCATGTCATAATTTAATCAGTCAGAGACACGACAACACTCATACATTTAAAACCTGTTTTAAGTGTTTTATTTCGGGGCCACGGTGTTGGTGCTGCTCTTAACACACCTTGTTTGGTGAGATTTTCCGGTCTCCTGGAGCTAACGTTAGCAAGCTAGCCCCGGCTAGCTAGGTTACCTAGCTGTCACCGGAAAAGATTCTCACATCGCAGATGTGTCTTGTAGCTGGGACCGCTGTTTCTGACCTGAGTGTAAGCATGTCCTACTCTGTTTAGAAGTTGGATCCGGAGATGGACAGTAAAGCCATAACATGTGAGACCTGTGATCTGTTCACCATAGTGAAAGAATTCCGACTTTTTGAAAAGTGTTAACTCGTTGCCTCAAAAGACCGAACTACTAGAGGAGAACAGGGTCCTAAAAGTACATCTTGCTCTGGCTAAGGAGACTTCACACTGCATGCTGTTTTTCATGTGACAATTCTAAATGACAGAGGGGAAAGTCTATGGTGCTCTATGAGACTGGGATCCTCTGCCGTAGCTACTGAGGATACTCCCTTGGACCACTTTCCCATATTAACACATCCCACAGATAAGAACAGCAGAACCACTGCGTCTTGCGCTACACCATCGGAGTTAGAGGTAGGAAAATGACAATGTATCCTCCCTCTGATAGAGACGCAGCTGAATTCTCACACAGTAGTCATTAATGTTTATTTAGCTAATTGAGAGGAGAGTCCCCATTGTGATACTCGGGAACAGGCTGATTGTGGAACGTACAGTCTGTTAGTGGGTCCCCCACCAGGGTCAGGTTCTCAGGTCTGGGCTTGTCGGACCAATACGCCACATCACAGGGGCCATTGTGTTTTAATTTCACCTTTATTTAACCAGGTATGCCAGTTGAGAACAAGTTCTTATTTACAACGGCGACCTGGCCAAGATAAAGCAAAGCAGTGCAACAAAAACAAGAGTTACACATGGGATAAACAAACAGTCAAAAACAGGCAAAATAATTACAATTTAGCATTAACACTTGAGGGATGGATGTGCAGATGATGTGCAAGTAGAGATATTGGGGTGCAAAATAGCAACAACAAAATAAAAATAATATGGGGACGAGTTAGTTGGTTGTGTTATTTACAGATGGGCTATGTACAGGTGCAGTGATCTGTGAGCTGCTCTGAGAGCTGATGCTTAAAGTTCGTTAGGGAGATAAGTCTCCATATGGATATCCTGCATATGGAAACCCTGCATATGTCGTAAAATGTAGCTATTAACCTCCTACGACAGAATGCCTGTTCCTTTTGGTCAAAAATAAGAATATTCAGAGTTATGAAATCTTGATTTGCAAATGTTGAACTTATAATATGGCTACTAATACTGGAAAAGCTACATAAAAGTCCAAGTATACAGATTTGACGATATTCTTGCAGAAAAATGTAATATGAATGTAAATGTCTCCTTCACGATTTTCCCAAATGTACCTGGGTGACTTCAAACTAAATGTCATGTAGTTTGCTCATTCTTCAAGTTATCCGTCTGAAAATTTGAAAATACACTGCTGCCATCTTGTGGACACCATCAGAATTACAACCAGAGTGATGTCTGGAAGTGGGAGCTTTCTCTGGCATTTCAAAGATTGTGGTAGTAAATAAACGTTTGTTTTTTTCATCTACCAGATCCATTGTGTTATTCTCCTACATTTCATTCACATTTCCACAAACTTTAGTGTTTCCTTTCAAATGGTACCAAGAATATGCATATCCTTGCTTCAGGGCCTGAGCAACAGGCACTTAGGTTTGGTAGGTCATTTTAGGTGAACATTTAAAAAGGGGGCTATCCCTATAAAGTGATGATCCTAACTGACCTAACACAGGGCATTTTTACCAGGATTAAATGTCAGGAATTGTGAAAAACGGAGTTTAACTATTTGGCAAAGGTGTATGTAAACTTCCGTCTTCACCTGCACGTGCTGGAGCATGTGCTACGGGTGGGTGTTGCTATGGAGACCAGTGAGCTGAGATAAGGCGGGGCTTTACCTAGCAAAGACTTATAGATGACCTGGAGCCAGTGTGTTTAGCGATGAAAATTTAGCGAGGGCCAGCCAACGAGGGCATACAGGTCGCAGTGATGGGTAGTATATGGGGCTTAGGTGACAAAATGGATGGCACTGTGATAGACTACATAACGCAGGCAATAAGGCAGTGATCGCTCAGATACGCTCAGATATGGGTTGAAGACAGCAGAGGTCTATTTAGAGGACAAGTTGGTCAGGATGATATCTATGAGGGTGCCCATGTTTACAGATTTAGTGTTGTACCTGGTAGGTTCCTTGATAATTTGTGTGAGATTGAGGGCATCCCAGTTCAATTCACCTAACAGTACGAAGTCTGAAGATAGATGCGGGGCAATCAATTCACATATGCTGTCCAGGGCACAGCAAGAGACTTTTCTGGAAAGTTGGATTTTAAAAGTAGCTGAACTGTTTGGGCAGAGACCTGGATAGTATGACAGAACTCTGCAGGCTCTCTCTGCTGTAGATTGCAACTCTGCTCCCTTTGGTAGTTCTATCTTGACAGAAAATGTTGTAGTTGGGGATGGAAATTTCTGAATTTTTGGTGGCCTTCCTAAGCCAGGATTCATACATGGCTAGTACATCAGGGCTGGAGGAGTGTGCTAAAGCAGTGAATAAAATACATTGTGAGGAGGCTTCTGATGTTAACATGCATGAAACCAGGGCTTTTACGGTTACAGAAGTCAACAAATGAGAGCGCCTGGAGAATAGGTGTGATGCTGTGGGCTATAGGGCCTGGGTTAACCTCTACATCACCAGAGGAACAGAGTGCAAAAAGGGCAGATTTCTGGGCGTGGTAGAATAGATTCAGGGCACATTGATTCCAAGATGGCGTAGCAGTAAGTCGTCCTGTCGTGTCGTGTCCCTTGTATATATCGTTTCTTTTTCGTTTTTTTACATATTTTTCTTCGCATATCTCTTTAAAAACATTTTGCTAAACCTAAGCTTCCAATACTCTCCTGCAACCCGCCCCTCACCCAATGTAGCTATTTTTCCTAAAGTATTTATATTTACTTCGGAACCGGAACCCCTCAACTGAAGCTAGCCAGCTAACCACCAGCTGTGCTAGCGGTCTTCAGCTAACCGGTCATCAGCTAACCTTTAGCTCGGAAAGCTCTCGCCAGTTCGAACAACGCGACTCTAACCAGAGCATAACGGACCTATTTATTTTTCATCCCCGGATTCATCCCCGGATTCCCACCGCAAACGGAACATTTCTCAGCTGGATCTTCACAACTAGCTATCTAGCTAAACCGCAACCCCGGATGATTACTCCTGGCTAGCGTTTCCACCCACTTAGCTTGAAGCTAGCCCGGCCAGCGCACCTGTGCTACCACCGTAGCATACTCCTGGGCTACAATACCCGGGCCCACGACCGGTCTATCGATGTCACCGCATGAAGAGGAATAAACAGACTCACCCCATCGCGACGTCCCCCAAAGGCTAACTCTCTAGCCCTCGCTATCTCCCTGCTTGCTAATTCGGCCTGCTAACTGCTAGCTTGTCCAGCTCCGGTCCGCTAACTGCTACCTTGTTTAGCCCGGGCCTACAAACTGTTAGCTTGTTAGCACAGGCCTGCTAACCGTCTGAATCGCCGCGTCCCAAACACTCACTGGATCCATATTTACTTTCTATCTCTTTTTGATTTTTAACTTGTTTATACCTTCCGGAAACCTGCCTCACCCAATGTGATACGGAATCGCTATTATTTTTTATTTTTAGTACACACTCAAGAACCCCCAGAAGCTAACCAGCTAACTAGCTACAAGCTATTTAGTCATTGTTAGTTTTTTAACCTGGATAACACTCGCCAGTCCAGCTTCCCTGCCCCATCCACCGCTGCCCCCTGGACACTGATCTCTTGGCTACATAGCTGATGCACGCTGCACTGTCCATTAATCACGGTACTCCATTCTGCTTGTTTGTTTTATCTGTTGGCCCCGTTGCCTAGTCAACGCCATTTTACCTGCTGTTGTTGTGCTAGCTGATTAGCTGTTGTCTCACCTACTGTTTTAGCTAGCTTTCCCAACTCAACACCTGTGATTACTGTATGCCTCGCTGTATGTCTCTCTCAAGTGTCAATATGCCTTGTATACTGTTGTTCAGGTTAGTTATCATTGTTTTAGTTCACAATGGAGCCCCTATTTCCACTCTTCATACCCCTGATAACTCCTTTGTCCCACCTCCCACACATGCGGTGACCTCACCCATTACAACCAGCATGTCCAGAGATACAACCTCTCTCATCATCACCCAGTGCCTGGGCTTACCTCCGCTGTACCCGCACCCCACCATACCCCTGTCTGCGCATTATGCCCTGAATATATTCTACCATGCCCAGAAACCTGCTCCTCTTATTCTCTGTCCCCAACGCTCTAGGCGACCAGTTTTGATAGCCTTTAGCCGCACTCTCATACTACTCCTTTTCTGTTCCGTGGGTGATGTGGAGGTAAACCCAGGCCCTGCATGTCCCCAGGCACCCTCATTTGTTGACTTCTGTGATCGAAAAAGCCTTGGTTTCATGCATGTCAACATCAGAAGCCTCCTCCCTAAGTTTGTTTTACTCACTGCTTTAGCACACTCTGCTAACCCTGATGTCCTTGCTGTGTCTGAATCCTGGCTTAGGAAGGCCACCAAAAATTCAGAGATTTCCATACCCAACTATAACATCTTCCGTCAAGATAGAACTGCCAAAGGGGGAGGAGTTGCAGTCTACTGCAGAGATAGCCTGCAAAGTAATGTCATACTTTCCAGGTCCATACCCAAACAGTTCGAACTACTAATTTTGAAAATTACTCTCTCCAGAAATAAGTCTCTCACCGTTGCCGCCTGCTACCGACCTCCCTCAGCTCCCAGCTGTGCCCTGGACACCATTTGTGAATTGATCGCCCCCCATCTAGCTTCAGAGTTTGTTCTGTTAGGTGACCTAAACTGGGATATGCTTAACGCCCCGGCAGTCCTACAATCTAAGCTAGATGCCCTCAATCTCACACAAATCATCAAGGAACCCACCAGGTACAACCCTAACTCTGTAAACAAGGGCACCCTCATAGACGTCATCCTGACCAACTGGCCCTCCAAATACACCTCCGCTGTCTTCAACCAGGATCTCAGCGATCACTGCCTCATTGCCTGTATCCGCTACGGAGCCGCAGTCAAACGACCACCCCTCATCACTGTCAAACGCTCCCTAAAACACTTCTGTGAGCAGGCCTTTCTAATCGACCTGGCCCGGGTATCCTGGAAGGACATTGACTTCATCCCGTCAGTTGAGGATGCCTGGTCATTCTTTAAAAGTAACTTCCTCACCATTTTAGATAAGCATGCTCCGTTCAAAAAATGCAGAACTAAGAACAGATACAGCCCTTGGTTCACCCCAGACCTGACTGCCCTCGACCAGCACAAAAACATCCTGTGGCGGACTGCAATAGCATCGAATAGTCCCCGTGATATGCAACTGTTCAGGGAAGTCCGGAACCAATACACGCAGTCAGTCAGGAAAGCTAAGGCCAGCTTCTTCAGGCAGAAGTTTGCATCCTGTAGCTCCAACTCCAAAAAGTTCTGGGACACAGTGAAGTCAATGGAGAACAAGAGCACCTCCTCCCAGCTGCCCACTGCACTGAGGCTAGGTAACACGGTCACCACCGATAAATCCATGATTATCGAAAACTTCAATAAGCATTTCTCAACGGCTGGCCATGCCTTCCGCCTGGCTACTTCAACCTCGGCCAACAGCCCCGCCCCCCCCGCTGCTCCTCGCCCAAGCCTCTCCAGGTTCTCCTTTACCCAAATCCAGATAGCAGATGTTCTGAAAGAGCTGCAAAACCTGGACCCGTACAAATCAGCTGGGCTTGACAATCTGGACCCTCTATTTCTGAAACTATCCGCCACCATTGTCGCAACCCCTATTACCAGCCTGTTCAACCTCTCTTTCATATCGTCTGAGATCCCCAAGGATTGGAAAGCTGCCGCAGTCATCCCCCTCTTCAAAGGGGGAGACACCCTGGACCCAAACTGTTACAGACCTATATCCATCCTGCCCTGCCTATCTAAGGTCTTCGAAAGCCAAGTCAACAAACAGGTCACTGACCATCTCGAATCCCACTGTACCTTCTCCGCTGTGCAATCTGGTTTCCGAGCCGGTCACGGGTGCACCTCAGCCACACTCAAGGTACTAAACGATATCATAACCGCCATCGATAAAAGACAGTACTGTGCAGCCGTCTTCATCGACCTTGCCAAGGCTTTCGACTCTGTCAATCACCATATTCTTATCGGCAGACTCAATAGCCTCGATTTTTCGGATGACTGCCTTGCCTGGTTCACCAATTACTTTGCAGACAGAGTTCAGTGTGTCAAATCGGAGGGCATGCTGTCCGGTCCTCTGGCAGTCTCTATGGGGGTGCCACAGGGTTCAATTCTCGGGCCGACTCTTTTCTCTGTATACATCAATGATGTTGCTCTTGCTGCAGGCGATTCCCTGATCCAACTCTACGCAGACGACACCATTCTATATACTTTCGGCCCGTCATTGGACACTGTGCTATCTAACCTCCAAACAAGCTTCAATGCCATACAACACTCCTTCCGTGGCCTCCGACTGCTCTTAAACGCTAGTAAAACCAAATGCATGCTTTTCAACCGATCGCTGCCTGCACCCGCATGCCCGCCTAGCATCACCACCCTGGATGGTTCCGACCTAGAATATGTGGACATCTATAAGTACCTAGGTGTCTGGCTAGACTGCAAACTCTCCTTCCAGACTCATATCAAACATCTCCGATCGAAAATCAAATCAAGAGTCGGCTTTCTATTCCGCAACAAAGCCTCCTTCACTCACGCCGCCAAGCTTACCCTAGTAAAACTGACTATCCTACCGATCCTCGACTTCGGCGATGTCATCTACAAAATGGCTTCCAACACTCTACTCAGCAAACTGGATGCAGTCTATCACAGTGCCATCCGTTTTGTCACTAAAGCACCTTATACCACCTACCACTGCGACTTGTATGCTCTAGTCGGCTGGCCCTCGCTACATATTCGTCGCCAGACCCACTGGCTCCAGGTCATCTACAAGTCCATGCTAGGTAAAGCTCCGCCTTATCTCAGCTCACTGGTCACGATGGCAACACCCATCCGTAGCACGCGCTCCAGCAGGTGTATCTCACTGATCATCCCTAAAGCCAACACCTCATTTGTCCGCCTTTCGTTCCAGTACTCTGCTGCCTGTGACTGGAACGAATTGCAAAAATCGCTGAAGTTGGAGACTTTTATCTCCCTCACCAACTTCAAACATCAGCTATCTGAGCAGCTAACCGATCGCTGCAGCTGTACATAGTCTATTGGTAAATAGCCCACCCATTTTCACCTACCTCATCCCCATACTGTTTTTATTTATTTACTTTTCTGCTCTTTTGCACACCAATATCTCTACCTGTACATGACCATCTGATCATTTATCACTCCAGTGTTAATCTGCAAAATTGTAATTATTCGCCTACCTCATGCCTTTTGCACACATTGTATATAGACTCCCCCTTTGTTTTCTACTGTGTTATTGACTTGTTAATTGTTTACTCCATGTGTAACTCTGTGTTGTCTGCTCATACTGCTATGCTTTATCTTGGCCAGGTCGCAGTTGCAAATGAGAACTTGTTCTCAACTAGCCTACCTGGTTAAATAAAGGTGAAATAAATAAAAAAAAATAAAAAAAATAATGTACAGACAAGGGTATGGTAGGACGTGAGTACAGTGGGGTTAAACCTAGGCATTGAGTGACGATCAGAGCTTGCATCTCTAGTGACACCAGCTAAGCCAGGTGAGGTCTCCCCATGTGTGGGGTGTGAGAGAGCTAAAAGAGCTATGTAAGGCATGTCCAGCTCAACAAGGGACTCTACAGTCAAATAAAACAATAACTAACCGAAAGAGCAGAATACAAGGCATACTGACAGAGAGAGGCATGTGTAGCCGAGGGATCATAGGGTCCAATGAGCAGCAATAGGTGAGTCCTGGAGCCAATCGGTAGTAGCTACTATGCTAGGCGAGCGGGAGGCACGGCATTCAGAAAGCTAGCGGGCCGGGGCTAGCAGATTGGTCTTCGGTGACAACGCAATGGAAAAGCCTGTTGAAATCACATCGGATGATTACGTCGGCAGACCAGTCATGATGGATCGGCGGGGCTCCATGTCAGCAATAAAGGGTCCAGGCCAATTGGCAAAGCAGTATTATAGCCCACAAATTAGCGGGTATACCTTTTCGGCTAGCCGGGAGATGGGACTAACTCGAGGCTAACTGGTGCTTGCTTCAGGACAGAGGCGTTAGCCACTCAATTGCAGCTAGTTAGCTGTGATCTAGGGATGATGGGCTCAGGGTCCCTCTCCTCGTTAGAGACATTGTGTTGTCGGGACTAGGCGTCTACCTTCTGATTCTTTGGATCCTGGGCGATAGGCTAGTGTGAAATCCAACCTTCAACAGAGCCCACCTAGCCTAGCGAGTGTTCAACCTCTTGGCTTCTTGAATGGAGACCAAGTTCTAATGGTCCGTCCAGATCACAAAAGGGTGAGGTGCCCCCTCTAACCAGTGTCTCCACCCGTCAAGAGCCCACAACTGCCAAGAGCTCCCGGTTGCCTACGTCGTAGTTGCGTTCCACTGGTGAGAACTGCTTAAAGAGAAAGGTTCATGGGTGCAGTTTCTTGTCCTCCTCGTTCCGCCCCTGCTCCGGTGTCCGAGGCATCCACCTCCACCACAAAGGGATGAGTCAGATCAGGATGAAAGGGGATGGGTCCAGAGGTGAAACATCCTTTGAGGATGCCCTGTTAGCTTCGGGGGTCGAGCAAAAATGAGTCTGGGACTTGCGGGTTAGGACCGTGAGAGGTGCTGCTACCGCACCAAATTTGAATATGAAGCATCTGTAAAAATGTGCAAATCCAAGGAACTGCTGGACCTGCTTGAGTGAGGTGGGACGGGGCCAGTCGGTGACTGCCTCAATCTTAACGGAGTCCATTTGGATGACAGCGGTAGAGATAACGTATCCCAGGAAGGAAACCTGGGACACATGGATCTCACACTTCTCTATCTTGACATATTGTTGACTCGGCAGGAGGCGTCTTAGGACTTGGCGCACATGCAGTATGTGGTCTTGGAGAAGATCAAGATGTCACCAGTAAACAAAGATGAACCGATTCAAAATATCCCTCAGGGTGTCTTTGACCAATGCTTGAAAGACTGCCGGTGAGTTCGATAATCCGAAGGACATGACTAAATACTAAGTGGCCACTAGGGGGTGTTAAAGGCAGTCTTCCACTCATCTCCCTCCCCAATTCTCACCAGATTGTAAACGTTGTGGAGGTCCAGTTTGGTGAAAAATTGGGCCTCTTGGACCAACTCCAATGCGGAGAACATCAGGGGTATGGGGTAACAATTTTTAAACGGAATCTGGTTCAGCCCTCTGTAGTCGATGCAGGGACGCATGCCTCCATCCTTCTTTCAAGCATGGGATCTGTAACTCTGGCGAAGTCTTGATCAATGATAAAATCAGTGGCCCTGAAGTCCACAAATGCTTGAATCTGATGCTAACGGTTGTCTCAGTGGAGGGTTGCGGGTAGTTTCAGACGGTGACTGGGTAGCCGGGAGGTAACTGAACAGCTCGTCAGGGTCTCCTTCTGTCCTGGCGAGCCTTGGCATTTCCGGTCAGCTCTGGACCAGTTGCATGGAGATGGCTGAGACCTCCGCAGTAGAAGCAGCAGCCTTGACGCATTCTCCTGTCACGCTCAGACGCGTGCGACCCAGCTGCATGGGATCCTCCATGTTGGGCTCAGTGGGCTTGGGGTGCTCAGGAAACAGAATGCTGGAGTGGTGTCAAAAGGGTGCTGTCTTATCCGTTTCCGGATGCAGTTGTCAATCCTGGGACTTGAGGTCGTCTCCCAGTTCCCGAGCAGTTTGATGGAGTTAGACATACCCTGGTGTAAAGCGGTAACCAGTGCCTCCGTATTCCACCCACTCTCAGCGGCGAAGATGCGGGACTCATTGGCAAAATCGGCCACTAGTCTGGCCCCTTGGGAAAGGTTGAACAGTTGGCTGGCCACTTCTCGTCCTCCGACTGGGTGGTTGAAAACTCATTGTAGCTCAGCAGTGAAGGCCACTACGGATCTGCAAGTTGATGACTGCTGTTCCCACACCGCCATTGCACACACCAGGGCCTTGCCCGATCATGGCCCGATCTGTGTGGAACGAGGAGGACTGTTGCTCGAACACCAGAGAACACTGGTGAATAACCCCTTGCATCCTCACGGGTGGCCGACGTACCGGTCGGGGGCTGTGATCTTGGGTTAGGGTTGCAGGTTCCTTAGAGGAACCACAATGACCTTTGAAGCACTTGGCAATGAGACCTGGGTATTGGCTCCTCCTGGGTTGGGGGCATGCCGCTGTTGGAGGGACTCGGCAAGTGCCTGAAGGGTCCTGGCAATTTGGGAGAGCTGTTCTTGCTGCCGTCCTAACAGGGCTCCTTGGTGGGCTACCGCATTCCCAATCTGGGTGATCTTTGTTGGGCCCATGTTGTGGCAGAAGCTTGCTGTGACGTGGTAAGGTTGGACCCAGGTGCAGAGAAGATATCAGATGAGGAATCAGTGGTTAAGGATAAACATATTTTACTGAGAGATGGTGGCCGCAGGATCAAATCAAATCAAATTTATTTATATAGCCCTTCGTACATCAGCTGATATCTCAAAGTGCTGTACAGAAACCCAGCCTAAAACCCCAAACAGCAAGCAATGCAGGTGTAGAAGCACGGTGGCTAGGAAAAACTCCCTAGAAAGGCCAAAACCTAGGAAGAAACCTAGAGAGGAACCAGGCTATGTGGGGTGGCCAGTTCTCTTCTGGCTGTGCCGGGTGGAGATTATAACAGAACAAGATGTTCAAATGTTCATAAATGACCAGCATGGTCAAATAATAATAAGGCAGAACAGTTGAAACTGGAGCAGCAGCACGGACAGGTGGACTGGGGACAGCAAGGAGTCATCATGTCAGGTAGTCCTGAGGCATGGTCCTAGGGCTCAGGTCCTCCGAGAGAGAGAAAGAAAGAGAGAAAGAGATAATTAGAGAGCACACTTAAATTCACACAGGACACCCCGAATAGGACAGGAGAAGTACTCCAGATATAACAAACTGACCCTAGCCCTCCGACACATAAACTACTGCAGCATAAATACTGGAGGCTGAGACAGGAGGGGTCTTCTGAAGTTTCGGATCACAGTACACTTGAAAAAAACAACAAAAGAAGAAGAATAAGAATAATATAAGAATAATAACCTCCTACAATGCAATGAATATGATATTCATCTGAAGTGCTGGTACTGCTTTAACTGTGGCAGTGGTCTGAAGTACAGAGTCAGGTGTTGTTGCCAGCCATAGCTTTCCACCAGCACCGTACCATCCTCCAGTCCAACCAGCTGTGGGATGTTGAACCCTGTCACAGTGCTGTCTTTCACAACACCAGCAGTCTCGGACAAAGTGTTAACTCTGGTCATCCTGAAGCGCTGCTTGATGAGGCCGAAGCACCAGTTGGTGGTGAACTTGGTGTGGCATGTGAGCAGGAAGTGAAGGTCAAGACTGTGGTGGAGCTTGTGCATGGTCCGCCAGGCACAATACCAGAGCACAAACTTGTTCTGGCCACTGCAGTTTTCACAATTCAGGTCCATATGTGTTTCCCCAACTCTGTAGTGTGTGAAGAAATGGTGCATGTAGTTGATGACTGCGCTGTTGTCTTTGTTTGTTGACATGCCTTCATCAATCAAGTTGTTGACTTGTCATGGTATTCCTTCACAGAAAACACCAAACAAGCCACATTTGAGAAGTTAAAAAGTAGATGGGACCTGGCTGCATAGGGTCAGAAGGATGCAAACAACAAAGATGAATTAAATTTAAAGGAATTGTCTCACCGCTGCAAGTCTTCAAACAGTTCAGTGAAAGGCATTTGCCCGCTTCCCATATTTATATACAGTACCAGTCAAAGGTTTGGACACACCTAATCATTCCAGGGGTTCTTTATTTTTGCTATTTTCTAGATTGTAGAATAAAAGTGAAGACATCACAACTTTGAAATAACATATGGGATCATGTAGTAACCAAAAAAGTGGTAAAAAAATAAAAAATCAATGTATATTTAAGATTCTTCAAAGTAGCCACCCTTTGCCTTGATGAAAGATTCTCACACTCTTGGCATTGGCGAGCTAAACAATGAAAGATAATCCCAATCCATACAAACCAATTGTCATTGCTAGCTAAAGTTAGCTAACATTAGCTTATAACTAGCAATGTAAATGGCTTTGAGATATTACTACACAGATCATACACCTAACATCAGCTAGCTAGCTAACAGTAAGCTTTAACTTCCAATGAAAACAACTTTATGCCACAATTTGAAATGTACAATATCTTAAACTGTAGCTAGACTCTTACCCATATACATGGATGAACGCTTCATGGTAGACTGCAACCACTTTCATTAAATAAGACATTCTATGTCGTTTATGTTTTGTTAGTACAGATTGCTTGGCCGGTTGTGTCAAGTACCTCTGGTTGAGAGCAGTAGCAACACATTTGCAGTTCTCCATGGCTAATGTTGTGTCTTTCAAAAAAAGTGCAGTAGAAAGGACAATCTACACATAACGAGCAGCTAATTTTATAGACAAGATGCTACACTGTAGACAAATCCGAAACTCATCTCTTGGCATGTCCAGCCCATTCATTATCTCAGGCACTCATGGCTAGTGGGAAGGTTTTTCTGTGGCTAATCCAACTAGGCTCGTAAATAACTTTATAGGTATGTACAGATGGCATGCAAGTTTGTTATTAAGGGACATAAAAGTTCAAATGTTCCAGAAGGCATTTCTGCCCCCCAAAATAAAACATTAAAATGCCTCTGCTGTGAAGTTGTGACTTGCGACAAACGACTTTCCTGAAACGAGTCACATGTGAGGTCCTACCATTGACAGTGCATGTCAGAGCGAAAACCAAGCCATGACGTCAAAGGAATTGTCCCTAGAGCGCTGAGAGAGGATTATGGTGAGGCACAGATTTGGGGAAGGGTAACAATAAAATGTCTGCTACATTGAAAATCCCCAGTAACACAGGGGCCTCAATTATTTTTACATGGAAGAAGTTTGGAACCACAAAGATCCGTCCTAGAGCAGGCCGCCAGGCCAAGCTGAGCAATCAGGGGTGGAGGGTCAGGGAGGTGACCAAGAATCTTATGGTCACTGACAGAGCTCCAGAGTTCCTCTGGAGATGGGAGAACCTTCCAAAAGGACCACCATCTCCACAGTATTCCACCAATCAGCACTTTATGGTTGTGGCCAGTCCGAAGCCACTCCTCAAAAAGGCACATGACAGGCCGCTTGGAGTTTTCCAAAAGGCACCTAAAGGACTCAGAACATGAGAAACAAGATTCTCTGGTCGGATGAAACCAAGATTTAACTATTTTTCCTGAATGCCAAGCATCATGTCCAGAGGAAACCTCACCATAGGGATGGTGCCAGGTTTCCTCCAGACGTGACGCTTGGCATTTAGGCCAAAGAGTTCAATCTTGGTTTCATCCGACCAGAGAATGTTAAGAATTGTATACAGTGCATTCAGCCCCCTTGCCCTTTTCCACATCACAGCCTTATTCTAAAATGTATTAAATGAAATAAAGTTTAGCAAGTTGAATAAAAATAACTAATACTTTATTTACATAAGCATTCAGACCCTTTCCTATAAGTCTCAATTTAGTTCAGGTGCATCCTGTTTCCATTGATCATCCATGAGATCGGATGATCAATTGGGGGAGAATGAGAATGGTGGTGGCAGCATCACGTTGTGGGGATGTTTTTCAGCAGTAGGGACTGAGACTAGTCAGAATGAAGGCAATGATGAACAGAGCAAAGTACAGAGAGATCCTCGATGAAAGCCTACTCAGGACCTCAGACTGGGGCGAAGGTTCACCTTCCAACAGGACAATGACCCTAAGCATACAGCCAAGATGACGCAGGAGTGGCTTAGGGACAAGTCTCTGAATGTCCTTGAGTGGCCCAGCCAGAGCCCGGACTTGAACACGATCGAACATCTCTGGAGACACCTGAAAATAGCTGTGCAGTGAAGTTCCCCATCCAACCTGACATAGCTTGAGAGGATCTGCAGAGAAGAATGGGAGAATCTCCTCAAATACATGTGCCAGGCTTGTAGCGTAATACCCAAGAATACTCGAGGCTGTAGACGCTTCCAAAGGTGCTTCAACAAAAGTACTGAGCAAAGGGGCTGAATACTTATGAAAATGTGATATTTCTGTTTTTTTATTATACATTTGCACAAATGTCTTAACCTGTTTTTTCTTTGTCATTATGGGGTATTGTGTGTAGATTGATAAAGGAAAAAAACAATTGAATCAATTTTCATATATGGCTGTAATGTAACAAAATGTGGAAAAATATCTTAAAATTGTGTGAAATGCTTGATAGTGTATGTGATGATAGCTTGATGAAAGTCTTATCTGCTTAAAATGAAACTGCTCACTGTAATCTGGTGCAGGTTATTACATCTTGTGCAGGTTATTAATCAATTTGCCAGGGTGTTTACAAACAGTACACAAACTATATTATCAACGTATATTTTTCATATTTTTACTAATGCTCTGGGACTTTGTTCTGAAGGTGTATCCACACCCGTTGGATGTAGTGACCACAATAGTGTTTGTATCCAGAAAAGCCAATGTTCAAAAGGCTGGGCTTTAAAAAAATGGAGTATGATATACCTTTCATACCAATACATTTTTACGCCAACTTTTTGCTTTTTCTTTATATCTGAAAGGTATTGCCGGCAACAAAGCCTGTACTTTTATTTCCGCCAACCAACCTCGTCACGATTGACATAATGTATTAAAATGTCCCGCCAACCCCTCAGTACAAATGTCGCCTTTCATCTTATTGTCTTTGGCACGCATTAAATCATGAACATTCTATTGTTATCCAACATCAAACTTGTCCTTGTCAATCACAAAGCTTCAAAGAAATGCTTTTATTCTCTTAATTTAAAATGTATGTCATTCTGTCCTTGAGCTGTTCTTGTCTATTCTCACAAAAATGCTTTGGCATTTAGCCTGGGGGAATACACACTGCCATTTCGTACTTTTTTCTTGACTTTGACAGGTAAATATTCAAAGGCCCTTATATTTACTTAATAAATCATGGGTCAATAGACATAAGTTTAACTTAGCTTACTATTGATTTGTAGTTTCTGTCTTCAGCCAAAAAAGCTGTTGGGGTGTACAACATGGATTAAAAAAGCAACGTTAAGATTTTCCATTGCTTTACATGATTGGGAAGAGCAGATTCTAATGATTCAACAGTATAGCAAATCAAATGAGGACATTGGTTAAAAAATGAGGACATGGGCTCTGTTTCAAAATACACCTTTTTTTTGTTATTTTGTTGCAAAAGCTATAGAAATATAACAGGTGAATTTGGACAAGAAAGAGGTAAAAATAGGACTTGTAGGCTGGTCCAAACCCTGACCTCACTTTATCAACTCTATGCAAAATGCACTGTGCATTTGCAATATGTTTTAATGGGTATTTACCATCACAAATTTTTCATGCTCAAAAATACTGCAGGAATGCAAAATTCTTCTGTTCAAACCATAATAAAAACATAAAACACGTAGTTATGTTCTAGCTGCGGGTCCAGTTCTGACATTATATGTAGACGAAGCTGAGGCGACCCCAAATCCCAAGTTTTGGCTCGATAGGTCATTCGGTGCCCGAGAAGTGACCTTAATTGGTGCTGAAAATCCACTTTTTTCCATGCCCTGCTACTGGGTCCTTGAATGAGCTATCGGACAGAAACGTTGGGGTCCGTCTCAATGGGCCGAGCCGGTTTCAATGGACCTAGTCTTGCAACTCTGGGACTTTTCTAAATGTCGTCATTTTCATAAAGGTCAAAATGAATTGAAGTCATTGCAAATGTACGAGGCTGTTTCTCTGTCAAGGAACCTTCTAGAGCCACATAACTCAACACGCACTATCGACCTGAGCTGTAGAACAGCTTTCTAAAGTTTCAGAACTCTCGGTCTGACGGTTCTTTAATAGTTCAAACAAAGGTAACTATTGCAGGCTCTGTCTGTCTCTACGCACCACACTGTGTCCCTCCGTCCAAGGTGCGTGTGTGTGTGTGTGTAAGTTTTTCTTGGACATTTTATGGGAGACATGACTGATTTACAGTTCATGAGGGTTGCCTAATTGCACATGTGAAGTTTTGGAAAGATCTGACTTTTTTAACCCTTCGAAACAGTCCCTATGACACCAATTATGGCACAGGAAGCTATAAGTAAACACATATCCTTATTGGGGGATTATTTTACAGAATCCTGAGTTTTAAGTCTTTACGTTAAGAACTGACGGATTTACACAGGGTTGAATGCACTATTTCTATTAAACATCAGGTTGGGTATGGAAAAACACTTTTAGGGTGATTTTAACCACTTTCAGTTGCTTCAGGAAGCTTAGAATCGACACAGGTAGACCTCATAGTGGCCTGATGGATTGTCATCGAAGACAGGTTCATAAAACAATATTAACCCACATAGGCTCTAGGTTGAATTTAGGGCAGCAGGCAATGTATTCCTATGGGGAGAGATGTCATTGTAATCTGTGAGATAAAAAGACTGATTTACTGTTAAGGGTCAATGCCACACGTTCAAGTTTAGGCTTGCACAGATCAGGAGGACCTCAGGAACGTACCTGAGGTCAAATTGTGCTTCACACCCTAACGGTTCTCTCACTGTCACCTAAAAGCAAATGACATTTAGGGCCAGGCTTCATTTTGGGCCTACTTCTTTCACGGTCGCTGCACTCAAAACGAGCTACGGTCAAGCGGGGCATCTCGTTGAACTTGGCACAGCCTAGAGATTATGATAATGCCATTGCAGGCTCTGAGTGTCTTTAAGCACCACAATTTGTCACTCCATCCTCGCTGTGTGTGTGTGTGTGTGTGTGTGTGTGTGTGTGTGTGTGTGTGTGTGTGTGTGTGTGTGTGTGTGTGTGTGTGAGAGAGCTTTTCTTTGACATCTGTTGGGAGAAATTACTGATTTACAGTTCATGAGGGTTGCCTAATAACACATATGAAGTTTTGAAAAGATCAGACCTCTTTAACCCTTTGAAACAGCAGCTATAACACCATTTTAAGGCACTTCTGGTTTACACAGGAAGCTTAAAGTGAACACATATCCTCCTTGGTGTAGGCACTTATAGAATATTGCGTTTTAAGTCTATGTTAAGAACTGACGGATTTACACAGGGTTGAATGCACTATTTCTATCAAACATCAGGTTGGGTATGGAAAAACACTTTTAGGGTGATTTTAACCACTTCCGGTTGCTTCAGGAAGCTTAGAATCGACACAGGTAGACCTCATAGTGGCCTGATGGATTGTCATCGAAGACAGGTTCATAAAACAATATTAACCCACATAGGCTCTAGGTTGAATTTAGGGCAGCAGGCAATGTATTCCTATGGGGAGAGATGTCATTGTAATCTGTGAGATAAAAAAAAAACTGATTTACTGTTAAGGGTCAATGCCACACGGTCAAGTTTAGGCTTGCACAGATCAGGAGGACCTCAGGAACGTACCTGAGGTCAAATTGTGCTTCACACCCTAACGGTTCTCTCACTGTCACCTAAAAGCAAATGACATTTAGGGCCTACTTCTTTCACGGTCGCTGCACTCAAAACGAGCTACGGTCAAGCGGGGCATCTCGTTGAACTTGGCACAGCCTAGAGATTATGATAATGCCATTGCAGGCTCTGAGTGTCTTTAAGCACCACACTTTGTCACTCCATCCTCGCTGTGTGTGTGTGTGTGTGTGTGTGTGTGTGTGTGTGTGTGTGTGTGTGTGTGTGTGTGTGTGTGTGTGTGTGTGTGTGTGTGTGTGTGTGTGTGTGTGAGAGAGAGCTTTTCTTTGACATATGTTGGGAGAAATTACTGATTTACAGTTCATGAGGGTTGCCTAATAACACATATGAAGTTTTGAAAAGATCAGACCTCTTTAACCCTTTGAAACAGCAGCTATAACACCATTTTAAGGCACTTCTGGTTTACACAGGAAGCTTAAAGTGAACACATATCCTCCTTGGTGTAGGCACTTATAGAATATTGCGTTTTAAGTCTATGTTAAGAACTGACTTATTTACAGAGGGTTGACTGAGTGTGTGTTATTTCAGAAAATCACAGAAATCTCGCAGAGCTCGGAAACACGATTCAAAAAGATTGGTCTGAAAACGATGTAACTGGATCTGTAACTTAAAAAAATAAATATATACAGTGCATTGCGAAAGTATTCGGGGAAAAATTGGGCGTGCAAAATTATTCAGCCCCCTTAAGTTAATACTTTGTAGCGCCACCTTTTGCTGCGATTACAGCTGTAAGTCGCTTGGGTATGTCTCTATCAGTTTTGCACATCGAGAGACTGACATTTTTTCCCATTCCTCCTTGCAAAACAGCTCGAGCTCAGTGAGGTTGGATGGAGAGCATTTGTGAACTGCAGTTTTCAGTTCTTTCCACAGATTCTCGATTGGATTCAGGTCTGGACTTTGACTTGGCCATTCTAACACCTGGATATGTTTATTTTTGAACCATTCCATTGTAGATTTTGCTTTATGTTTTGGATCATTGTCTTGTTGGAAGACAAATCTCCGTCCCAGTCTCAGGTCTTTTGCAGACTCCATCAGGTTTTCTTCCAGAATGGTCCTGTATTTGGCTCCATCCATCTTCCCATCAATTTCAACCATCTTCCCTGTCCCTGCTGAAGAAAAGCAGGCCGAAACCATGATGCTGCCACCACCATGTTTGACAGTGGGGATGGTGTGTTCAGGGTGATGAGCTGTGTTGCTTTTACGCCAAACATAACGTCTTGCATTGTTGCCAAAAAGTTCAATTTTGGTTTCATCTGACCAGAGCACTGTATATATATTACGATAGATAAATGGCTGGTTCATTTTTTATTGACACCGTAGGTTCATTCACTTTGACGTGAAGCGGAAAAATTATTGCTCTATTCACATTTTTGACCTTTAATCCCAGAAAAATTGCCATAACTCAAAACCGTTGAGGCCTGGACGCCATCTTGTTCGGGGCCAACTGCCCATTATGCCAAACCTATGCTCACCATGTTTCGTCTTCGAAATCTTTTCCGTTTAGGAGATAAGGCCACGTCGTGATTGGTGATGTTTTGTACATTTGCAATATGATTCCATTCGCCCTCTTGTGGGATTTATCGGGAGAGCGGAAAAATGACCAAAATTTGAAAATTTTATAAAACGGAAACCAAATGTCCGAGAGAGTTCGTTTGATGACTTCCAGGAAGATCCGGCCCTGCTGCACGGCTCGACGCCGTCTGCGAATTTTAGAAACGTTGTCTGAGGTCTAGTAAGGGACCGTACATTTGCAATGTGGACTTTCTCACTAACCATATGGCAAATGTCAAAATGTTCCCTTAAGGTATGATAACGCTGGGGGGTCATGAGGAAAGGAATAGTCTATTCCTGATCGATTCCCCTGCGTTTCTCGTGGTGTTGGGGTTTCACTGGTTGGCCCATCATGACCCCATGACCCCGCTCCAGCAGGTATATCTCATTGGTCACCCCCAAAGCCAATTCCTCCTTTGATCATCTTTCCTTCCAGTTCTCTGCTGCCAATGACTGGAACGAACTGCAAACATCTCTGAAGCTGGAGACTCATATCTCCCTCACTAGCTTTAAGCACCAGCTGTCAGAGCAGCTCACAGATCACTGCACCTGTACATAGCCCATCTGGAAACAGCCCATCTATCTACCTACCTCATCCCCATACTGTATTTATTTATTTATCTTGATCTTTTGCACCCCAGTATCTCTATTTGCACATTCATCTTGTGCACATCTACCATTCCAGTGTTTAATTTCTATATTGTAATTACTTCGCCACCATGGCCTATTTATTGCCTTAACTCCCTTATCTTACCTCATTTGCACACACTGTATACAGTGCCTTGCGAAAGTATTCGGCACCCTTGAACTTTGTGACCTTTTGCCACATTTCATGCTTCAAACATAAAGATATAAAACTGTATTTTTTTGTGAAGAATCAACAACAAGTGGGACACAATCATGAAGGGGAACGACATTTATTGGATATTTCAAACTTTTTTAACAAATCAAAAACTGAAAAATTGGCCTTGCTAAATTATTCAGCCCCTTTAAGTTAATACTTTGTAGCGCCACCTTTTGCTGCGATTACAGCTGTAAGTCGCTTGGGGTATGTCTCTATCAGTTTTGCACATCGAGAGACTGAAATGTTTTCCCATTCCTCCTTGCAAAACAGCTCAAGCTCAGTGAGGTTGGATGGAGAGCATTTGTGAACAGCAGTTTTCAGTTCTTTCCACAGATTCTCGATTGGATTCAGGTCTGGACTTTGACTTGCCATTCTAACACCTGGATATGTTTATTTTTGAACCATTCCATTGTAGATTTTGCTTTATGTTTTGGATCATTGTCTTGTTGGAAGACAAATCTCCGTCCCAGTCTCAGGTCTTTTGCAGACTCCATCAGGTTTTCTTCCAGAATGGTCCTGTATTTGGCTCCATCCATCTTCCCATCAATTTTAACCATCTTCCCTGTCCCTGCTGAAGAAAAGCAGGCCCAAACCATGATGCTGCCACCACCATGTTTGACAGTGGGGATGGTGTGTTCAGCTGTGTTGCTTTTACGCCAAACATAACGTTTTGCATTGTTGCCAAAAAGTTCAATTTTGGTTTCATCTGACCAGAGCACCTTCTTCCACATGTTTGGTGTGTCTCCCAGGTGGCTTGTGGCAAACTTAAAACGACACTTTTTATGGATATCTTTAAGAAATGGCTTTCTTCTTGCCACTCTTCCATAAAGGCCAGATTTGTGCAATATACGACTGATTGTTGTCCTATGGACAGAGTCTCCCACCTCAGCTGTAGATCTCTGCAGTTCATCCAGAGTGATCATGGGCCTCTTGGCTGCATCTCTGATCAGTCTTCTCCTTGTATGAGCTGAAAGTTTAGAGGGACGGCCAGGTCTTGGTAGATTTGCAGTGGTCTGATACTCCTTCCATTTCAATATTATCACTTGCACAGTGCTCCTTGGGATGTTTAAAGCTTGGGAAATCTTTTTGTATCCAAATCCGGCTTTAAACTTCTTCACAACAGTATCTCGGACCTGCCTGGTATGTTCCTTGTTCTTCATGATGCTCTCTGCGCTTTTAACGGACCTCTGAGACTATCACAGTGCAGGTGCATTTATACAGAGACTTGATTACACACAGGTGGATTGTATTTATCATCATTAGTCATTTAGGTCAACATTGGATCATTCAGAGATCCTCACTGAACTTCTGGAGAGAGTTTGCTGCACTGAAAGTAAAGGGGCTGAATAATTTTGCACGCCCAATTTTTCAGTTTTTGATTTGTTAAAAAAGTTTGAAATATCCAATAAATGTCGTTCCACTTCATGATTGTGTCCCACTTGTTGTTGATTCTTCACAAAAAAAGACAGTTTTATATCTTTATGTTTGAAGCCTGAAATGTGGCAAAAGGTCGCAAAGTTCAAGGGGGCCGAATACTTCCGCAAGGCACTGTATATACTTTTTGTTTTCTTTTGTTCTACTGTATTATTGACGATGTTTAGTTTATTCCATGTGTAACTCTGTGTTGTTGTATGTGTCGAATAGCTAAGCTTTATCTTGGCCAGGTCGCAGTTGCATATGAGAACTTGTTCTCAACTAGCCTACCTGGTTAATTAAATAAAGGTGAAAATAAAAAAATAAAAAAATAGTTGCCTGCCTCGAAGTGAGCATAAAAGGCATTTAGCCTTTCTTGCAGGCTCGTGTCATAGGGCAGCTCACGGCTGGGTTTCTCTTTGTAGTCCATAGTAGTTTGCCAGCCCTGCCACATCCGACGAGCGTCAGATACAATATTAGTCCTGTATTGGCGTGTTTCTCTGTTCGATGGTTCGTCTGATGGCATAGCAGAATTTTTTTTTTTTTCCTGTAATCCATTGCTTCTGGTTTTGATATGTACCTACGGTCACTATGGGGATGATGTCGTCGATGCACTTAGTGTTGAAGCCGGTGACTGAGGTGGTATAGTCCTCAATGCCAATGGATGAATCCCGTAACACATTCCAGTTTTTTCCATTCCAGACAGGAGCGCTCCAAATAAAAACAGACAAAGACTAAATTGACAAAACTCGTAAATGGAATGAAAAAAAAACTAAACTTGTTTCTCACAAGTGTAGCATAGCTTGTGCACTCTGTAAACAATGTGTCCACTCGGACAATGAGAACAGGAAGACTGCAATAATACTATTGAATGCATTATAATAAATTACCATAACCCAAGGAATTAACATTGTAGATTAGGAATTAATGGTAAATGTAATACTGGTGATATATGTAATTGGGAATTGATATACACTAACAATCAAACACAGCAGAAGTCAGGGCATTCATTCTTCTTTGTGTTTATAAAGGATATACCGCCCCCACCTACCGTCAACCGATCATGTGAATGCGGATCTATACAGAGCCCTCCTCAATGTTACAAAATTTGGGTGGCGCATGGCGATGCGGTACAGAGCTCAATTTGGCCTTTGCATGCATCTGGATGCTACACAGTTGCGTCACACCCTCCCTAGGGGGCCTCCGACCACATTAATTGAAAGCATAAATTGGCTTTTAGTCTCGGCCTCCGCAATGGATTAGTTCACTGGGCGCAAATATAATGTACCAGTCAAAAGTTTGGACACACCTACTCATTCAAGGGTTGTTCTTTATTTTCCTATTTCCTACATTGTAGAATAATAGTGAAGACATCATTTCAATTAACAGGTGTGCCTTGTTAAAAGCTAATTTCTTGAATTATTTCCTTCTTGATGCATTTGAGCCAATCAGTTTTGTCGTGACAAGTTAGGGTTGGTATACAGAAGATAGCATAATTTGGCAAAATACCAAGTCCATATTATAGTAACAACAACTCAAATAAGCAAAGACAAATGACAGTCCATCATTACTATAAGACACTTCAGACATTCCGGAAAATGTCAAGATCTTCAAGTGCAGTTAAAAAAACCAAAGTGCTATGATGAAAGTGGCTCTCATGATGACCGCCACAAGAAAAGAAGACCCAGAGTTACCTCTGCTGCAGAGGATAATGTCATGAATCCCGCTTCCTGAGTCTGTGTTTGCCTGTGTTTCTGTCCTGGAGTGTGTTTCCGGTGTCCTGGAACGCACCCTGTCTGGTTGCCGGGCGAATTAGCTTGTTGGGAGATCGATGTTCACCCGCACCTGTATCCCATCAGTAATCTGCACACCTGTCCTGATCATCACCTCTCCCCTTCAAAAGCTCTGACCTGACATCCATTCCCTGCCGGATCGTTAGCCATGAACAGTATGTTGTGCCAGAGTATCAGCCTCAAGTTGGATAGAATTTGTTTTGTTGTTTGTTACGTATTACTTGCCTTGAACTTACCTCTGTTTGTTCTGTCTTCAGTTACTCACCCGGATCATTTACCCCATTCCCGCCTGGTCGTCAGAGGATTCCGCTTCCCCATTGGATCCACCTATTTACTCCCATCAACTCACCACCGCTACCCGCTACACCACCTGGATATATCTACCCATTCACATTCACTTGTAAATAAATACTCACCTTTTTCCCACTCTCCTTGTCCTGGTCTGCTTCTGGGTTCGATTTTGAAGAATCGTGACAGAACGATCCGGCCAAGAATGAACCCAGCGGACCTGGATTCCGTTTTCCATGCCATTACCCAGCAGGGGAAGACATTGGGACAACACAAGACGGCGCTACAGGAGATAGCGGTTGCAATCCAGAACTTATCTGCTAGCTTGACACAGATCCAGGATCAGCTCAGTTTGCTGGCAATTCATTCGCCACCTGTTTCACCCATCTCACCTGCCGTGCCTGATGCGGTTTCCTTCCGTGAACCCAAGGTACCGACGCCTGATAAATATGAAGGGGATTTGGGAAGATGCCGTTCGTTTCTTATGCAGTGTGGGTTAGTGTTTGATCTGCAGCCCCATTCTTACGCCACTGACAAGGCTAGGATAGCCTTTGTTATTGAACTGCTGCGTGGAAGAGCTCTGGAATGGGCTTCAGCCGTTTGGGAACGACAGGGGACCTGCATACCAGGAATTCACGGGAGAGATGAGAAGGCTTTTTGACCATCCAGTCCGAGGTAAGGACGCAGCTAAACGTTTGTTCACTTTGCGCCAAGGATCTCGCAGTGTGGCCGACTTTATGATCGAGTTCAGGACATTGTCTGTGGAGAGTGGTTGGAATGAGGAGTCACTACAAGCGGCTTTTTACCAGGGGTTGTCGGAGCAACTCAAGGGCGAGCTGATATCCTATCCAGAGCCTAGTGACCTAGACAGCTTGGTCACTTTATCTATTCGGGTAGATAATAGAGTCCGAGAGAGAAGGAGGGTGAAGCAGTGGGGCCCATCCAATCAATCAGCAACTCGGTTACCATTCGGTTCAGGAAGTGAACCAGAACGTATTGATCGTTATTCCCCACACGGGATTAGTGGAGGGGTCTTGCCACCAGATCCTGAACCAATGCAAGTGGGGCGACACGGGCTAACTAAGGAGGAGCGCCAACGTAGACGTGAGACCAACAGCTGTCTCTACTGTGGTAGCTCAGGACATTACATCTCCACTTGTCCACAGCGCTCGTTAAACTGCCCGGATTCAACCTCTCAAGAATCCTGTCAGACCCCGTTTTCCTGCTACCCTTATGAATAAGGATCAGAGCTTAGAGATGAACGCTTTTATCGATTCAGGTGCCGATGGCAGCTTTATTGATGCCGACTTTGTGGAACAGCTGGGGCTTTCTAAGGAGCAATTGCCGGAAGCCATTGAAGCAACCACTCTGAACGGCAGTAGTCTGGCACGGATCACTATGAGGACTGGACCGGTTAAGATGTTGTTGTCGGGGAATCATTCAGAGTTTATCTCCTTCTTCATTCTGTCCTCGCCCCATGTTCCTCTGGTTCTTGGTTACCCCTGGCTGAAGGAACACAATCCCTCGTTTGATTGGGTGACGGGTAAGGTAACTAGTTGGAGCATTGATTGTCATGCTAACTGTCTTAGGACTGCCTGTTCTCCTGCCATTTCCAGTCAGGTCAGTGACTCTGTTCCTCCTGATTTGTCCCTGGTTCCAGAAACATATCACGAGTTGGGTGAAGTATTCAGTAAACAGAAGGCTCAGTCCCTTCCTCCCCACCGACCTTATGACTGTGCGATAAATCTGTTTCCTGGAGCCTCCTTTCCCAAGGCACGGTTATACAGTATCTCTCGACCTGAACGTGAGGCCTTGGAGACCTAGATCAAGGAGTCTCTAGCTGCAAGTCTCATTCGGCCCTCGTCATCACCTCTGGGAGCAGGATTTTTTTTTGTGAGCAAGAAGGATGGCTCTCTTCGACCGTGTATTGATTATCGGGGTTTGAATTATATTACGGTCAAGAACAAGTATCCCCTGCCCTTGATGAGCTCGGCTTTCGATTCTTTACAGGGTGCTACGGTTTTTACGAAGCTTGATTTACGTAATGCTTATCATTTGGTTCGGATCAAAGAGGGGGACGAGTGGTTGACTGGGTTCAATACTCCGATGGGACATTTCGAGTACCAGGTGATGCCGTTTGGACTGACCAACGCTCCTGCTGTGTTCCAAAGTATGGTGAATGACGTTCTGAGAGATATGATTGGTATTTTTGTGTTTGTTTACCTGGATGATATCCTCATCTTCTCGAAGGAGCTTTCTAGCCACGTTCAGCATGTCAAGCAGGTCCTGCAGCGGTTATTGGAGAACCGTCTGTTTGTGAAGGCTGAGAAGTGCGATTTTCACACCCACACGACGTCCTTCCTCGGGTACATCATCTCCAGAGGAGAGATCAAGATGGACCAAGAGAAGGTTCGGGCGGTTCGGGATTGGGTCCAGCCCGGTACGAGATTGCAGCTCCAGAGATTCCTGGGGTTTGCAAATTTTTATCGGAGGTTTATCCGTGATTACAGCCGGGTGGCCGCCCCTTTAACTGTACTGACGTCTTGCACCAGAAAGTTCTGTTGGTCTCCTGAGGCAGACCGAGCATTTCTAGATTTGAAGAGCCGATTCACCAACGCCCCGATTCTCTCTCAACTTGACACTTCCCGTCAGTTCGTTGTGGAGGTGGATGCGTCTGATGTGGGGGTGGGCGCCATCCTGTCCCAGCGTAGCTCCACTGACGGTAAACTCCATCCCTGCACCTTCTACTCTTGTCGTCTTTCTCCAGCTGAAAGAAACTACGATGTGGGTAACCGGGAGCTTCTCGCTGTGAAGCTTGCCTTGGAGGAGTGGCGTCACTGGTTGGAGGGAGCGGAGCAACCATTTGTGGTCTGGACTGACCACAAGAATCTGGCTTACGTGCAATTGGCTAAACGTCTCAACTCTCGTCAGGCCCGGTGGGCTTTGTTTTTTGGACGCTTCAATTTTTCCCTGACGTTCCGACCTGGGTCGAAGAACGGGAAGGCGGACGCCCTGTCCCGGATGTTCTGCAAGACGGAGGAGAGTGAGGCCAAGACTGAGACGATTCTTCCCCAGAACGTTGTCGTGGGAGCCATTACATGGAGGATTGAGGAGGAGGTGATGGCGGCTCTTCGAACACAGCCCGGGCCCGGTAACGGTCCACCCGGTCGGTTGTTCGTGCCTGAGTCGGTTCGTTCTGCTGTCCTTCAGTGGTCCCACGCCAGCAAGATAGCTTGTCACCCTGGTGTTGCTCGGACTATGGCGCTACTGCGCAGACGATTTTGGTGGCCTGCCATGGGAGAAGATACCCGGAGGTTTGTTGCCGCTTGTCCTGTTTGTGCGCAGAATAAGAGTACCAATCGGGCCAGCTCTGGGCTTCTTCACCCCCTACCTATTCCCTGGCGACCTTGGTCGCATCTGGCCCTGGATTTTGTCACGGGGTTGCCCTCTTCTGTTGGTAACACGGTTATTCTGACCATTGTGGATAGATTCAGCAAGTTTGCTCACTTTGTTCCCCTCTCCAAGCTGCCTTCTGCCACTGAGACGTCCGAGATCCTGGTTAGGGAGGTGTTCAGGGTCCACGGGTTGCCCTGTGACATTGTTTCTGACCGTGGTCCTCAGTTTACCTCTGCTGTCTGGAAATCCTTCTGTTTGGCCATTGGAGCTACAGTCAGTCTCACATCTGGATTTCACCCCCAATCTAATGGTCAGGCGGAGAGAGCCAACCAGAAGATGGAGTCCACGCTGCGTTGTCCTGTCTCCTCTGATCCCACCTCTTGGTCATCTCAATTACCCTGGGTCGAGTATGCTCATAATACCCTTCCTTCATCTGCCACTGGGATGTCCCCCTTCCAATGCCTGTACGGATACCAACCTCCCTTGTTTCCTTCTCAGGAGAGGGATCTTTCGGTCCCTTCTGTCCAGGCCCACATTCGTCATTGCCACCGGACCTGGCATCGGGCCAGGAAGGTCCTCCTTAGAGTTTCTGACCGGTATCAGATCCAGGCGAATCGTCGCCGTATTCCTGATCCCGCTTATACCATCGGAGATAAGGTGTGGTTGGCTACACGGGATCTTCCTCTACGGACTGAGTTGAGGAAACTGTCACCAAAGTTCATTGGTCCGTTCGTGGTGGAGAGAATCATTAACCCTGCTGTGGTCCGACTCAAATTGCCGGCAACGCTTCGAGTACACCTCACCTTTCATGTCTCCTGCCTCAAGCCGGTTCACCTCAGTCCTCTGTTGCCCCCTCCTCCTTGTCCTCCTCCTCCTCGGATGATCGGAGGTGGTCCTGTCTACACGGTGCGCCGCATCATGGACTCCAGACGGCGGGGTCGAGGGTTCCAATATCTCGTGGATTGGTGTCCGCTTCCCCATTGGATCCACCTATTTACTCCCATCAACTCACCACCGCTACCTGCTACACCACCTGGATATATCTACCCATTCACATTCACTTGTAAATAAATACTCACCTTCTTCCTACTCTCCTTGTCCTGGTCTGCTTCTGGGTTCGATTTTGAAGAATCGTGACAGATAAGCTAAATCGAATTAACTGCACCTCAGATTGCAGCCCAAATAAATGCTTCACAGAGTTCAAGTAACAGAAACATAATGTAATGAACTGAATGGTTCATTTTATGAACTGAATGGGAGTAAAGGACCATTGGTGAAGCTCCATATGACATTTTTTTGTTGTTTGTTTCATACAAACAGAATAGTGAAACTATTTGCATGAGCTGGCTATATGTTATTGTATGATTGATGATATGTGGCTCTGTTCACATCAGGGGAACTGAGCAGAAGTCAACGACCTTGGTGGAACTCCACATGATTATGCATAGTATTGACATGTGAAGGAAAGACCAATGCAGTGCAGTATGGCATTTGACATTATGATGATTATGCATGGAATGTTAAGGCATGTTAAGGCATAAGTGCATGAATGCGTGTATTCTTATTTAAAATGTATGTAATAATGTCCTCGAGCTGTTCTTGTCTATTAATGTTCTGTATTATGTCATGTTTCATATTTTGTGTTGACCCCAGGACGATTAGCTGCTGCTTTAGTAGTAGCTAATGGGGATCCTAATAAAATACCAAATTGGGAGAGGACTAACTTTCCCTGTTTTACAAATCCCAGGGGTCTCGTAGTTACATGGAGTTTCAACTGCACTGCCACCGACTGTATTGCAGAGGACTATCTCGACACATAAAGAAAATATTAATTAGTTGGCTAATAAGAACCAACTTTTCTTGCAGAATGTCTCTTGCAGAAAATTACCCATCAATATTAATTGCATAATGTACAGCAGAAACAATACATAAATAGATTTGAACAGGTATTGTTTAAGTCATTTCATCAATTTTGTTTTGCGATTTCACACGATGACATCTCAACTTGCGATATTCAGTTCAAAAGGGGAGAAAAGTAGCTGTTGAGAAAAAATTAGATTACTTATCTGTCAGCATGCAGCACATACAATTATTACAAGATCCATAACTCAATTCCAATGACAGATTAATAGTGGGAGTAGAAAGGATTTGATAGTGCGATAATTAAAAGTGAACAAGAAGATTAATCATTTTCAGACCCCGTCGTTAATAATACAGAGCCAATCTACAGGGGAACACACATGCGTGTGTGAGAGAGAGAGATTGAGAATTTCTTTAATGAGGTTGTATTTCAGTTGTTTCTGGTTTCTGGTTCCCCATCCCCACTACTGGAATGATGGCCCCAAATGGCATTATTAAAATTGTGGTGGTCCACAAGAGTGCTCCTTTTCCATACCTTAGACCACTCCCCTAGCAGAAAGGAGGATAGGAGAAGATGGAGATAAAACGTCAGCATCTACACAAAACAAATATCGTGGATGGGGAATGGTATAGGAATTCTGCAGATGCTGTGATATGGAATACTCAGAACCCTAACCTTGAATCCTAACCCAACTCCTAAAGAAATTGTATAACTGGAAAACATGTAAGCAAAATGAAAACATACTTCACGAAAAATGTGATTAAAAACTTAATGATACTGGGAGATGAATCGACATCATATAAACATATTTTAATGTCATTCTTCCCTCCTAGATACTGTAATTTGGGTTGAGCTAGCCATTCAATAATTCACATTGCTATCTCTGCTGCAGAACAGTTTTGAAGGTGTTTTTGTGGAGATTGGGGAGAGCTAGCTAGCCTAATTAGCACTCCGGGGTAAGTGCAGTTGATGCCCCACAACCAAGCTCAAATTCTGCCCACAAAGCAGAGGCTAACGTTGATACACTGTGTTAGATAATGATCTTAAGGTCTGCTATTATGCTAGTTACTTAGATCAGAGCATTATGCGTTAGCATATGTGTGCTAAGACTTCAAAGAGTCTTGTTTGAGATGCTGATGGTAGTTTAGTGGAAGCCCATGGGGGTTCCAAGTGCATGTACAGTGTTTGTAGTGGGACGTGAATATCTTTAGGACCAGTCATCTAAATTAATGTAAGTCAATTACAAGTCAGTGTGCTTAGTTACCTTTGTAGATTGAACAATTATGCCATAATGAGAGGGAGTGATAATCTACTAGAAACCGATTTTGTCCAGTCAAATTCAAGGACTGTTTTAAAAATACACTTCTACTTGCTCTAAAAAACACTTTCCAGATACAATTCATCCACAGGTGGTCATACGGTAAGAATATCCTCCAAGAAAAATATCCTGGTTTGATTTCTTCTGTCCAATTTAGCATAACAAAAAAAGTTAACCAACTCACAAAGCACTTAATTAATACACGTAATACTTAATACATAATACAGTGGAGATTAGATGAAAAGTTTCACATAAATCTCTCACTGTCAAACCGCTCTACAGTACAAGGGGGTTTGGACCCCGTTTTATCACCAGAACAGTGATAAGAAACAGAGTGATGATGTAACACAGCTGAGTCACAAGACAACAAGACATTAAATTCCTTCACAACCACACAGCCAGAGAGTGTCAGGTGATCAGCATGACTAATACCGATGATGAATCACAATAGGTTTTGCATTATACTCAGTGGATATCAATCTTCTTAAAGGGATAGTTCAGGATTATCTACTTCCCAAGAGTCAGATAAAAGGGCTTCATTGCCAAAATCCCAAACTATTCCTTAAACCCTGTACACGGCACATTCACGCTTGATTACTGATATTCAAATGACTCACCTAAAATAGCAAATATTTATAGAGATGAAACGGTTTGGCTTAGGCGCTTAGAGGATTCTGCCAAACTTTCATATGATCATGGTTCCATGTCTCTGCACTTTTTTTTGTCATATTTCCCACCACTTTATGTAATGTGGTCAGTATTGCTGTTGCATGGATGTATGGGGACTTAATGTAATATTCTGTATGAGCTAGACCTGGGATAACTATGGTATTAACTATGCATTGTGGAAAATAACTATTTTTGGTGGGGGAACAAATAGTTACTTTGGAGGTGTCTACCACTATTTGAATACAGATCCCCAAAAAGTACTACTTAAAAAATATATTTGAATACAGATCTCAAGAAGTGACAAAGTTTTGTTTTAGCATTCTCAGTAACACTTAACACTTAACACTTAACACTTAACATGAAACTTTTCTTGTGCCTGTGTAATAAAACTGTAAATACCTTTGGAGCAACATTTTATTAGCATGTGTTTACATAATACTTTTTTACATAATACATTTTAATTACATAGCAATGAGCTACTGTTGCAACTGTTCCTTAATCTACTTATGTAACAACTCAATTGTTATGCATTTTCAAAGCAATTTCCTATGTCCTATGTAACAACAATGTTGCTATTGTAATAATCACAGAGTGTACACATGTATATTTCCATTCTAGTCTATATGCTGTATTAAGATTCATATGTAAGAGCCCTCCAGACCATGTGCTTATGACCAAATATTTTGACTAATTCAACTAACTGTTTCAGTTTTTGGTTCTTCATCAAATATTTGGCAGCAATCAAATAAGATTTTTTTTTTTACAAATAAATTGCCTATATCCAAATACCCTCACATATTAATTGGTTTTCTGAGACCTGTATTCGAATATCAAATAAAATAGTTACCTTTTAGTTTAAACTATATATAAAAAAAATTAGATTACCTTGGGTAATTGAAAAGTTGGTATTTTCAAATAAACTACAAAATATAAATATTTTCTGCATAGGTCTGGTATGAGCTTATTTTTCTACTAAGTACTGTAGTCTCAGCACTGTCAGATCGACTGAAAGCATGAACTAACCACCGCCACTTATTATTGTTAGCTTCCCAATAAACATGTCACTCTTGAAAGACATCCCACATCCCACATCCCGCAATTACAGTACCTTCCACATTTTGTTGTGCTACAGCCTGAATTTAAAATGGATTAAATTGAGATTTTTTTGTCACAGGCCAACACACAATACTATGGAACGCTATTTGGGTCTTTGCGTGTCAAAAAAGATACATGTCAAATAAGCATTTAATTGACATGTCAACTAACACAATTCCATTATAGAATGTTGTGTGTGCTGAATTTGCACGTGCAAGCCAAGCGCCACCATTACGATCACGGTCAAAGCTGTATAATACTGAGTCGGTAATAAAGCATTATTTGTTCAACCGAATGGGAAAACGTTGTGTGAGTATTTGAAATTAGATCAGGATCAAACGAGCAGGATTAAAAATGTTTGCAAATATCTTTGATACCCAGAAGTTGCTAAAAACATCCGTATCTAGCTAGTTTTAGCTAGCACCAATGCAACCAGCCTGAAAACAGCTACCAGTAGAAACTGCAGTCATTTTCAATATTCTTAGCAATTATTTAGGAATCCACGTTAGTAAGTATTAGCTAGGTAGCCACTTGTTGTTCTCCTATTGAAATATCTAGCTAGCCAACTACTTAACCCTGTTTCCCACGTTATAATGTTATAAGCAGCCAGTTAGCTTCATCTGGCTAGTACGGCTTGACCGGACCGGGTTTTGTGTTTTAAATAAGGATTAGCCACAATAATAGAATTTGCGTTTCACCTTCCATCTTTGAAAGTGATGCAGAAGGTTACAATTGGTGGAATCATGCCATATTTACACTAGATGTTAAATAAGGTTGGAGTGTTGCAATGTGGAGCAATGAAATGGTGTATAAGTCTAATTATAAGTGACACCCACAGAACACAACTGTGATCTCCGCATGTGTGGTTCCCACCATGAAGCATGGAGGAGTAGGTGTGATGGTGTGGGGGTGCATTGCTGGTGACACTGTCAGTGATTTATTTAGAATTCAAGGCCCACTTAACCAGCATGGCTACAACAGCATTCTGCAGCGATATGCCATGCCATCTGGTTTGCGCTTAGTGGGACTATAATTTGTTTTTGAACAGGACAATAACCCTAAACACACCTCTAGACTGTGACTTGGCCTCCACAATCACCTGACCTCAACCCAAGAGATGGTTTGGGATGAGTTGGACCGCAGAGTGAATTAAAAGCAGCCAACAAGTGCTCAGCAAATCAAATCAAATTCTATTTGTCACATGGTTAGCAGATGTTAATGCGAGTGTAGAGAAATGCTTGTGCTTCTAGTTCCGACAATGCAGTAATAACCAACGAGTAATCTAACCTAACAATTCCACAACTACTACCTTATACACACAAGTGTAAAGGGATAAAGAATATGTACATAAAGATATATGAATGAGTGATGGTACAGAACGGCATAGGCAAGATGCAGTAGATGGTATAGAGTACAGTATATGCATATGAGATGAGTAATGTAGGGTTTGTAAACATTATATTAAGTGGTATTGTTTAAAGTGGCTAGTGATACATTTTTACATCAATTCCCATCAAATTCCATTATTAAAGTGGCTGGAGTTGAGTCAGTATGTTGGCAGCAGCCACTCAATGTTAGTGGTGGCTGTTTAACAGTCTGATGGCCTTGAGATAGAAGCTGTTTTTCAGTCTCTCGGTCCCTGCTTTGATGCACCTGTACTGACCTCGCCTTCAGGATGATAGCGGGGTGAACAGGCAGTGGCTTGGGTGGTTGTTGTCCTTGATGATCTTTATGGCCTTCCTGTGACATCGGGTGGTGTAGGTGTTCTGGAGGGCAGGTAGTTTGCCCCCAGTGATGCGTTGTGCAGACCTCACTACCCTCTGGAGAGCCTTACGGTTGTGGGCTGAGCAGTTGCTCATGTTTTGTTGATGTTGAGTGTGAGGTTATTTTCCTGACACCACACTCCGAAGGCCCTCACCTCCTCCCTGTAGGCCGTCTCGTCATTGCTGGTAATCAAACCTACCACTGTAGTGTCGTCCGCAAACTTGATGATTGAGTTGGAGGCACGCAGTCGTGGGTGAACAGGGAGTACAGGAGAGGGCTCAGAACGCACCCTTGTGGGGCCCCAGTGTTGAGGTTCAGCGGGGTGGAGATGTTGTTACCTACCCTCACCACCTGGGGGCGGCCCGTCAGGAAGTCCAGTACCCAGTAGCACAGGGCGGGGTCGAGACCCAGGGTCTCGAGCTTGATGACGAGTTTGGAGGGTACTATGGTGTTAAATGCTGAGCTGTTAAATGCTGAGCAGCACTTCATGATGACGGAAGTGAGTGCTACGTGGCGATAGTCCCTTAGCTTTCTTGGGAACAGGAACAATGTTGGCCCTCTTGAAGCATTTGGGAACAGCAGACTGTGATAAGGATTGATTGAATATGTCCGTAAACACACCAGCCAGCTGGTCTGCGCATGCTCTGAGGACGCGGCTGAGGATGACGTCTGGGCCTGCAGCCTTGCGAGGGTTAACACGTTTAAATGTTTTACTCACGTCGGCTCTCAAGGAGAGTCCGCAGGTTTTGGCAGCGGGCCGTGTCAGTGGCACTGTATTGTCCTCAAAGCGGGCAAAAAAGTTATTTAGTCTGTCTGGGAGCGAGACATCCTGGGGCAGGTTTTCTTTTTGTAATCCGTGATTGACTGTAGACCCTGCCACATACCTCTTGTGTCTGAGCCGTTGAATTGTGACTCTTTATCTCTATACTGACGCTTAGCTTGTTCGATTGCCTTGCGGAGGGAAAAGCTACACTGTTTGTATTCGGTCATGTTTTTTGCGCTTTCAGTTTCGCGCGAATGCTGCCATCAATCCACGGTTTCTGGTTTGGGATGGTTTTAATCGTTGCTGTGGGTATAACATCGTCAATGCACTTTCTAATGAACTCGCTCACCGAATCAGCGTATTTGTCAATGTTGTTGTTGGACGCAATGCGGAACATATCCCAATCCACATGATCGAAGCAGTCATGAAGCGTGGAATCAGATTGGTCGGACCAGTGTTGAACAGACCTGAGGAAGGGAGCTTCTTGTTTTTAGTCTCTGTCTGTAGGCTGGAAGCAACAAAATGGAGTCGTGGTCAGCTTTTCCGAAAGGAGGGTTGGGGAGGGCCTTATATGCGTCGCGGAAGTTAGAGAAACAATGATCCAGGGTTTTACCAGGCCTAGTTGCGCAATCGATGTGCTGATAGAATTTAGGGAGTCTTGTTTTCAGATTAGCCTTGTTAAAATCCCCAGCTACAATGAATGCAGCCTCAGGATATGTGGTTTCCAGTTTACATAGAGTCAAATAAAGTTTGTTCATGGCCATTGAGTCTGCTTGGGGGGGAATTTATACGGCTGTGATTATAATTGAAGAGAATTCCCTTGGTAGATAACGCGGTCGACATTTGATTGTGAGGAATTCTAAGTCAGGTGAAGAGAAGGACTTGAGTTCCTGTATGTTGTTATGATCACACCACGTCTCATTAATCATAAGGCATACCCCCCCGCCCCTCTTCTTACAGAAAGATGCTTGTTTCTGTCGGTGCGATGAGTGAAGAAACTAGCTGGCTGCACCGACTATATTAGCGTCTCTCGAGTGAGCCATGTTTCCATTAAGCAAAGAAAGTTACAGTATCAGATGTCTCTCTGGAATGCTACCCTTGCTCGGATTTCATCAACCTTGTTGTCAAGAGACTGGACATTGGCGAGTGGTATGCTAGGGAGTGGTGCGCGATGTGCCCGTCTCCGGAGCCTGACCAGAAGACCGCCTCGTTTGCACCTTATGTGGGAACTCCTTATAGGCCTCTTTATTACTCAATTTAATGCAAAATAGATGGGTTAGAAGAACGCACCTATCACCACTCCTCAGGTTAGCTCTCTCCTCACAGGCCTCTTCATTTGAGCCCGTTTGACAGGGAGAAAGTAAATTATATTAATGACTTTTCCAGCACAATTGACTCATTCTATCAGGTAGATAGTGGACCCAGCGCAAATGTTACTGATGGTCCTGTAGTATTGGTTCACCGTTCACAGAGTGCTCATTATACTATAGGATACCTGCCTAGTTCTCACAAAGCCTTGCCATAAAGTCAATAGTATATCCTGATTGCTCAAAGGGATATTAAGTCTGAATGGGTTAACTAAGGTTTGAATCAATCACATACATGTTCTAGATACATGCTAAGTATATGCAGTATATGGACGTTTTTTTTATGCTCTTCGAGACTTGAATGAGTTTGATGCTAAACGGCCAAAGCGGTTTTAGATACACTATATATACAAAAGTATGTGGACACCCCTTCAAATGTGTGGATTTGGCTATTTCAGCCACACCCGTTGCTAACAGTTATATAAAATAGAGCACACAGCCATGCAATCTTCATAGACAAACATTGGCAGTAGAATGGCCTTACTGAAGAGCTGTGACTTTCAACATGGCACCGTCATAGGATGCCACCTTTCCAACAAGTCAGTTCGTCAAATTTTGTGGGTGGGGATGGGTGTGAATCCAGTAAACTGCAGACGTGCAGCAATGTTTTTTCTTGTGAATAGCAAACTTTGTGTTTTTTATAGGGGAATGCAACTCTAACCAACATCTCAAATCTCGTCTCATTGATTGGACTCCAGGTTAGCTGACTCCTGTGTCCAATTAGCTGTTGGAGAAGTCATTAGTCTAGGGGTTCACATACTTTTTCCAACCTACACTGGAAGATTACATTCACCTTAGCCAAATACATTTAAACTCTGTTTTTCACAATTCAGGACATTTAATCCCAGTAACAATTCACTGTCTTTGGTCAGTTAGGATCACCACTTTAGTTTAAGAATGTGAAATGGCCCATTCCCCCTGACAGAGCTGGTGTAACTGAGTCAGGTTTGTAGGCCTTGCTCGCACACGCTTTTTCAGTTCAGCCCACACATTTCTATAGGATTGAGGTTAGGGCTTTATGATGGCCACTCCATACCTTGACTTTGTTGTCCTTAAGCCATTTTCCACACCTTTGGAAGTATGCTTGGGGTAATTGTACATTTGGAAGACCCATTTGCGACCAAGCTGTAACTTCCTGACTAATGTCTTGAGATGTTGCTTCAATATATCCACATCATTTTCCTACCTCATGATGTCATCTATTTTGTGAAGTGCATCCGTCCCTCCTGCAGTAAAGCACCCCACAACATGATGCTGCCACCCCCGTGCTTCACGGTTTGGATGGAGTTCTTCGGCTTGCAAGCCTCCCCCTTTTTCCTCCAAACATAATGATGGTCATTATGGCCAAACAGTTCTATTTTTGTTTCATCAGACCAGAAAACATTTCTCCAAAAAGTATGATCTTTGTCCTCATGTGCAGTTGCAAACCGTAGTCTGTCTTTATTATGGCGGTTTTGGAGCAGTGGCTTCTTCCTTGCTGAGCGGCCTTTCAAGTTATGTCGATATAGGACGCGTTTTACTGTTGATATAGATACTTTCGTACCATTTTCCTCCAGCATCTTCACAAGGTCCTTTGCTATTGATTTGCACTTTTCGCACCAAAGGACATTCATCTCGAGGAGACAGAATGAGTCTCCTTCCTGAGCGGTATGACGGCTGCGTGGTCCCATGGTGTTTATACTTGTGTGCTATTGTTTGTACAGATGAACATGGTACAAAATTCAAAAGGCACTCGCACATCTGAGCAAACCTTTTGCAGGTGCATGGCAACAGTTGAACAAGATGAATGAAAAAGGAAACCACACACTGCTCTTGATAGTATCACTGATCTTTAATAAGCTTACATACATGGTACCTTCAGGCGCTTGGAAATTGCTCCTAAGGATGAACCAGACTTGTGGAGGTCTACAATTTTTTTTCTGAGGTCTTGGCCAATTTCTTTTGATTTTCCCATGATGTCAAGCACAGAGGCACTGAGTTTGAAGGTAGGCCTTGAAATACATCCACAGGTACACCTCCAATTGACTCAAATTATGGCAATAAGCATATCAGAAGCTTCTAAAGCGATGACATTTTTCTGGAATTTTCCAAGCCGTTTCAAGGCACAGTCAACTTAGTGTATGTAAACTTATGACTCACTGGAATTGTGAAACAGTGAATTATAAGTGAAATAATCTGTATATGAACAATTGTTGAAAAATTACATGTGTCATGCACAAAGTAGATGTCCTAACCGACTTGCCAAAACTTTAGTTTGTTCACAAGAAATTTGTGGAATGGTTGAAAAACGAGTTTTAATGACTCCAACCTAAGGGTATGTAAAATTCCAACTTTAACTGTATATACTTGTGGTGGTGAGAACATGTTTTTTTGTGTCTGAATACAGCTGTTTCGACCCTTTGGAAGAATTCAACTTGGTTAAGCTTCTCTAGTGTCTGTGAGTTAACAACCTAACACCTAATGTATCAACAACATTGTAGTTACTCCACAGTAATAACATCAATTACAGAGTAAAAAGAAGGAAGCCTGACAGAGTTAAAATGTTCCTAAACATGCTCCTGTTTGCAATAAAGCACTAAAGTAATACAGCAAAAACGGTGGTAAAGAAAATAACATTTTGTCCTGATTAAAAAGTGTTATGTTTGGGGTAAAATCCAACACAACACTTCACTGAGTAACACTTCATATTTTCAAGCATGGTGGTGATTAGATCATTATACAGTGGGGCAAAAAAGTATTTAGTCAGCCACCAATTGTGCAAGTTCTGTAATTTTCATCATAGATAAACTTCAAATATGACAGACAAAATGGAGAAGAAAAAAAATCCAGAAAATCACATTGTAGGATTTTTAATGAATTTATTTGCAAATTATGGTGGAAAATAAGTATTTGGTCACCTACAAACAAGCAAGATTTCTGGCTCTTACAGACCTGTAACTTATTATTTAAGAGGCTCCTATGTCCTCCACTCGTTACCTGTATTAATGGCACCTGTTTGAACTTGTTATCAGTATAAAATACACCTGTCCACAACCTCAAACAGTCACACTCCAAACTCCACTATGGCCAAGACCAAAGAGCTGTCAAAGGACACCAGAAACAAAATTGTAGACCTGCACCAGGCTGGGAAGACTGAATCTGCAATAGGTAAGCAGCTTAGTTTGAAGAAATCAACTGTCGGAGCAATTATTAGGAAATGGAAGACATACAAGACCACTGATAATCCCCCTCAATCTGGGGCTGCACGCAAGATCTCACCCCGTGGGGTCAAAATGATCACAAGAACGGTGAGCAAAAATCCCAGAACCACACGGGGGGACCTAGTGAATGACCTGCAGAGAGCTGGGACCAAAGTAACAAAGCCTACCATCAGTAACACACTACGCCGCCAGGGACTCAAATCCTGCAGTGCTAGACGTGTCCCCCTGCTTAAGCCAGTACATGTCCAGGCCCGTCTGAAGTTTGCTAGAGAGCATTTGGATGATCCAGAAGAAGGTTGGGAGAATGTCATATGGTCAGATGAAACCAAAATATAACTTTTTGGTAAAAACTCAACTCGTCATGTTTGGAAGACAAAGAATGCTGAGTTGCATCCAAAGAACACCATACCTACTGTGAAGCATGGGGGTGGAAGCATCATGCTTTGGGGCTGTTTTTCTGCAAAGGGACCAGGACGACTGATCCGTGTAAGGAAATAATGAATGGGGCCATGTATCGTGAGATTTTGAGTGAAAACCTCCTTCCATCAGCAAGGGCATTGAAGATGAAACGTGGCTGGGTCTTTCAGCATGACAATGATCCCAAACACACCGCCTGGGCAACGAAGAAGTGGCTTCGTAAGAAGCATTTCAAGGTCCTGGAGTGGCCTAGCCAGTCTGCAGATCTCAACCCCATAGAAAATCTTTGGAGGAAGTTGAAAGTCCGTGTTGCCCAGCAACAGCCCCAAAACATCACTGCTCTAGAGGAGATCTGCATGGAGGAATGGGCCACAATACCAGCAACAGTGTGTGAAAACCTTGTGAAGACTTACAGAAAGCGTTTGACCTCTGTCATTGCCAACAAAGGGTATATTAACAAAGTATTGAGATAAACCTTTGTTATTGACCAAATACTTATTTTCCACCATAATTTGCAAATAAATTAATTAAAAATCCTACAATGTGATTATCTGGATTCTCATTTTGTCTGTCATAGTTGAAGTGTACCTATGATGAAAATTACAGGCCTCTCTCATCTTTTTAAGTGGGAGAACTTGCACAATTGGTGGCTTACTAAATACTTTTTTGCCCCACTGTATGTGTATGCTTGTTGTCAGCAAGGTCTAGGGATTTTTTTAGGATAAAATAAATGGAATAGAGCTAATCACAGTCAAAATCCCTGAGAAAAACTTGGTTCAGTCTGCATTCAAACAGACACTGGGAGACAGATTCACCTTTCAGCAATTACCTAAAACACAAAGCTAAAAATACACTGGAGTTGCTTACCAATATGACATTGCATGTTCCTGAGTGGCCTAGTTACTGTTTTGACTTAAATCGGCTTGAAAAAATCTATGGCAATACTTGAAAATGGCTGTCTAGCAATGGTCAACAACCAACTTGACAGAGCTTGAAGAATGTTATGAAGAATAATGTGCAAATATTGTACAATCCAGGTGTGCAAAGCTCTTAGAGACTTACCCAGAAAGACTTACAACTGCAATCGCTGCCAAAGGTGATTCTAACATGTATTGACTCAGGGGGTTGAATACTCATCTAATCAAGATATATTGTTTATTTTCCATGAAACCATAATTTGTATAATTTTTCTACCACTTTGATATTACAGAGTATTTTATGTAGATCGTTGACCAAAAATTACAATTAAATACATTTTAATCACACTTTGTAACACAACAAAATGTGGAAAAAGTCAAGTGCTGTGAATACTTACTGAAGGCACTGTAAATATGCTTATTCATTCATGATTATAGATACATTCTGCAATGAGTTAATCCGGCACAGCATCTGCAACAGACATGTCAACAATTTAGTTCTGACATTCCGTCACCGTGAATTTAAATAGATTTTACCTCGTTGATATTGTTGGCAGAAATGATAAAATATTAAATATAGACCTCCACCGGCTGAAGGAGATGAGGATCTGGTAAAATAAGGTTGCTAATATCATGAAGGTAGGTAGCTAGCTAGCTTGCTAGCTTCTTTGCAAAAAAATTAAGCTAGGATTCATGGTACATTGTAATTATCTGACTGCTACTAGGATAGTATTCTGTACATGACACAAGACCAAACACATAAGTAAGCCAACCAATATTAGTTAAAAAAAATATCCCAGTAAATTTAAATGTTTAATATTTATTTCATTTTGGATCAAGGTAGCTAGCTAGCTGACAGCAAAATGTGTAAGCTAGAGGTGACGTGCTGGGATTTGTTGTCTTGCATGATGTCTACATTGATGCATATTTGCATTTTAGAATCTGGTAGTAATGGAACCGAATATATTGATAGAAGTCCCATCCGAGAGAGATTTATACGGTTATCTAAACAAAGACCTTGTTTGAAGTGGTTCTAACATCTTCTATGGGAAAAATTAATGGGGAAAAAATTATTGGAACCATTTCTGTGTTTGACCGCTAGGTTTTATGGGTATTATGACGCGTCTTCTGTGGGGCTTCCAAGGGTCCACACACCCAAGAAGGGTCAACCAATCACTCGACGTAACTCATGAATACTAATGACTATCCTACGAAAGGAAATGTATTTTCCTCTCGGCTCCCCATCGGTGGCCCCAGATCAAGCGAACCAGGAGAGGAGCGGCCTGCTCCCAGTGTCCCTAATTCCTATGTATTAAGGTAGTTGTAACTTGGGAACCTGGAAAACCTTAAGGAGGCTCAGAAATTGCTGAAATATACATGTTCATATTAGATGCCTTGAAATGCACTAGTTGCACAGATTTTGTGAAAGTTGATATTAGTGAATTCATCTTGGGTCAATTTCCTAAACTAAGACAAAGGCATCAGCAATTGTTGAGTAAGGAATTGTGATGTGTTGTCTGCTCTTTAGCAGACTGCACAGGAATGGGAGATCTTTCCTCCGCAGGCCTAATCAGTCTTACAATTTGTAAACAATAATCTTTATATTGCAAGATTTATATTTCCATTCATTATTTATCCAAACAACCACCATTTGCGAGTAATTTTCCAAGAAAAAAAGGCTTAATTTCAAACAATCATGCATGACATGCGTCAACTAACAGATATATTTCCAAAGGAGGGAAAACAGCAATTACATCTTCAAGGGGTGTTTAACATTCTGGAGTTGCACGGCTTATCACACCATGGCATGATTATTCACAGCAAGCAGCTTTTCGATACTCACAGTAGGTTCACACTGGATTTGTTGATGAGGAATACTATTAGAGGAATTACTGTTTCCGAGAACAAGCGTGCACTTGGGAAAGTGATGAGCAACCAACCAAATGTGACGTGAGGCTATGGACTAATTCCTGACCTTTTATATTGAAACAAAGATGTGCTGCATTATTTAAATGTGAAGCGATAACGATCATAATTCTTGTTTCCTTTGTTCAGGATTCTAATTCATATATTGTCATGCTGAGTGTTCTGTTGAGTGTAACTGCAATATAATACTAACTATAGTCTTCCACTTATTACCTACCAGTGTTTGTATTATTTTTACCTAACACAATGTTAAAACTAATCTGATAGGCGTGATAGATACAATGCATTTACACTCATTGAACTCAACTGTTCAGTAATATCACGTCTCACCCCTGACCCCAATGACACATCACTTTCAAATCTCAAACAAATTCAAATGATGAACTGCAATTTTTTAAATTAAGTATGCAAAAAAGTATTGCTGCAATAACTCAACTAACACTTCCAAATGTTTCGCTGAGGTATCAGCACGAGTAAAGCTGTCAGTTACCACTAAACTCTTAAACCAGCAGAGAGATCACACACAAGTGAAGAAAACGTGTGACTGTTCCCGTTTCGTTTTGTGTGTGTGCCCATGTGAAAGTGATTTATTTCTCATTTAATCAGGTTTGGCAGAGCCGTGCACACGAGTGCCATTTACTATATTTATAGGCTGAGCCGAATCCCTGCGACCTGTCTTACAGCTGGAAAGAGGAGATAGGAACTTCAAACCTGAGGCCCATATGGGCAGCCTCTCAATCTCATTCGACACTACAGTGCCCCACAAAACATTGTCAACACAATCCCCGCTGTATCAGAGCCTGTGTCTATGTCCCAAATGGCAAATATCTAGTGCTCTAGGGTTAGAAGTAGTGCACTATGCAGGGTATAGTGTGCCATTTGGGATGCAAATCCCATATGTTTTTCTCTGCATTTCCCTGATTCTGATTGCAGGGGAAGTGCAGGTGATTCCACAGGCTTGTTGTTTGTCAGTTCCCCTGATTCTAGCTAGCCAAGGAAGAAGATGCATGGAACCCAAAGGATGCCTGCGCTGACTCTATAACTGAGATGCCAGAGAGAGAAAGAGTAAACTCAATGCGCTGTCACAAGGACATGAGACTCAAAGACAGTTATGAATCATTGTATATGTTCCACTGATGCAAAGTCTGTGGCTGTAAATGGATATACACAGAGTGTAAAAAACATTAAGGATACCTTCCTAATATTGACCCCCCCCCCCTCCCCCGCCTTTCACCTGGATTCACCTGGTCAGTCTATGTCTTGGAAAGAGCAGGTGTTCATAATGTTTTGTGCACTCAGTGTATACATACTGAACAAAAATATAAAAGTGATGTGTAAAGTGTTGGTCCCATGTTTCATGAGCTGAAATTAAAGAGCCCATAAAAGATTTCCATTGCCACAAAAAGCTTATTTCTGCACAGATGTATTTACATTCCTGTTTGTGAGCATTTCTCCTTCGCCAAGATAGGTGTGGGATATCAAGAAGCTGATTAAACTGCATGGTCATTACACAGGTGCACCTTGTGCTAGTGACAATAAAAGGCCACCTTAAAATGTGCAGAGTGCCCCATGGTGGCGGTGGGGTTTATGTTATGGGCAGGCATACGCTACGGACAACAAATACAATTGCATTTTTTCGATGGCAATTTCAATGCACAGAGATACTGTGATGAAATCCTGAGGCCCATTGTCCTGCCATTCATCCGCCGTCATCACTTCATGTTGCAGCATGATAATGCATGGCCCCATGTCACAAGGATCTGTACACAATTCCTGGAAGCTGAAAAGGTCCCCTTGTTTCATGGCCTGCATACTCACCAGACGTCACCCACTGAGCATGTTTGAGATGCTCTGGATCGACATGTACGACAGCGTGTTCCAGTTCCTGCCAATATCCAGCAACTTCGAACAGCCATTGAAGAGGAGTGGAACAAAATTCCTCTGGCCACAATCAACAGCCTCATCAACTCTATTGCAAAGGAGATGTGTTGGGCTGCATGAAGCAAATGGTCATCACACCAGATACTGGTTTTCTGAACCATCCCACTACCTTTTTTTAAAGGTATTTGTGACCAACAGACACAGGACATATCTGTATTCCCAGTCATGTGAAAACCATAGAGTAGGGCCTAATGAATTTATTTCAATTGACTGATTTCTTTATGAACTGCAACTCAGTAAAATCTTTGAATTTGTTGCATGTTGCATTGATATTTTTGTTCAGTATATACAGTGCATTCAGAAAGTATTCTGACCCCTTGACATTTTCCACATGTTGTTACATTAAAGGCGTATTCTAAAAACATCCTCATCAGTCTACACACAATTCAATCCACACAATTCTGCAAATGTAATATATATATTTAAAAAAAACGGAAATATCTTATTTACATAAGTATTCAGACCCTTTGCTATGAGACTTGAAATTGAGCTCAGGTGGATACTTGTTCTATTGTTCATCTTTGAGATGTTTCTGCAACTTGATTGGAGTCCACCTGTGGTAAATTCAATTGATTGGACATGATTTGGAAAGGCACACACATGTCTATATCAGGTCCCACAGTTGACAGTGCATGTCACAGCAAAAACCAAGCCATGTGTCACAACTTCTGCCGAAGTCGGTTCCTCTCCTTGTTCAGGAAGTGTTCGGCGGTCGAAGTCGCCGGTCTTCTAGCCATCATCGATCTATTTTTCATGTTCCATTTGTTTTGTCTGGTTGTCGCTTTCACCTGGTTTCAATTCCCTAATTACATGTTGTACATGTTCCCTCTGTTTCCCCCATGTCCTTGTCGGGAATTGTTTATTGTAAGTATGTGTGCTTTATGTGACTGGTGCGATACGGGTTCTTGTGCCCATGTGTTTTGTTACCTTTGTATGCCGGAAGTTACAGTATGTACATTAAACGGCTCCGGCCATTTACCAAGTTCTGCTCTCCTGCATTTGACTTCCATGCCACCAGTTACGGACCCCTTGAGGCCATGAGGTTGAAGGAATATTCAGTAGAGCTCCAAGACAGGATTGTGTCGAGGCACAGATCTGGGGAAGGGTACCAAAACATTTCTGCAACATTGAAAGTCCCCTAAAACACAGTGGCCTCCATCATTCATAAATGGAAGAAGTTTGGAATCACCAAGACTCATCCTAGTGCTGGCTGCTCGGGCAAACTGAGCAATCAGGGGAGAAGGGCCTTGGTCAGCGAGGTGACCCGATAGTCACTCTGACAGAGCTCCAGAGTTCCTCTGTGGAGATGGGAGAACCTTCCAGAAGGACAACCATCTCTGCAGCACTCCACCAATCAGGGAATTATGGTAGTGGCCAGATGGAAGCCACTTCTGAGTAAAAGGCACAAGACAGCCCTCTTGGAGTTTTCCAAAAGGCACCTAAAGACTCTCAGACCATGACAAACAACATTCATTGGTCTGATGAAACCAAGACTGAACTATTGTTATTCTTTTTTTAAATGTACTCCCTTGTTTTCTCCCCAATTTCAGTCTTGTCTCATCACTGCAACTCCCCAACAGCCTTGGGAGGCGAAGGTTGAGTCATGCGTCCCCTGAAACATGGCTTGCCAAACCACGCTTAACCTGGTAGCCAGCCGCACCAATGTGTCAGAGTAAACACCGTTCAACTGACAACCGAGGTCAGCCTGCAAGCACCCTGCCCGCCACAAGGCGACGCTAGAGCATCATGAACCAAGTAAATCCCCCCCGGCCTAACACTCCCTAACTCGGATGATGCTGGGCCAATCGGGCATTGCCCTATGGGACTCTTGATCACAGCTTGTGATCGAACCTGGGTCTTTAGTGACACCTCTAGCATCTGCAGTGCAGTGCATTAGACCGCTGCACCATTCGGGAGGTCCAAGACCAAACTCTTTGGCATGAATGCCAAGCATCACGTCTTGAGGAAACCTGGCACCATCCCTACGTTGAAGCATGGTGGTGGTAACGTCATGCAGTGGGGATTTCTTTTAGCGGCAGGGACTGGGAGACAGATTAAAACCTGCTCCAGAGCGCTCAGGACCTCAGACTGGGGCGAAGGTTCACCTTCCAAACAGTCAATGGCCCTAAGCACACAACCAAGACAATGCAGGAGTGGCTTCAGGACAAGTCTCTGAATGTCCTTGAGTGTCCCAGCCACAGCCTGGACTTGAACCCGATCAAACATCTCTGAAGAGACCTGAAAATAGCGGTGCAGCGACCCTCCCCATCCAACCTGACAGAGCTTGAGAGAATCTGCAGAGAAGAATTGGAGAGGCTGCCCAAATGCAGGTGTGCCAAGCTTGTAGCGTCAAACCCAAAACGATTTGTGGCTGTAATCATTGTCAAAGGTGCTTCAACAAAGTACTGAGTAAAGGGTCTGAATACTTGTGTAAACGTAATATTTCTAAAAACCTGGTTTTGCTTTGTCATTATGGGGTAGTGTGTGTAGACCGATGAGGGGAAAAAAACATAATTTAATGCATTTTTGAATAATTCTGTAACGTAACACAATGTGGAAAAAGTCAAGAGGTCTAAACTTTCCGAATGCACTGTATGTACCCAGCAGTTGGACATATTTACTGAGCAAGCTTATGGCTCAGCATTTTCACACTTTATTTGGATAGCTCATCTACAGACTATCAATAACATTTCAACTAGCTATGTACTAATCCTCGCCCTAACCAAACCCCTAAATTAAGGATCCAACCCTTTTATTCAATATTTGCCTAAAATGACATACCCAAATCTAACTGCCTGTAGCTCAGGACGTAAAGCAAGGATATGCATATGTTTGAAAACATTAGAAAGGAAACACTTTGAAGTTTGTGGAAATGTGACATTTGTAAAGGTGAATATAACACATTAGATCTGGTAAAATATAATACAAATATATAAATATATATTTTTTCATTTCCATCTTTGAAATGCAAGAGAAAGACCATAATGTATATTTCCAGGTTAGGTACAAGATTAGATTTTGGCCACAAGATGGCAGCAGTGTATGTGCAATGTTTAGACTGATCCAATGAACCACTGAATTTCTGTTCAAAATGTTGTATCAAGTCTGCCCAAATGTGCCTAGTTGGTTTAATGATACATTTTCAAGTTCATAACTGTGCACTCTCCTCAAACAATGGCATGGCATTCTTTCACTGTAATAACTACTGTAAATTGGACAGTGCAGTTAGATTAACCATCATTTTAGTTTTCTGCCCATATCAGATATGTCTATGTCCTGGGAAATGTTCTTGTTATTTACAGCCTCATGCTAATCACATGAGTCTACATTAGCTCAAACATCCCGCGGGGAGGACACTGATCCCATAGAGGTTATTAACCCTTATCCTAACCCTTATTCTAAACCTAACCCTAGCCATAATCTAAGCAAGCAGTTGTTGTTCCAAAGATAGTTTATACTAAACTCAGCAAAAAAAAGAAATGTACCTTTTTCAGGACCTTGTCTTTCAAAGATAATACGTAAAAATACAACTAACTTCACAGATCATCATGTAAAGGGTTTAAACACTCTTTCCAATGCTTGTTCAATGAACAATAAACAATAAATGAACATACACCTGTGGAACGGTTGTTAAGACACGAACAGCTTACAGATGGTAGGCAATTAAGGTCACAGTTATGAAAACTTAGGACACTAGAGAGGCATTTCTACTGACTCTGAAAAACACCAAAAGAAAGATTCCCAGGGTCCCTGCTCATCCGTGTGAATGTGCCTTAGGCATGCTGCAAGGAGGCATAAGGACTGCAGATGTAGCCAGGGCAAGAAATTGCAATGTCCGTACTGTGAGATGCTTAAGACAGCGCTACAGGGAGACAGGACGGACAGCTGATAGTCCTCGCAGTGGCAGACCACGTGTAACAACACCTGCACAGTATCGGTACATCCGAACAGCACACCTGTGGGGCAGGTACAAGATGGCAACAACAACTGCCCGAGTTACACCAGGAATGCACAATCCCTCCATCAGTGCTCAGACTGTCCGCAATGGGCTGAGAGAGGCTGGACTGAGGGCTTTTAGGCCTGTTCCTCACCAGACATCAACAAACCCACCGTCGCTGGACCAGACAGGACTGGCAAAAAGTGCTCGTCACTGACGAGTCATGGTTTTGTCTCACCAGGTGTGACAGTCAAATTCGCTTTTATGGTTGGATTCGCATTTATCGTCGAAGGAATGAGCGTTACGCCGAGGCCTATACTCTGGAGTGGGATTGATTTGGAGGTGGAGTGTCCGTTATGGTCTGGGGCGGTGTGTCACAGCATCATCGGACTGAGCTTGTTGTCATTGCAGGCAAACTCAACGCTGTGCGTTACAGGAAAGACATCCGCCTCCCTCATGTGGTACCCTTCCTGCAGGCTCATCCTGACATGACCCTCCAGCATGACAATGCCAACAGCCATACTGCTCATTCTGTGCGTGATTTCCTGCAAGACAGGAATGTCACTGCTCTGCCATGGCCAGCGAAGAGCCCGGATCTCAATCCCATTGAGCACGTCTGGGACATGTTGGATTGGAGGGTGAGGGCTAGGGCCGTTCCCCCCAGAAATGTCCTAGAACTTAAAGGTGCCTTGGTGGAAGAGTGGGGTAACATCTCACAGCAAGAACTGGTAAATCTAGTGCAGTCCATGAGGAGGAGATGCACTGCAGTACTTAATGCAACTGTTGTACTTAATGCAATTATACTTCAATTGTACTGAGTGTTACTTTTGATTTTGACCCTCCGTTTGTTCAGGGACACATTATTCCATTTCTGTTAGTCCCATTTCTTTGTAACTTGTTCAGTTTATGTCTCAGTTGTTGAATCTTGTTATTTTCATACAAAACCACTCCCACGATCACTGTTGCAGCTCTGGCAGCCATTGTTTCCAAAGACTATATTTTCGTATTTTTGTAATTACTTGTAAACGTAGTACTTTTTATTAGTTCCAATAGGCCTACAGTGTTATTGGATGGTTGCTTGGACAGTCACTAAGGCTTTATTTGGCTGTTATTTGTCAAAGCACTTTTCTTTGACACTTTTTGAAAACACACAGAAGCAGCAGGGTTAGCAACTTGCTAATGTTAGCACCAAAGATACAGCAGGCTTCAATCATGAAAATACAATTCCATAGTGATTTGTCTTAAATGTAATAATAAATGTTGTGTTCTAATAGACCTACATGTTGTTTTGACTGTTGTTTAAGACTGTCGCTAAGATTAAACTCAGCTGTTATTGCTGCAAACATGCTAGCTAACCAGCATCAGACACAGTAACTTATAGTTCGTTATCATCTCATTTTAAATTATTCTTGACTGTAATGCAGTTAATTGGTGACAATGACATGAACACAGATGTATATTCCAGCCTGATATTCATGCAAACATTTTAATATGACTACAACCCAAAAGTAATCTGAAATGCACTCATAACTTATGACATAAGCTTCGTGTTTGCTTGCTAGCCAGCTAAGCTAACTGCAGGATAACTAGGCAGAGCATTGTATCATGGGAGTTGAAATGCAGCGGAATTGCAGTATACTGTAGATGAGGGCGATGCAGAAGCTTAAAGAATGACAAAAACTAGGAATCCTGTAGTATAACAAAAAAAACTATAAAACATCAAAATGTGCATCACATCTTACAGTAGTGCATAAAGACTAACAGCTTAATAACTGGTTATAAAGTGGTGGCTTTGGTTCAAGGGTTTAAGATAGACCAGTGTGGGGGATTGCCCAATAATATGATGAAAGCTACCTCCACGATAGTGTCCTTCATAGCACAGCCTTGGGACAGTGACAAGTCGAGTGATTCTGACAAAAACACCATGTGACTCCTAATATGGACACCATACACCACATGTAAGATGTGAGGAAGGGTCTCTTTGCTTTGCTGTTGTTACTGCTGTCTATATCTTATTCACAACCATGGACAGCAGCCATACGAAATCTGGCTTTTCCTTGTGGAACGGCTGACATCATGAACCTTACTATAGGATAGGTGAAGCACAATTCATTTCAGATTCAGTGAGATCATCCCAAAGTACCAACGACATAGGTTATAGAAGATGACGTAACAACAATCATGGAATGGATAATACATTAGAATTAAAATCAAAGGGGAGTCCTAAAATCAAAGGGGAGTCCGTTAGAATCGCAAACATTTGTACACATTACATCATAAAGCACATAGGGCTAAATAGCAATGATGTCACTGTAGAAAGCAATGTTTCATATTTATGTCCAATAATGATTTTGTGTATTTATTCCACCATAAGAGTTTAGCACTACAAAGACACCATTTCCATTCCCTTTTATAGAGTCTAATACAGGTCTTGATATCTGGTCTTGCACCGATATTGGCAGCCTCTGCCCAGCCACTGCAGCCAGGCACACAGTGGGGGGGGGGGGGGGTAACGCAGGCCCACCTGTATAGCACTGGGCTCAGGCCAGATTGCAACTGTGGTGTATACACAATACTGTGGGGCCACCTGAGCCTCACTGTCCCATGCCTGTCACACACACACATCTCTCACTCATCAGGCACTGCACTGCTCCTGACAATAGGATTATAGAGAGCTAGGACTCAGGATGGAGAACTAGTTTTTACAGTGTCTTTTGATCATCAAGGCATTCAATTCAGTTTAAAAAAAAATTATAGCTACATTTTCTGATATTATCCGTATGAAAGTAAGTAAAAAGGAAGGATAGTGGGAATCCACAAAATAGCATTACAATATCTTTATTATAGACATACTAAGTGCAAAAGCATGTCATCACATTTATTGGAAATGGTGCGATAAGGATAAGGACGTGTCACGCCTGCTCCCGCTCCTCGAGTGCCAGACTGCCCATCATTACGCACACCTGTCACCATCGTTACGCGCATCAGCGCTTCATTGGACTCACCTAGACTCCATGACTTTATTAATTGCCTCCTCTATATCTCTCTATTCCTCAGTTTGATCCCCGTGTCAGCATTAATGTCATTAATATTCCCTTGTCCAGAGGCGGTCTGTCTTTTGTTTCATGTCTGTTATTTATTAAATGTTCACTCCCTGTACTTTCTTCTCATCTCCCAGCGTCTGTCCTCACACATAGATTAAAATTAATGTGTACTTTGTCAAGTGCTGCCCACACATATTGGTTGAGGGGAAGCACTGAAATTCTGATCTCGTTGGACTTATTGTGAAAACATCAAATGCACTCAGTCATCAAGCTTGACATTGAGATGAGCAATTTGTTACTGACTGAGTAACAGCCTCATAATTTGAGAGGGAACATAATATGAGAGTTAAACCAATCCTGTAGGGACTAGATTTGAAAACATCACACAGCTGCTCATTGTCTGAAATCTATGATTCGTTTTTTGCATTTTCCTTTCATTGCACCTGCCTCACATCCCAGACATTAATATAGAATTTACACCTTTGGCAAAACATCACACATTTTAATCCGGTTCATTTTCATGACCAACATTATGCCACTACACATACGTTTGAGCCAGTCAAAACATAGCTGTTTTAATTTGCCAAATTCCTAGCCTGAAAATGTAGAGCAAGCAGTGGTGCAAAAACTATCTATACACACTAGCAGTCAACAATCCTACCACTTGTTGTTTGTCTAAGTAGTTCTCCTTGTCTCATGAGACCCATCAGACCATTCTGGTAGTAAATTAGTTAAGGTGTGGTGATGGAGATGGATTGAGACTATGTGATGGTGTTGACGCATGCATTCCATGTGACCTATCAGACCTGTATGTAAAAGATTGCACATCTTTCCAGGTAATAGTATCTGAGTTAAGTGTGGTGAAAGAGCTGACTGGGGATGGTGTGACGGTGTTGACGTGTGAAGGCGGCTGGAATGATAGACGGCGGTGTTTGAGTGGGACAGACAAGGACAAACAGTAAGAAAGAGGAGATAGTCAAGCAGTAGTCAAGCTATCACTCACAGGACATCTCCGGTGTGTGAGGTAATCCTCCACCTGACACCTCCTCCGCTCGTAAATCTCCCTCCATTTCTGGCACTGTGAGATTTATGGACTGGGACTTGACAACAACAATGACTGGGTGGTGTCGAGATACCCGGAGTTAAGCGGCGACTGAGTGAGGAGTTATTTGGTTTTGCACGTGTTGTTGTTATGGAAAACAATCCTTGAAGCAGCAAGGACGCTATTCACTAGATATTAATGCGGTACACTGACGTTCTACAGCCTATTTCTGTGTGACATTTTTCACATTTTCATGTTCTATTCATGAATTACAAGGACATGGAAGATTCTTGCACGTTTGTCATCTCACTAAACAGTACCATGCTTGTTCATCTGAACAGGCATTATTGTGACAGAAACCAACAAGATAATTACACATATTAGTGTATTCTATGAAACATTCCACCATGTATTTAGCCACATACCTTAATTACACCATGTATTTAAAGCTGCATTACCCTCCGTAATGATCTGAAGTGCAATAATCAGAATTTTCAGGCACTGTACTGTGATGCGTTGTTTGAAAGTACTCCATTGTGTGGAAAACCTTGAAAGAGCCCTAGACACGCATAGGCCTGTCTCAGTGTTTTTCCACTAGTGCCGGCTGTCGGCTATACAGCTGATTGCAGTCATTTTCAGCCTGGTACTTTTTCTAATTACAGTTGAAGTTGGAAGTTTACATACACTTAGGTTGGAATAATTAAAACTCGCATTTCAACCACCCCACAAATTTCTTGTTAATTAACAAACTATAGTTTTGGCAAGTCGGTTAGGACATCTACTTTGTGCATGACACAAATCATTTTTCTAACAATTGTTTACAGACAGATTATTTCACTTATAATGCACTTTTTCACAATTCCAGTGGGTCAGAAGTTTACATACAGTTAACTGTGCCTTTAAACAGCTTGGAAAATTCCAGAAAATGATGTCATGGCGTTAGAAGCTTCTGATAGGCTAATGGACATAATTTGAGTCAATTGGAGGTGTACCTGTGGATGTATTTCAAGGCCTACCTTTAAAATCAGTGCCTCCTTGCTTGACATCATGAAAAAATCAAAAGAAATCAGCCAAGACCTCAGAACTTTTTTTTGAAGACATCCACAAGTCTGGTTCATCCCTGGGAGCAATTTCCAAAATCCTGAAGGTACCATGTTCATTTGTACAAACAATAAGCAAGTATAAACACCATGGGACCACGAAGCCATCATTCCACTCAGGAAGGAGATGCGTTCTGTCTCCTAGAGATGAACGTACTTTGGTGTGAGAAATGCAAATCAATCCCAGAACAACAGCAAAGGACCTTATGAAGATACTGGAGGAAACAGGTACAAAAGTATTGAAATCCACAGTAAAACGAGTCCTATATCGACATAACCTGAAAGGCCGCTCAGTAAGGAAGAAGCCACTGCTCCAAAACCGCCATAAAGAAGCCAGACTATGGTTTACAACTGCACATGGTGACAAAGATCGTACTTTTTGGAGAAATGTCCTCTGGTCTGATGACACAAAAATAAAGCTGTTAGGCCGTAATGACCATTGTTATGTTTGGAGGAAAAAGGGGGATGCCTGCAAGCTGAAGAACACCATCCCAACCGTGAGGCACGGCTGTGGCAGTGCTTTGCTGCAGGAGGGACTGGTGCACTTCACAAAATAGATGGCACCATGAGGCAGAACGAGTATGTGGATATATTGAAGCAAGATCTCAAGACATCCGTCAGGAAGTTAAAGCTTGGTCGCAAATGGGTCTTCCAAATGGACAATGACACAAAGTGTAATTCCAAAGTTGTGGCAAAATGGCTTAAGGACAACAAAGTCAAGGTATTGGATTGGCCATCACAAAGCCATGACCTCAATCCTATAGAACATTTGTGGGCTGAACTGAAAAAGCTTGTGCGAAAGGAGGCCTACAAACCTGACTCAGTTACACCAGCTCTGTGGTGTAACTGTGGTGATCCTAACAGACAATAGACAGAGAATTGTTACCAGGATTAAATGTCAGGAATTGTGAAAAACTGAGTTTCAATGTATTTGGCTAAGGTGTATGTCAACTTCAACTCTATATTTGATTCTGGTCACTTTGAGTTAAATCTCACTATCACTTCATCAATGAGTAATCATGTGAATTAAGTTTTTTTCTGCAAAGAACAGTATTGGGTGGACCGCGTTGTTTTGAGCCACCTATTAACAAACAATAAAAAATAGAATTAAAAAACAATTAAAATGTACGTTTTTTTCGGGATGGAAAAACCTTTTCTGTCTAAACTTAAACCAGATGTATGTATAAAGTATGTATAAAAGAAAATTGACCTATATATTTTTTTATAAAATCATCTTTGAGCACTAACAATCACCAAAATAAAAGCTGGACAGTCAGGGAGAATCTAAAATGTAAAAAATTATGCTTTCAGGAGTATTTTTGTCATGGCATGTGGTCCCCATTGATTTATTTTAATACTGTTTAATTCACTCAGATAGCATAAGCCATTGCAAAATGTGTAGAATTTCAGGAAATTAGCTTTAAAACTGCCATTTGTTCTCTAAGCTTAATGGCAACATTTGTGGAATTGCAAGAAATTAGCTTTAAAACTGTCATTTGTTCTCTAAGCTTTGTGGCAAGATGTGTAGAATTGCAGGAAATGTGCTTTAAAACAGCTAAAGTTTGTCACTGAGGTCAACAGAAGGGCCTCTAAAATGTTTGGTCGGTGACCGCACCATTGGCCACTCCCATGGCCACATCCACCACCTGAGCCACATTTTGATCCAGAGAAAACCTGGAATTGCACCAGAAAAACAACGGTGTGTGAAAACTGCACTCATAGATCCATGCTATCATAAACCAGAGGGCACTGTGTAGAATACAAATGAAAGGAATAACAACTAGTTATCATATAGATAATAAATACTAGTTGTGTGAGCATGTGGATGGCATTTGGCTTCATACATTTGCATACTGTGATGATCAGATGTTAACTCAATTTAAACCTGCATCCAAGATGACCTATTTGAAAACAAAACTACTGTAATAGCTGAACAATAATGCAATGGCTTCCCGGAACCTGCATGCATGTACTGTAGGACTACATACTGTACATGTTGTGCATGCAATTCCACAAAACGTAATTTACTTCCTGAAACTTGAATTTCATAAAGTCAGGAAAGACAATGAAACCCAGCTTATTTATATTCAAACCCTATTCACATTTCTGCAAAATGCATACAACCACACACCATACTCTTCAGGGACCCTCATTCCAATTTCACCTCTCTTTTCCACAACCACACCGTAAAATCAAACTGCTTTTTCTTGTTCTCTGTTTGAAGTACTTCCCCTCCCCCAATTCACTTCTGAGCCCCACTGTCGGGCATGAGGTAGCATTGCAATCCCATCTATATTTATAGCTTCCTAATACTCTCCCAAAGAAACAATAATGGATACTGAGGGGAGAGCTGTTGATTCCAGTCTCATTATTATTTTCCCATCACCCATACCACTGGGGAGCCTGGGTCATTGCTGAGAGGAATGGCTCTCAGTAACCGCCCTGGTTTTGATGGCACCACAGCTGAGGAGAGGGTGGGTATTTATTTTACCTTTATTTAACTAGGCAAGTCAGTTAAGAACACATTTTTATTTTCAATCACGGCCTAGGAACAGTGGGTTGTTCTGCCATGTTCAGGGGCAGAACAACAGATTTTAACCTTGTTAGCTCGGGATTTGATCTTGCAACCTTTGGGTTACAAGTCAAACGCTCTAACCACCTGCCACCCCGATGGGGCTAACCCAATAGCAGTGCAATTAAACCCAACCAGGAGACTGCCGTCGCATAGTAATGACACCAGAGCGGTGGATGCCGGCCTGGTGGCGGGATGCGGGAAGCACCTTTTCACCTAGAAATTCGCCAGGCGTTTTATTTCCTGTTTTGCAGAGCGCCTTCATTCTCATGTCACAGATAGCCCATAATACAACTTTCACCTGTGCAATATAGCTGCCTCTGTGTTCCAGATAACTGGATCTGTGGGAAGGAAGAATATCTGTTATAATTATTTTGGAGATGTAGTGAATTCACACTGCATAAAGAGAAAATAACCTGCCACAAAAGCTGATGTATAATCATTTCAAAATGACATTTTGGTTTAACCTTTCTGATCTCCCCATCCCGGATCCGGGTTCGTGAATACAGACTCAAGCTCATTACCATAACGCAACGTTAACTATTCATGAAAATCGCAAATGAAATGAAATAAATATGCTAGCTCTCAAGCTTAGCCTTTTGTTAACAACACTGTCATCTCAGATTTTCAAAATATGCTTCTCAACCATTGCAAAACAAGCATTTGTGTAACAGTATTGATGGCTAACGTAGCATTTAGCATTAGCATTCAGCTGGCAACATTTACACAAAAAAACAGAAAAGCATTCAAAAAAATCATTTACCTTTGAAGAACTTCAGATGTTTTCAATGAGGAGACTCTCAGATAGCAAATGTTCAGTTTTTCCTGAAAGATTATTTGTTTAGGACAAATCGCTCCGTTTTCTGCGTCAGGTTTAGCTATGAAAAAACCCCTGTATCCAGGATTGTGTAAATCTATCAGCAAGCTCATTAGCATAACACAACGTTAACTATTTATGAAAATCGCAAATGAAATGAAATAAATATGCCATCTCTCAAGCTTAGCCTTTTGTAAACAACACTGTCATCTCAGATTTTCAAAATATGCTTCTCAACCATAGGAAAACAATAATTTGTGTAAAAGTAGCTAGCTAGAGTTAGCATTTCGCGTTAGCATTTAGCGTTAGCATTAGCGTTAGCATCCAGCACGCAACATTAACAAAAACATAAAAGCCTTCAAATAAAATCATTTACCTTTGAAGAACTTCTGATGTTTTCAATGAGGATACTCTCAGTTAGATAGCAGATGCTCAGTTTTTCCAAAAAGATTCCTTGTGTATTAGAAATAGCTCCGTTTTATACATCACATTTGGCTACCAAAAAATATCCATAAATTCAGTCCTCAAAACGCAAACTTTTTTCCAAATTAACTCCATAATATCGACTGAAAACATGGCAAACGTTGTTTAGAATCAATCATCAAGGTGTTTTTCACATATCTCTTCATTGATACATCGTTCTTGGACACATGCTTTCTCCCCTGAATCAAATGGTAAAGTAGAAGCAGCTGGCAATTGCGCACCGAATTCGACGCAGGACACCAGGCGGACACTTGGAAAATGTAGTCTCTTATGGTCAATCTTCCAATGATATGCCTACAAATACGTCACAATGCTGCTAAGACCTTGGGCGAACGACAGAAAGTGTAGGCTCATTCGTTGCGCAATCACAGCCATATAAGGAGAGAATGGAAAACAGAGCTTCAGAAATTCTGCTAATTCCTGGGTGATGCATCATCTTGGTTTCGCCTGTAGAATGAGTTCTGGGGCACTTACAGACAAAATATTTGCAGATTCTGAAACTTCAGAGTGTTTTCTTTCCTGTCAAGAATATGCATAGTCGAGCATCTTTTCGTGACAAAATATCGCGCTTAAAACGGGAACGTTTTTTATCCAAAAATGAAATAGCGCCCCTAGAGCTCTAACAGGTTAATGTTTAATTGAGTTGTCAAGCAATGTGAATTTGGGTTAAAATTAGAAATAAGTAGTGGAAAAAAATATGAAGTATGACAATTGATTCAAAATATTTTTGTCCGGTGGGATCATGTCTTACCATGTAATATACAAAATCATGTCCCTCCTAACTACATTGAGGGACATAGAGCCTTATAAATAAGATTGTTTCGGGAAAAAGAGGGGGAATGGGGCTGGAGAAATGTAGCCACTCTCAAATTCAAAGACTATGGATGCAAGGATCAAAATTATAGTTTTAACCATGTTTTTAGGCTATACAGTCTTTGTTTACATTTGCTTTGTTTACAAACATTGGAGTAAAACCAACTGATATATTGGGTTCCGATGGGGTACGACAGTTGAACTAAGCTCATGAGGAATAAGTTCTATTCTTTAATGGGTACCTTAATCTATAAATCCAAAAATGGATGTAGCATTTGCTGATTGCCCCTTTAAGTATGGACCTTCAGGTTCAAGCAAAATGAGCAATTATAACTAATAATCTTCAAAACAACAAACAGCCAATCATCTTCTTCAAGTATACAACCTTTAAAGCAAGTATTAATGGCCAATAAAGCACACCTGAAAGCAATGGTCGTAATGTAGGCAATTAGAGCCAAAGCAATACAATGCGTTGTCTGTCCATCTTTACCAGGCAGCCTATCAGGCAGCCTTTTCATATTGTTGCCGTGATTATCATCATTGGAAGAGTGGCAAATAATGACAGCAATGTTCTGTGAAATGGTTCAATTAGTCCGGATCTGGGCCACGCTGTTCTACTACCCCAAGCACCACAGATAGTGTAGGGTCCCCTGCGCTAGGATAGATTGCCATACTTATCCTCCAGCAAATGACTCATCATCCAAAAGTCAAGCCCATTGCACCATTTCCCAGACACAGTTCACAACTCCACTCTAAGGGGTCACCCAGGTGTGAGTCATAAGCTGCCAATGAGAATGTGGAGCTGTATGGAAAACACAGTCACTGTCCTGGCCTTTTATGACCTCTAAACAAGAGTGGCAAGGAGGAGGCCAGCCTGAGCTGTCATTGTCCTCAGTCAAGCTGTTAGTTTATGTGTGAAAGAGCCAGACTCTGGCCAGGGTTGAGCCAATCAGCCAGTCAGTTCATTCTCCAGAATCGATGATGAGTGGTGTTCTATGGAATGGGTCGTAGAGGCCAACTTCCTCCCTCTCTGGTGGCATCTGACCAGAGTCTGTTTTTAACTCCATTGGCTGACCTCCATGAGTATCAATCTCAGCCACCATCTGTGGAGCCTGCAGCGTCTTTAGTCCTCTACCACTACACACACACAAGCATAAACTTACATTCACAAACAAACACATGCATGCGTGCCGCGCACACACACACACACAGGCATATGCTGCATACGACACTGTAAACACATGCTAGAACAATTAATTGTCTGATTAATCAGATAACATAATATCACTTAACTCAAATACATTTTGAATCTCCCAAATAATATTTTAAAAAGCACCCTCTAAAAAGAAAATGTAAATTGTAAAATTTAATTTTAAATAAATAAACTGGTGGTTTGAATCCTGAATTCTGATTGGACGAGCAGTGTTCCAAGCCGTGCTGTATTGGCCATCACAGGCACCCTATGCCTGTGTCGTGTCTTTGGCATCATTAAAGTGAAGACCTATTTTATCAAATCAATTTCTGTAATTATTATTACGTGATTAAACTAATCATGTAAATGTAATTAACTAGGAAGTCCGGGCACCAAGGAAAATCTTCAGATTACAAAGCTATACTTTTCCTAATATAACTTTTCAGATATTTTAATATCTGATCAATTAGTCTTCTAATTAATGAATCATTCTTTACCTCACGTTAGTCTCATTCCGAACGTCATAAATCGTTGGTTATCTGCACAAACCCAGTCTTTACTATAAATCATCCATACATCAATTGTCTTAATCATTTATTTACTAACTAACTAAATAATCACAGGAATGCTTAATCAAACAACAATATATATGGTTACAATGAAATGATAGGGGATGTGGGAAGGGCGGGAAAGACAAAATACACTACACAGTTGATAATTATATTCATTGAAGTGCTAATCCTTTGCACATGAACGCTCGCTCATTCGGGAAATATTGCAATCAAAATATATATTTACGCTCAGTGTGTCTTCATGATCTCTTTTGGAATCGTCCGTCTTTCTGTTGGAAAGTTCATCTGAACTTCTCTTTGCGTCCCTGGAGTATTTCGTGGGTAGAATGGCTACTTCAGGTATGCTTGAAGACCAACAGAGTTAGGCTAACTGAGGTATGCTTGGTCTGCAGTGGGCTTCTCTAGGTGGGGTTTATATTCGGAACAGCAGAAAAGGGCTGTCCCATGACTCCAGATCAAGAGAGAGTCTCCTCCAGGAATTTACGACCTGAGATAACAGAGCCCGGGTGTAGGGGGAAGAGAGAGGTGGTGAGAGAGAGAGAGTTGGTGCTTGCTATATCCAAAGAAGGCCACGTCATGACACCTGCTAACACTTCTATCTGAATTATCACTGCACCACCATAATAATTTTATCATGTTCACATTGCAAACCAAATCATTCATTGTATTTCTCAAATTGCACATTATTTACCCTAGCTTCTAGCCTAGCATTTAGTTTGGTACAGCGGGGGTTAATATAAGCTGTTTGCCTGTCTGTGTCACGCCCTGACCTTAGAGAGCCGTTTTATTTCTCTATTTGGTTGGGTCAGGGTGTGATGTGGGGTGGGCATTCTATGTTTCTTTATGTCTATGTTTTGGTCGGGTATGGTTCTCAATCAGGGACAGCTGTCGATCGTTGTCTCTGATTGAGAATCATACTTAGGTAGCCATTTTTCCCTCCTTCAGTGTGGGTAGTTAACTTAGTTTGTGGCACTAAAACCCTGTAAGCTTCACGGTTGTTCATTTTGTTTCTTGTTTTGTTGGCGTCATTCCAAAATAAAAAGGAAAAAGTACGCTGACCACGCTGCACCTTGGTCCACTTCTTACGACGACCGTGACAGTCTGACCTCGGAAGATTTGTTTCACTTTTGAAATGGGAACTCCCCTGGAGCCTACTATAGAGAGCAGTGAATGGGTGTCCAGACGAAACTTTTTTGGGCCTAGCGAGTTCACTCATCAACGTCATTATTATATTATTATGAATATATCCAAGTAAATGCCAATAGAAAAAAGCTCAAAAGAAAATGCAGCTAGTGTACAGTCATTCCAGGTGCAATGTTTGATGTGACCAAGTTAGCTGAATTTACTAGCTATGTCTATCGACAGTTGTTGCAGTGACATCATGAACATTCCATTGAAATGGTTACTTGCATATTGGAGTCTTTTGTTTTGACATGTAGCTAGCTAGCTAGCTAGCTAAACAATGAACCTTAATCCCAACTCATAACTGTAACGCTCCGGGTGTCGTGGGTGTAGAGTCAGATGCAGGAAACATAGAGTGCGATGCTGTGCTCTTTAATGCACAAAACGCAACACAGGGTGCTCACAACCAAAATACACAACCAGGAACAAACACATTCCTCTACTACAAAACAGAAGGACACAATAATTAATCCCGCACAAAGAACCAGGCGGGCCGGCTGACTAATAAAGCCTCACTAATTATACCCAACTCAAAACAGGTGTACTCAATAAACACATAAGGAGGGGGAGGAAAGAATCAGTGGCAGCGAGTAACCAGAAGAGAACCTAACTGGGGTGGGCAACTCCAGTCCTCTGGTGTCACACGTCTTCTCCATCCCTAGGAAACACAGCTGATTAATCCAATTGCATTCTAAACTAAATATCATGATTAAGTGATTATTGGAGTCAGATGTGTTAGCTTGGGCTGGGGCAAAACTCTAGGACTGGAATTGCCCACCCCTGAGTCCTAACATAAGGACAACTAAGAGTATGCTATTCTGTTCCTCTGAAATGTACTACATTTCTTCATAGCATGTCTCTTTAGACCTCTTTAAAATAAATAATGGTTTATTGTGAAGGTCTAGGTTATATTATATGGATTTATTAGACTTTTTAAAATGTAGATGTTCCAAAGGTCTGCATCAGTGTAGAAGGCAAGAGCTGCTAAATGTCTTTATGTTAATGTTAATTAATGGCCAATTATCATGAGACCTGCAGCTATTTGCTTGACAATCACTGGCTGACAAAATGTTGTGAACGCCACAGCCCTACCCACTCCACTTCAATGGCTATGCGAAGTTGCTGGATATTGGCAGGAACTGGAACACGCTGTTGTTTATGTCAATCCAGAGCATCCCAAACGTGTTCAATGGGTGACGTGTCTGCTGAATATGCAGGGACATTTTCAACTTCCAGGAATTGTATACAGATCCTTGCGGCATGGGGCCCTGCATTATCATGCTGAAACATAAGGTAATGGTATGAAAATGGGCCTTAGGATCTCGTCATGGTTTAACTGTGCATTCAAATTTGCATTGATACAATGCAATTGTGTTTGTTGTCTGTAGCTTATGCCTGCCCATACCAGAACCCCACCACCACCATGGGGCACTCTGTTCACAACGTTGTCATCCGCAAACCGCTCACCCACACAATGCCATCTGCCCGGTACATTTGAAACTGGGATTCATCCGTGAAGAGCACACTTCTCCAGCGTGGTAGTGGCCATCGAAGGTGAGCATTTGCCCGCTGATGTCGGTAACGATGCCGAACTGCAGTCACTTCAAAACCCTGGTAAGGACGACGAGCAAGCAGATGAGCTTCCCTGGGACGGTTTCTAACAGTTTGTGGAGATATTCACACAGTTTCAACAGCTGTCCGGGTGCTGGTCTCAGATGATGAAGCTGGATGTGGAGGTCCTGCACTTCCGTTGTTACACATGGCCTGTTGTGAGGCCAATTGGACGTACTGCCAACTTTTCTAAAATAATATCTATCTTAGAGAAATTAATATTACTCTAGCAACAGCTCTGGTGGACATTCTTGCAGTCAGCATGCCAATTGAAAGCTCCTTCAAAACTTGAGACATCTGTGGTATTGCGTTGTGTGACAAAACTGCACATTTTAGAATGGCCTTTTAGTGTCCCCGGCACAAGGTGCACCTGTGTAATTATCATGCTGTATAATAAGCTTCTTGATATGCCACACCTGTCAGGTGGATGGATTATCTTGGCAATGGTGAAATGCTCACTAACGGATGTAAACAAGTTTGTGCACACAATTTGAAAGAAATACATTTTTTGTGTGTATGGAACATTTCTGAGATCTTCTATTGTAACTCATGAAACATGGGACGAACACTTTACGTGTTGCGTTTATATTTTTGTTCAGGATATTTCATAACCCTTGAGCCGTTGCATTGGCCTTGCCATTGGTGAAGGAGAGAAGAGATAAATTAGTCTAAATTTTGTCCCCCTCTCGTTCCATTAGCTTTTTCACATTCATTTTGCCCATAGGGTAATTTTCGAAACCAGATGAAATAAGGTCTGTGTTTCGTGTAGAATGATATTTTGATAACTGTATGGATCTCTTTCGGACAAGGTGACCTTTATCAATGTATATACCTCAATTTACTCTCAAAAGAGAGTAGATATCAAGCAAGGCTATAAATCCCTGCTGGAAGCTCCTACATGTGATCTGTAGCCGACACTGTCAGCAACTATCCACACAATCAGAGGCGTTCTGTCAACCCAATGCAATTTTCATAGGCTAATTATTCAATCTAATGACAAAAAAACATTCCGTCCTCTTTCTCTCTGTCTTTGCTAGACACTGAATACAATAGGTAGCTAGTTTTAGCAGACCAATATAGTCCAACATATTTTGGTTTTAGTTACTTGTTTGTTAGCTACAGTAGTTGTCGACTGTGGTGTCTATATCAGACCTGATATCCTTTGTCGAGTACAAGTATTGTATGGGAAGAAAACCACTATAGGTCTGGGCATGTGGAGGAGTGCAGCTCCGGGGGAAACTTGTCGCATTGGTCAGGGCCAGCATGAAGGATAACGTTTACCCTATGTTGGTGAGTGTAGCTATTAAGTCAAATTTGAGCATTTTAGCAATAGAATGTGCTCTCATACTTGTTGGCATAAAAAGCTGTCAACATTCTAGAAGGAAAGATCCACATTAATACTCCGTATGTTTACATCTACACAGATAATTTGATATGAAACTGATTATGGCAATAGAACAAGTATGGCATGATCTTAATCAGCTTAAATTCATAATCGAAGTAAACATACGCAGATGAAAACACCTAGATTTTTGAGAAATCTTTTCACTTAATAGGACATGTAAACACCTTAATCAAAGTTCCTGCAGTGTCTTTGATCTGCGCATGTGTTATCACGATCAGTACTAGCCTCCCTCTTTGACGCAAGGGAAGTGAGTTAATTAGAACTGTCAGCTAAGTGGTGATCGATGAAAAGTTAATTAAGTTGTGTTGTGTGTCCTATGTATGTGCTAGGGGGTCAGAATGAACTCTGAATGAACTTTTAAAGTTTCCTTTGACCTGGTCTGGAGGAGGAGATACATTTTAGGAGCAATGAAATGACGTCATGTTATTGTATATAAACTGTTGCTCGTGGTAACGTGGCAGCGCGCTCCGAGAATAAATTATGTTACCTATTATTGATAAGACTGGTCTCCGTCTATTTTATTCAAACAAGAATCTTACAAATTCTCATGAAATAGATTAAGGGAATTCAATTAATGAAAACACATTGGTATAATTAAATTACAGTAACATCTGGCAACAGCTCTTGTGGACATTCCTGCAGTCAGCATGTCACTTGCACGCTCCCTCAAAACTTGAGACATCTGTGGCATTGTGTTATGTGACAAAATTGCACATTTTAGAGTGTCCAGTTATTGTCCCCAGCACAAGGTGCACCTGTGTAATGATCATGCTGTTTAATAAGCTTCTTGATATGCCACACCTGTCAGGTGGATGGATGATTTTGGCAAAGGAGAAATGCTCACTAACAGGTATATAAGTTTTTTGTGTGTATGAAACATTTCTGGGATCTTTTATTTCAGCTCATGAGACATGGAACCAACACTTTACTTGTTGCGTTTATATTTTTTTTCAGCGTATAATAGTTTGATTAAAAAGTTTACATGTTTTGCAAGAAGATATATTTCCCTAATATCCCTGTTTACATGGACATGTGATAATCAGGCAACATGATGGGATTTTGAAAAATCCAGAAGATCGGCAATCAAAATAAACGTTGTATTATAGTGACCATATTATTTTTGGGAAGTCTAGGTCATGTAAAGTTTGTATGTGAAAAACTGTTTCTAATATGCATCCTTTAACAGAAAACCTAGGAATGCACTCACTGCCTTATCTAAAACACCCCAGAGCTCAGTTTCGTTGGTTCAACCATTTTACTTACCACAATCCACAATTTTAATTTTAGTTTACTTAATCCACAAACCATTCCTTTCTTCCTAGTTGGAATGGTGTTCATTAACTTTAACTGCTCCTTGTCCGTGTCACACAATCCCTTCTTATGAACTCATATTTTTAATCATATTTTAATCAGATATAATAAAACAGAGTATAAGTTTACTTAGTTACAGTTCCATTTAAAATGATTTGTTCAGTCATTTAATCATAATTTTACCAACAATCCACCCTAAAAATGACTTAACAACTCATACCATCATTAACTTCTTGACGCACACATCCCTGTAGCGGGATCATTTTCGTCAGCAACCGCTGAATAGCGTAGCGCAACAGTCAAATAATATTACTAAAAAATATTCATATTCATGAAATCACAAGTGCAATATTGCGAAACACAGCTTAGCCTTTTGTTAATCACCCTGTCATCTCAGATTTTCAAATGATGCTTTACAGCGAAAGCAATCCAAGCGTTTGTGTAAGTTCATCGATAGCCCAGCATAGCATTATGTACACTTAGCTTCAGGAAGCTTGGTCACGAAAATCAGAAAAGCAATCAAATTAACCGTTTACCTTTGATGATCTTCGGATGTTTTCACTCACAAGACTCCCAGTTACACAGCAAATGTTCCTTTTGTTCCATAAAGATTATTTTTATACCCAAAATACCGACGTTTGTTTTTCGCGTTATGTTCAGAAATCCACAGGAAAGAGCGGTCACGACAACGTAGACGGAAATTCCAAATAGTCTTCATAATGTCCACAGAAACATGTCAAATGTTTTTTATAATCATTCCTCGGGTAGTTTTAAAATATATATTCGATAATATATCAACCCAGTGTGTAGCTTTTTCCATAACAGCGGGAGGAACAATGGCCGCTTTACTTTGCGCACAAACTAACACTTAGAGCCCCCACCTCTCCACTTACGCAATGTGATCCTTCTCGCTCATTTTACAAAATAAAAGCCTGAAACTATGTCTAAAAACTGTTGACACCTTAGGGAATCTGGTTGATATCCCTTTAAATTGAGAATAGGCATGCATAGGAACACAGAGGTTTAAAAATAAGAGGCACTTCCTGATTGGATTTTCCTCAGGCTTTCACCTGCAATATCAGTTATGTTACACTCACAGACAATATTTGTACAGTTTTGGAAACTTTAGAGTGTTTTCTATCATAATCTGTCAATTATATGCATATTCTAGCATCTGGTTATGAGAAATAGGCCATTTACTTTGGGAACGTTATTTTTCCAAACATAAAAATAGTGCCCCCTAGCTTCAAGAGGTTAAACACTACATGGAAATATCAATGATATATTAGAAGAAGACAAACCAATGCATGTATGTACACACAATCAACTTCAATGACTGTTCTAACCTACATCAGAATCTACTTATCAGGATTTTCCGTTACAATCTTCATGAAAAAACAGTCTATACATTGAAACAAGAAAACATCTAAATTCCCTAGACATCAAACATGGTCCCCTCACGAGTGAAAGGATCCGGATTCTTCTATTACGTCCGGAGCCATGTATTTTGTATTCCACTGGTCAGAGCTTAGGATTGGTCCATATATCACCATCTGAAGTGTCATTGATTTCTCCAGAGTCCTGGAAATGATAACTTTCACATACGCAATCAAAACACATCCGCACAAAACTAACACAGTCACACAGGTGAAGGTAGCCCATAACACAGTAATCATAAAAATTTTCCATCTTCCAAACACACTGTCAACCCAATTAGTCAGAGAAGTATCCACACCTGAGTTCACTGACAACTCGTGAGCTAGGGTGAGTAAACCCAGCCAAGGCCTTGGTCACTGATCCATCCGAGGCTGTGTCATTGGGTCCAAACTTCCTCCATACACTCCCACCCTTTTCAGCCAGCAAACATATCCAAGACTATTCAATTGTGCCAAGCCATTCATTACATCTCTGATATAATTGGTAAATTGATCCAATCCACATTCTCATTGAGAGTGGACCACCAAAAAATACTTGACTCTAATCCTGCCAGGATCTAATTTATAGCTTTGATCTCATCTGTCAGAGGCCCCATTTGGTCTACATAGAACTCCTCTGAGACATCCTTCCCAGTCTCACTCTCACTTCCTGTTTATCCAGATCAAGTGATCTCTTATGCTTGGTTAATATTAAATCCTAATTGTTTAACTATGTCAATATTACCCTCTGGCCTTCTCAGTGTTCATGGTGTATCAGGAATAAGGTCCCACAACCAGACAGCTCAGGATGGACAGCCCACCCATAAAGCCCCACCCTCTTCCAGAGAACACATCATTAGCAAGAGCCAGACACACTTTCACTTCTATGAACAAAAACAGGGATGGAATGACGGGAAAGGAAATCTTCATTCGAGAGATGGCCCCCAGAATTCTGTTTATTCCAGTTCTCCTCTCGAACACTGTTATTGTTCGACAGTGTCAGTGTGTGTTACCCTCCCGCAGTGTGATATGAATCCGGGTAGCTCTTTCAGCTAGCTGTCACCAGGAGTCCTTGGTATGGTCCCCCCAACAGGCCTCAGGGACTGGATTGAGTGACTTCACCTGTAATTCACCTGTAGTGCATAAAATCTTGGACATACAGGTTTGGTTAACAAACAGTTTCTCATTTGTTCTATCTGATTATATCTTTAACTTCTATACCTACTTGTAAGCTAAAAAATGTTGTATTCGTTTATTATCCATTAGGCCACATCCTATCCTAGAACACAATTTACCCATCCCCCTTTGATACCTGGCTCTGCCCAGGTAACAACCTTGCCTACTCTAAACAATGACTTAGGTAAGATTAGTAAATTGTCCTTATGTCTGACATCATCACGTAGGAGCACCCCTTTCATTCTCCACATGTCCAATTTTCACTTGGGAGTCCATTCATGTCAATCCTGTACCAATTCTCTGTCAAGTGTCTTATCTACTTTAAGAAGAATCTGTGCTACTTATATATTTTCTGAAATATATATATTTATCGATTTAAACAGTAACCCTTTTCCCTCCTATCTCTCAAATACCACTAAGCGTCTCACTGTTTGACTTTATCTAAAATCATTGATTTTAGAAAAAAAACATGTCTATGAGTGGCAATCTCTAAAGTCCTTACATTTCATTAAGCAATCTATCTTAATCCTAACAATAATCCTAAATCATCATAGATGGCATATATCCCTTTCAAATATAATACTATTTAAATAAAAACCTCCTAATAATCAATCAAAGCCAAAACAAATGCTAACCATTTAAAATCCTTCCTACACTAATAAGCTTGTTCCTTCAGGGATGCACAGTATCTGGCAATAACATGAATTAACCTTAAAATCAGTTTCATCAATAATTTAATATATGTTGCATAGTGTGGAATACCTTATCTACAGTAATTTATCACCCCTAAGAACTTAAACTTATTTTTCTATGTCATTTCCTGCCCTATTGGCTTAATACAGTGCCTTGCGAAAGTATTCGGCCCTCTTGAACTTTGCGACCTTTTGCCACATTTCAGGCTTCAAACATAAAGATATAAAACTGTATGTTTTTGTGAAGAATGAACAACAAGTGGGACACAATCATGAAGTGGAACGACATTTATTGGATATTTCAAACTTTTTTAACAAATCAAAAACTGAAAAATTGGGCGTGCAAAATTATTCAGCCCCCTTAAGTTAATACTTTGTAGCGCCACCTTTTGCTGCGATTACAGCTGTAAGTCGCTTGGGGTATGTCTCTATCAGTTTTGCACATTGAGAGACTGACATTTTTTCCCATTCCTCCTTGCAAAACAGCTCGAGCTCAGTGAGGTTGGATGGAGAGCATTTGTGAACAGCAGTTTTCAGTTCTTTCCACAGAATCTCGATTGGATTCAGGTCTGGACTTTGACTTGGCCATTCTAACACCTGGATATGTTTATTTTTGAACCATTCCATTGTAGATTTTGCTTTATGTTTTGGATCATTGTCTTGTTGGAAGACAAATCTCCGTCCCAGTCTCAGGTCTTTTGCAGACTCCATCAGGTTTTCTTCCAGAATGGTCCTGTATTTGGCTCCATCCATCTTCCCATCAATTTTAACCATCTTCCCTGTCCCTGCTGAAGAAAAGGCTTTTACGCCAAACATAACGTCTTGCATTGTTGCCAAAAAGTTCAATTTTGGTTTCATCTGACCAGAGCACCTTCTTCCACATGTTTGGTGTGTCTCCCAGGTGGCTTGTGGCAAACTTTAAACAACACTTTTTATGGATATCTTTAAGAAATGACTTTCTTCTTGCCACTCTTCCATAAAGGCCAGATTTGTGCAATATACAACTGATTGTTGTCCTATGGACAGAGTCTCCCACCTCAGCTGTAGATCTCTGCAGTTCATCCAGAGTGATCATGGGCCTCTTGGCTGCATCTCTGATCAGTCTTCTCCTTGAGCTGAAAGTTTAGAGGGACGGCTAGGTCTTGGTAGATTTGCAGTGGTCTGATACCCCTTCCATTTCAATATTATCGCTTGCACAGTGTTCCTTGGGATGTTTAAAGCTTGGGAAATCTTTTTGTATCCAAATCCGGCTTTAAACTTCTTCACAACAGTATCTCGGACCTGCCTGGTGTGTTCCTTGTTCTTCACGATGCTCTCTGCGCTTTTAACGGACCTCTGAGACTATCACAGTGCAGGTGCATTTATACGGAGACTTGATTACACACAGGTGGATTGTATTTATTAGTCATTTAGGTCAACATTGGATCATTCAGAGATCCTCATTGAACTTCTGGAGAGAGTTTGCTGCACTGAAAGTAAAGGGGCTGAATAATTTTGCACGCCCAATTTTTCAGTTTTTGATATGTTAAAAAAGTTTGAAATATCCAATAAATGTCGTTCCACTTCATGATTGTGTCCCACTTGTTGTTGATTCTTCACAAAAAAATACAGTTTTATATCTTTATGTTTGAAGCCTGAAATGTGGCAAAAGGTCGCAAAGTTCAAGGGGGCCGAATACTTTCGCAAGGCACTGTATATCTCCTATCCAAACCTCAATGTATCTTATCTCCCCCTATTTATTCTCAATGATAAATAGGATTTTTTTCTGTTGTAATACCAAACCAATAATAGCCCATTCAAAAACTTCACAGCTAATGTTGTAAAACAGAATCCTGAACCACTTTCTCATCAGTGGTTCAAACAATAATAATATCCCAAAACTATAACTCCATTAAAATTAATTTACCTTAGAACTAGTAACTCAAATTACCACAAATTCATTAAACAAATGGCTCTCCCCTGAGGCTGATCAGACCCCAAGAGATAGCCATGATAAGGTCAAATGTCATACCACCCTTTTATAGTCATGTTCCATACCACATTAGACATATTAAAGAACCCTTTATCCTTAAAATCAAAAAAATGCACTTGTATAATTAAAACTCATAAAATAAAAAAAGTTCCATATGTGAGTGTGCCTCTTTAAAATACCTTTGCACTAAAACATATAGTCCTAACAAATGTTTTATGTGTGTATATTCGCAAACCTTAATGAATAAACGAAAACTTCCAGGCCTTCTTCAATTTGGTTGTTTATGGCCTCAATCTCACCCACTCTCCCCAAGATTATAATCCCAGGAAACATCTAAAAGAGAGACAATAAAACTCCCATTCTCCCAGAAGAACACAAAACGAGAACACAAAGAACACAAAACGCCTAACTAGCATTCACTATGCTATCGATTCAGAAACTCAAAAGTGAACTATAAACCAAACCTAATGATAAGTCCTCTTTACCTCAAATCATTAATCATAAGATTTAAACAGGGTCAATGTATATGTATACTTAAGTAAACATGCTACCCTTAGATACAATTAACCTGAAAACATTATTATCTAATGTATTACTTTTTCCCTCTGTCGCAAATGTCGTACATTTCTCAGTGTAAGAAATCAGTAATTTAATCCCAGATATTTAATAAAAATGTAAACGTATTCTCCCATGGCTCCTTCAATTTACATATTTTAGATAACTTCCATCCATCCCGGAAGAAGGAACCCTACTTAAACACACCAGAATACAATGCTTAATTAAGTTAAATCAACTCCTAAAATAAACAATAAACAGTAACCAAATAAACAAACCACTTTAACTATATGTAGAACATGTATATTTAGCCAAAGTTTATGATGTCTATTTCGTTATCTTGCCGAGCTACCTAGATTTCCTGCGGGCATTTTTGAGTAATTTCTGAACATGAGCACATTGTAAATGGACATTTATGGATATATATGGCATATTATTGAAAAAAAAAAATTGTACTGTGTAACATGTCCTATTACTGTCATCTGATGAAGATTTTCAAAAGGTTAGTGAGCGATTTATTTTTTAATCCTGCTTTTATAATTTTATATTTTCTGGGACAAAATGGCTGCCGCTTGTCTTGGTTTCGGTGGTGGTCTAATATAAATATGTGGTGTGTTTTCGCCGTAAAACATTAAAAAAATCTGACATGCTGGGTAGATGAACAAGGTGTTTATCTTTCATTTGAGCTATTGGACTTGTTAATGTGTGGAGGTTAAATATTTCTAAGAATATTTTTGCGTTCCATGCGCCACGGTTTGCGCTGAACGGGGGGGGGGGGTGTTCCTCTAGAGGAACTCCTCGCATCAACAGGTTTTAATCAGCAAAAAACAAACTATACAAAAACTATACAAAAACTCCCTACTATAATGCTTCAGGTGACAATATTACTCAGACAAAACACAGTCTGCATGTTCCTCAAGAAACAACAACTTGCCCCTGTTACAGATGTCTATGTATCAGCGGAAAAGCTCAAATAACCAAATTCAACCTAGCTAATTTCCCAAAACATATGCAATTGTTTTTTACTAAAGAGGTTGCTTTTCAACATTAATACCCTAACATTGTTCCACATAATGGAAACAGATTATAATGTTAGACTGCATGAACTTTCCTGCTCAAATTAACTGGTGTTGCTTAAACAATCAAACCAGGAATCAATAACCATCAGAATCCATTATCACTATGTTTTACGATTCAGACATTCATATCTCCCTTTCTCATAGCCAAATACAGTCCAAATAAACACCACAAATCAATGATGCCCACCTAGCGAATCTGCTGCTAGTTTTTAGCATCTTTCCTGACTACCCTGATGACTTACAGCTACTTTTAAAAATGTATTTGCAAATTTTTATCAACTTCTGAAAAGTGACTCAAAACAATAATGCACGCATTTTCCTTCTAAATGACACAAACAATTTTCTCCGTCACCCCCAGTCACAACATCATTTCCGTGGCGACAAAGGTGCCTTGGAGTGATGTCATCAACAAGCGCTCAACCTAGACCCAAGCCGCAACGACTTTCAATGAATTGTAAATAATTGTTGGCTGTCTGTAGCAACAGTAGTACGGGTTCGATAAACCCAACCTAATTTACCAGATAATTGAATGTTCATTTCTCTACGTTAAGCTACCTCCAACATCATTTTAGAGAATTTGGCTGTACGTCCAACCGGCCTCGCAACCGCAGATCCCGTGTATGGCATTGTGTGGGCGAGCGGTTTGCTGATGTCAACGTTTGGAACAGAGTGCCCCATGGTGGTGGTGGGGTTATGGTATTGGCAGGCATAAGCTATGGACAACAAACACAGTAACATTTTATCGATGGCAATTTGAATGTACAGAGCTACCGTGACAAGATCCTGAGGCCCATTGTCATGCCATTCATCCACCCCCATCACCTCATGTTTCAGCATGATAATGCATGGCCCCATGTCACAAGGATCTGTACACAATTTCTGGGAGCTGAAAATGTCCCAGTTCTTTCATGGCCTGCATACTCACCAGATATGTCACCCATTGAGCATGTTTGGGATACTCTGAATCGACGTGTATGACAGCGTTTTCCAGTTCCCACCAATATCCAGCAACTGCGCACAGCCATTGAAGAGGAGCGGGACAACATTCCACAGGCCACAATCAACAGCCTGATAAACTCCATGCGAAGATGATGTGTCGCTCTGCATGAGACAAATTGTGGTCACACCAGATACTGACTGGTTTTCTGGTCGTCACCTCTAACTTTTTTTTAAGGTACATTCATCCAGTGGTGTACAGATAACTTTCTTAAAATAAATGTTAAGAAAACAAAAGAGATGTAAATTGACTTTAGAAGGCATAAAACCGCACTACCCACTACAAATATCAACAGGGAATCAGTCAATATTTCGACCACATATAAATACCTGGGAATCAAGATAGAGAAACTGAAATTCAATGACTGTACCATTGCATAGACAAAGAAACTACAGCAAATTATATTATTTTCTACATAAACTGAACAATTTTAATGTTGATTGCTGTATTTTACAGATATTTTACAAATCGGTCCTGCAGAGTGTACTTCAGACTTGTAAGTTACTGTATTTATTTTCTTAGTCAACCTTGTGTTCTGCTTTGTTCTGTTCTTGAGTAGCCCTGTCTTTAATTTTTTTGCAAAGCTTCCGTATTGACTAGACCTCAGCTTTTTATTCTACCTAATTATTCAACTTTTTTAAATGTACCCTTTATTTAACTAGGCAAGTCAGTTAACAACACTTTTTTATTTAGAATGAAGGCCTACCAAAAGGCCTCCTATGGGGACGGAGGCCTGGGATTAAGAATACAAAATAAATATAGGACAAAACATACATCAAAACAAGAGAGACAACACAACACTACATAAAGAGAGACCTAAGACAGCAACATAGCAAGGCAGCAACACAACATAACAACAACATGGTAGCAACACAACATGGTAGCAACACAAAACATGGTACAAACATTATTGGTCACAGACCACAGCACAAAGGGCAAAAAGGTAGAGACAACAATACATCACACAAAGCAGCCACAACTATCAGTAAGAGTGTCCATGATTGAGTCTTTGAATTTAGAGATTGAGATAAAACTGTCCAGTTTGAGTGTTTGTTGCAGCTCGTTCCAATTGCTAGCTGCAGCGAACTGAAAATAAGACCGACTCAGGCATGTGTGCACTTTGGGGACCTTTAACAGAATCAACCAGTGGGTCTTGTGACGCGTATACAGAGATGACCGGTTTACAGAGGAGTATAGCGTGCAGTGATGTGTCCTATAAGGAGCATTGTTGGCAAATCCGATAGCCGAATGGTAAAGAACATTTAGCCGCTCGAAAGAACCCTTACCTGCCGATCTATTAATTATGTCTCCATAATCTAGCATTGGTAGCATGGTCATCTGAATCAGGGTTAGTTTGGCAGCTGGGGTGAAAGAGGAGTGATTAGGTAGAGGAAACCAAGTCTAGATTTAACCTTAGCCTGCAGATTTGATATGTGCTGAGAGAAGGACAGTGCACAGTCTAGCCATACTCCCAAGTACTGGTATGAGGTGACTACCTCAAGCTCTAAACCCTCAGAGGTAGTATTTACACCTGTGGGAGGAGGGGCATTATTCTTACCAAACCACATGACCTTTGTTTTGGAGGTGTTCAGAACATGGTTAAGGGAGTGAAGGGGAGACTCTGGCGGCTCCGGAGTGAAGGGCGGCTCTGGCGGCTCCGGAGTGAAGGGCGGCTCTGGAGTGAAGGGCGGCTCTGGCGGCTCCGGACTTACGGGCGGCTCCGGACTGGCGGCTCCGGACTGACGGGCGGCTCTGGCGGCTCCGGACAGAAGGCCGGCTCTGGCGGCTCCGGACAGATGGGCGGCTCTGGCAGCTCCGGAAAGACGGACGGCTCTGGCGGCTCCGGACAGACGGGCGGCTCTGGCGGCTACGGACATACGGCCGGCTCTGGCAGCTTCGAACAGGAGGGCGGCTCTGGCCGATCCGGACTGGAGGGAGACTTGGTTCTGGGAGCAGGCACAGGACTCACTGGGCTGGGGAGACCTACAGGCGGCCTCTTCCTTGGCCGAGGCACCGGATGCACTGGGCCGTGGAGGCGCACTGGAGGTCTCGAGCAACGAGCTTGCACAACCCGTCCTGGCTGGATACCCCCTGTAGCCCGGCAGGTGCGGAGAGTTGGAACAGGCCGCACTGGGCTTTGCTGGCGAACCAGGGACACCTTCCTTAGGGCTGGTGCCGTATAACCCGGGCCGAGGAGACGCACTGGAGACCAGATGCGCTGAGCTGGCTTCATCCCTCCTGGCTTGATGCCCACTCTAGCTCGGCCGATTCGAGGAGCTGCAATGTAGCGCACCGGGCTATGCGTGCACACTGGGGACACCGTGAGCTTCACTGCATAACACGGTGCCTGCCCGGTCACTCTCTCGCCACAGTAAGCACGGGTAGTTGGCTCAGGTCTCCTACCTGACTTCGCCAATCTCCCCGTGTGCTCCCTCCCAAAAATTCTGGGACTGCTTCTCTTGCACGTTACCTCGAGCCAATTCCTCCTTTGTGTCGCCGCTCCGCTCTAGCTGCCTCCAGCTCCTCTTTCGGACGGCGATACTCTCCCGGCTGTGCCCAATATTCACTCCCATGTCCAGGAGTCCATTACATGCTGCTTGGTCCTTTGGTGGTGGGTAGATCTGTAACGGCTGTCGTGGGTTGAAGAAGGGGAGGACCAAGGTGCAGCGTGTTACGTGTTCATCTTTTATTATGAATTGAACACTGAATGGAAAAACAACAAAAGAGAATGAACGAAACCGAAACAGTTCTGTCTGGTACAGAATACAAAAACAGAAAACAAAACATAGAATGAAAAACATAGAATGCCCACCCCAACTCACGCCCTGACCAAACCAAAATAGAGACATAAAAAAGGAACTAAGGTCAGGACATGACAGTGATGCAGTCAATCTCTCCTCTACTTTGAACAAAGTGCTCTGTTCTGCGTTTAGTGAATGATTTGTCCCAAATACAATGCTTTTAATTTTAGAAATATTTAGGACTGCTTATTAATTGCCAACGATGCTAAAGTTGACTGCAGCTAATTAAGTGTTGCAGTGATTCCACACTGTGGTAGTTGAGATATATAATGTTGAGCCATCAGCATAGATAGACACATACTTTACTCAGTGCTTGGTCATTAGTCAAAATATGCAAAAGTAAGGGGCCTAGAAAGCTTCCCAGGGGTATGCCTGACTATACCTGAATTATGTTGGAAAGGCTTCCATTAAAGAACATCCTCTGTGTTCTATTAGACAGGTAACACCCAATCAACAATATAGCAGAGGATGTAAAGCCATAACAAATACGTTTTTTAGCAGCAGACTATGATCGATAATGTCTAAACATGCATTGAAGTCTAACAAAACAGCTAATTTGTGTAATTACCATACGCGTTGAGTGGACTTGCCTGCAAGCGTGCTGAAAGTCTTTTGCTAATTTGTTTACTGTATAACAGCATTGTATCTGGTAAAACACAATTCAGAGTTGGATGACTGTTCAAAGCTATTTTTCCCATTCTGAGCTTGTTTTTTCAGAGTTACCAGTAAATCATCTTGAAAATCTATGGAAAGACTTGGAAATTGCTGTATAACAATGATCAAAAAGCTACTTGACAGACCTTGAAGAATTTTAATAAGAATAATGGGCAAATACTGTACAATCCAGGTTTGCAAAGCTCTTATAGATTTACTAATCAAATCAAATCAAACGTTATTGGTCACATACACATGGTTAGGGGATGTTATTGCGAGTGTAGTGAAATGATTGTGCTTCTAGTTCCGATAGTGCAGCAATATCTAACAAGTAATCTAACAATTCCACAACAACTACCTATCACACACAAATCTTAGTGAAGTAAATTTATTAGGAATAAAAATATATACACTATCATTCAAAAATGTGGGATCACTTAGAAATGTCCTTGATTTTGAAAGAAAAACACATTTTTTTGTCCATTAAAATAACAGCAAATTGATCAGAAATACAGTGTAGACATTGTTAATGTTGTAAATGACTATTGTACCTGGAAACGGCTGATTTTTTATGGAATATCTACATAGATGTACAGAGGCCCATTATCAGCAACCATCACTCCTGTGTTCCAATGGCAAGTTGTGTTAGCTAATCCAAGTTTACCATTTTAAAAGGCTAATTGATCATTTGAAAACCCCTTTTTAATTATGTTAGCACAGCTGAAAATTGTTGTTCTAATTAAAGAAGCAATAAAACAGGCCTTCTTTAGACTAGTTGAGCATCTGGAGCATCAGCATTTATGGGTTCGATTACAGGCTCAAAATGGCCAGAAACAAAGAATTTTCAAATGAAACTCGTCAGTCTATTCTTGCTCTAAGAAATGAAGGCTATTCCATGTTAGAAATTGCCAAGAAACTGAAGATCTCGCACAACGCTGTGTACTACTCCCTTCACAGATCAGCGGAAACTGGCTCTGACCAGAACAGAAAGAGGAGTGGGAGGCCCCGGTGCACAACTGAGCAAGAGGACAAGTACATTAGAGTGTCTAGTTTGAGAAACATACCCCTCACAAGTCCTCAACTGGCAGCTTCATTAAATAGTACCCGCAAAACACCAGTCTCAATGTCAACATTTAAGAGGCAATCCTGGGATGCTGGCCTTCTAGGCAGAATTGCATAGAAAAAGCCATATCTCAGACTGGCCAATAAAAATAAAAGTTTAAGATGGTCAAAAGAACACAGACACTGGACAGAGAAACTCGGCCTAGAAGGCCAGCATCCCCGAGTTGCTTCTTCACTGTTGACGTTGAGACTGGTGTTTTGCTATTGAATAATGTGTTGAACACTTATCAAATGAAAATATGTTATTTTTATTTTCCATTTATAAAAAATAATAATAATAATTCTTACAATTTAACATTACAGAGTATTTTTTGTAGATCGTTGACAAAAAAATGGCAAATAAATACATTTTAATCCCACCTTGTAACACAACAACATTTAGAAAAAGTAAAGGGGGTGAATACTTTCTGAAGGCACTGTATGTATAATAAATAATAGCTAGGCAGCTGAAAAGCTTTAACCGTCCATTCTCTATAGTTTGTAAGACAGACCAGATTGAAACAAAATAACTTTTGCCATTGAGAGACTGAGTAATGAAATTGAACCTGGCTAGCTAGCAGTAAGCTTTTTAACCCCCCAAAAATATTTTAAACTTCACAATTCACACTTTTAGTGATCACAGGTTGGTAAAAATGTACGCATGAGAAATTAACAAAAACCTCAGGCGGTTCATTAGCTCTTGAGACTGAGAAGAGAATATACAATGGGTAGGCTATGCTTATTTATTACCCCTCCCTCATTAGATTCAAGGTACAACTGGAGAGTTCTTACAACTTCTTAGAAATGTTATCCTATGGTTGCCTTGTGAAAATGGTAAAGTCTAACATAAGTTTGGATATACCATGGGCCACAAAAAAAAGACAAAAGATAAAGCTACAATACAGTGCCTTGCGAAAGTATTCGGCCCCCTTGAACTTTGCGACCTTTTGCCACATTTCAGGCTTCAAACATAAATATATAAAACTGTATTTTTTTGTGAAGAATCAACAACAAGTGGGACACAATCATGAAGTGGAACGACATTTATTGGATATTTCAAACTTTTTTAACAAATCAAAAACTGAAAAATTGGGCGTGCAAAATTATTCAGCCCCCTTAAGTTAATACTTTGTAGCGCCACCTTTTGCTGCGATTACAGCTGTAAGTCGCTTGGGGTATGTCTCTATCAGTTTTGCACATCGAGAGACTGAAATTCTTTCCCATTCCTCCTTGCAAAACAGCTCGAGCTCAGTGAGGTTGGATGGAGAGCATTTGTGAACAGCAGTTTTCAGTTCTTTCCACAGATTCTTGATTGGATTCAGGTCTGGACTTTGACTTGGCCATTCTAACACCTGGATATGTTTATTTTTGAACCATTCCATTGTAGATTTTGCTTTATGTTTTGGATCATTGTCTTGTTGGAAGACAAATCTCCGTCCCAGTCTCAGGTCTTTTGCAGACTCCATCAGGTTTTCTTCCAGAATGGTCCTGTATTTGGCTCCATCCATCTTCCCATCAATTTTAACCATCTTCCCTGTCCCTGCTGAAGAAAAGCAGGCCCAAACCATGATGCTGCCACCACCATGTTTGACAGTGGGGATGGTGTGTTCAGCTGTGTTGCTTTTACGCCAAACATAAAGTCTTGCATTGTTGCCAAAAAGTTCAATTTTGGTTTCATCTGACCAGAGCACCTTCTTCCACATGTTTGGTATGTCTCCCAGGTGGCTTGTGGCAAACTTTAAACGACACTTTTTATGGATATCTTTAAGAAATGGCTTTCTTCTTGCCACTCTTCCATAAAGGCCAGATTTCTGCAATATTCGACTGATTGTTGTCCTATGGACAGAGTCTCCCACCTCAGCTGTAGATCTCTGCAGTTCATCCAGAGTGATCATGGGCCTCTTGGCTGCATCTCTGATCAGTCTTCTCCTTGTATGAGCTGAAAGTTTAGAGGGACGGCCAGGTCTTGGTAGATTTGTCTGATACTCCTTCCATTTCAATATTATCGCTTACACAGGGTTCTTTGGGATGTTTAAAGCTTGGAAATCTTTTTGTATCCAAATCCGGCTTTAAACTTCTTCACTACAGTATCTCGGACCTGCCTGGTGCGTTCCTTCTTCTTCATGATGCTCTCTGCGCTTTTGACGGACCTCTGAGGCTATCACAGTGCAGGTGCATTTATACGGAGACTTGATTACACACAGGTGGATTGTATTTATCATCATTAGTCATTTAGGTCAACATTGGATCATTCAGAGATCCTCACTGAACTTCTGGAGAGAGTTTGCTGCACTGAAAGTAAAGGGGCTGAATAATTTTGCACGCCCAATTTTTCAGTTTTTGATTTGTTAAAAAAGTTTGAAATATCCAATAAATGTCGTTCCACTTCATGATTGTGTCCCACTTGTTGTTGATTCTTCACAAAAAAATACAGTTTTATATATTTTTGTTTGAAGCCTGAAATGTGGCAAAAGGTCGCAAAGTTCAAGGGTGCCGAATACTTTCGCAAGGCACTGTATGTTTAAGGCATAGTCCAGTTACACATCAAGGTTTCGACCGGATAGAAAGTATTCACACCCCTTGACTTATTCCACATTTTGTTGTGTTACAGCCTGAGTTCAAAATTGATTACATTGATTTAGAAATTGATCATGACAAAGTGAAAACATGTTTTTAGAAATCTTTGCAAATTTATTGAAAATTAAATGCATGTATTGACTCAGGGGTGTGAATACTTATGTAAATGAGATATTTCTGCATTTAATTTTCAATAAATTTGCAAACATTTCTAAAAACATGTTTTCACTTTGTCATTATGGGGTATTCTGTGTAGATGGGTGAGAAAGAAAATGTACAGGCTTCCTTATTTTCACTCTGTCATTTAGGTTTGTATTGTGAAGTTACTACAATGTTTTAGATCTATCCTCAGTTTTCTCCTATCACAGATATTAAACTCTGTAGCTGTTTTAAATACTTATTGTGTAATGCTCATCTGAAGAAGAGGACCAAAGCGCAGCGTCGTACGTGTTCAGGATCATTTATTCAAACTGAACACTGAGACAAAATAACAAAGTGGAACAAAACAAAACAGTTCTGTCTGGTGCAGACACAAAACAGAAAACAACTACCCACAAACCCAGGTGGGAAAAAGGCTACCTAAATATGATTTTCAATCAGAGACAACGATAGACAGCTGCCTCTGATTGAGAACCACACCCGGCCAAACACAAAGAAATAAAAAACCATAGAAATAAAGAAACTAGAATGCCCACCCTAGTCACACCCTGGCCTAACCAAAATAGAGAAAAAATGCCTCTCATGGCCAGGGCGTGACATATTGACTCAAGAGATTTCAGCTTTTCATTTTGAAATAATTTGTAAAAATGTCTAAAAACATAATTCCACTTTGACATTATGGGGTATTGTGTAGGCCAGTGACACAAAATCTCAATTTAAACCATTTAAAATTCCACCTGTAACAACAAAATGTGGGAAAAGTCCAGCGGTATGAATACTTTCTGAAGGCACTGTAAATGACATACAAGTAATTATGGGTGTGCATTCACTTCTCCAATTGGTGCAAACCAGGAAGCGTTAGGGCAATGATCAGACTTGTCAAATGAGCGTGAACTTCCTTTTGAACCACTCTTCGTGGAATTATACTGCTCTCTCCACTTCACATAAAACCGCAGGTTTGAGATGGTGGATTATTAATGGGACAGCACTGTTTTAAATTCTAATGGAGTCAAGCCCTTGATTTCAGCAGGAATTAATTATCTCCCATGAAGCTCCTTTCAGCCAACCTGTCATAATTCAGGCTGCATTCCAAATGACAGCCTATTCCTTATATAGTGCACTACTTTTGACCAAGGCTGATAGTGTGCCATTAGGGACACAGACTCAGCATTGGTTTATCAAGGGCTCACTGACAGGGGGCAAGCAATTTATTCAACAACAAACTCCCCTTTTCCTCTCTCATATTCAACTTCTGTAATCATTTGATGAAACACAAAGAGTAAAGAATTACGCAAGTCTCCAAAATGGAGTCACTTGGAGCGATCATTAGCTTTATTGTGACAATTTAGCAAGCATGTCCTTTCACTCCAAGTGCCAGATAGTTACAGTGAGACATCCAGAGGATGTTGTATCATTCAATTGAATACTCTAGTTAGGTAGACATTTGAGGGTAAAATTGGAGCGGTAGAGTTGTTTACAATGCTCACATGTTCCCCTACCTGGTATCAAGCACCCACTGCAAGATCATAATGTAATGTTCTTCCCAGTGCCGGCCAGTAGGGGCTCTCAACTTACTGTTGAGAGTTACAATAATTGAATACACAAGGTGCAACTTCTAAATTTGGTAGTGTATCAGCAGATTTCCTCTTTTTATGTCAGTCACTGACAGTCACTCAATTAGCCTGCGTTGAACTGATTGAAGGTCTACTTTGAAGGTCTAATGCGTGACAATGACGACAAGAACAGTCGCTCACCGATTTGACAGCTCCAACACAGCTACACCTCTGACATAGGCTAAACAAAAACAATGAAGTTGTCGGCAATTGCAGGTTAGTGCTGAAACTAATTGAAATTAGGCCTTAGGGTTAGATTCTTTCAGATGCGTGCTAGCTGTCAAATCCACAAGCGGCTACTTGTGTCAGCTTATCTCGGACACTGCCATCGGAGGCAAACGGATCCTCCCAACTTTATAACTCAACAAATCCCATGCAGAAGTTCATGCAGCCCCGTTAGAAGTTCAAACACTGCGTGATATTCTTTTCTCTACATCTCAATTAGACTGATAAGCTATAAATCCCTTCATCCAAATTAACATAAAAACATGTCTTAGCCTACACTTTCTATCGCCGTTTAGAACTTCTAACACTGTAGTGATAATAAGGAAAGGAATGGTTTTCACACAAGATCAGCCACTCACATATGTGACTCGTTTCAGGAAAATAGGTGTGTCTCTACTTCACATGAGAGGCATTTGAACGTAAACTTACATTTCTGGGGGGCAGAAATGCCTTTTGGAACATGTAAACTTTCAGGTGCCTTAATAACCCACTTTCATGCCACCTGTAAATATGAATATCATTTTTCAATTACGAACCTAGTTGGTTTAGCCACGGAAAAGACAGATTGGCTGAGATACTGGTTGGACTGGACATGCCCAGAGATGAGTTTGGATTGGTCTGCTATGTAGCACGCTTCTGTCTATAACATGAGGTGGTTAGTATGTATAGGCAATAACCTTCTAAAGTGGCTTTTAACAGAGACATCACATACTAGAACTGCCAAAGTGTTGCTCTCCAAATTCTGGAGGATCAAGTTTTGAAATCAGTGGAATTAGAGTATGATAGCTAAAGAGATCTGGTGTCTGAAGTCTGGTGTTGGATTGAAAATTGAGAAAAGAAAACAGAACACAGAAGGCTGTTGTATAAAACACTCAGCTTGAAGATGTAATCCGGAGACAAGGGCAACCATGGCATCAGTGACAGAGAGGGAGAAGCATCTATCCATGTATACGGCGGGTAAGATAGTCTAGCTAGCAACATTTTCAGATATTACACATTTCTATTTTATCAGAAAGTCATTTTAATTTCAAGTTTAAGCGTACTATTAACTAGCTAACATTAGCTGGCTGGCTCGCTAGCTAACCTTACGTGTAGTAATATTATTCGTATCTCAGAGCCATTTGCATTGCTAGTTATAGCCTAATGTTAGCTAGCTAACATTGAACCTGGTTGGTTAGTTACCTGCAGATTCATGCAGGGTAGTAACGTTATGAGTTGGGATTATGGTTCATTGTTTAGGTAGCTAGCTAGCTACATGTCTAAAAAAAAGACTCCACTATGCAAGTAACCATTTCAATAGAATGTTCATGATGTCACTGCGACAACTGTCAATAGACGTAGCTGGTAAAATCACTCTGGCTATCTACTCCGATTTCAGAGCAACGAATTTACGAACCCTCAACCCCCGTTGAATATGGCCGGTGTCAGTAAACATTGGCAAAAAAGTGTCATTAAATTGTTACCAGCAGCACAGTTACAGTGACCAACACTCTGGATAACATAAAAATAGCCTAACCAGCTCTGCTAGGGGGAGTAAAATGATCAGAGTGAGCTGTTCTCTCATTTGTGTCTGGAAGTAGCTAGCAAGTGAACCAGTTACCTTGGGTGCTTGACTGCTGTTGTTAGGTCAGAATGCTCAGATCAACTGTGCGCTCTGAATGCTCTGAGAGCAAAACACTCTGAATTAAGGAACAGACAATCTGACAACGCTCTGAGTTTCTGAATGCCCAGAGCGCACTCTGCCACTGAATATTGAATGTACAACACACCCGTGGTATTAACCCGCCTTTAGTCTTCAAATCTTTGGTTGTTTAGTACATGGCCTCATGTGAATCCTTAAAGAGATGGGTGGGTCTAAAGCTTAAGAGGGTGTGAATGATGCTGAATGAGTGTATACCACCGGTCAAAAGTTTTAGAACACCTACTAATTCAAGGGTTTTTCTTTATTTTTACTATTTTCAACATTGTAGAATAATAGTGAAGACATCAAATCTATGAAATAACACATATGGAATCATGTAGTAACCAAAAAAGTGTTAAACAAACCTAAACACAGTTGAGATTTGAGATTCTTCAATGTAGCCACCCTTTGCCTTGATGACAGCTTTGCACACTCTTGGCATTCTCTCAACCAGCAACACCTGGAATGCATTTCAATAAACAGGTGTGCCATCTTAAAAGTTAATTTGTGGAATTTCTTTCCTTCTTAATGAGTTTCAGCCAATCAGTAGTGTTGTGACAAAGTAAGGGGTGGTATACATGAAGACATGAAGGTCAGTCAATACGGAAAGTTTCAAGAACTTTGAAAGTTTCTTCAAGTGCAGTTGGAAAAACCAACAAGCGCTATGATGAAACTAGCTCTCATGAGGACTGCCACAGGTACGGAAGACTCAGAGTTACCTCTGCTGCAGAGGACAAGTTCATTAGGGTTACCAGCCTCAGAAGTTGCAGCCCAAATAAATGCTTCAGAGTTCAAGTAACAGACATCTCAACCTCAACCGTTCAGAGGAGACTGGGTGAATCAGGCCTTCATGGTAGAATTGCTGCAAAGAAACCACTACTAAAGGACACCAATAAGAAAAAGATAATTGCTTGGTCCAAGAAACATGAGCAATGGATATTAGACCAGTGGAAATTTGTCCTTTGGTCTGGAGTCCAAATTGGAGATTTTTGGTTCCAACCGCCATGTCTTTGTGCGACACGGTGTGGGTGAACGGATGATCTCTGCATGTGTATTTCCCACCGTAAAGCATGGAGGAGGAGGTGCTTTGCTGGTGACACTGTCTGTGATTTATTTAGAATTCAAGGGACACTTAACCAGCCTGGCTACCACAGCATTCTGCAGCAATGCACCATCCCATCTAGTTTGGGCTTTAGTCTCATTTCTGGAAAGACTTCACACACACCAAAATATAGAGATTTGTAAAACTTGGCGCACGCCCGTTATAAATCAGACCTGTCGTCCTGTCGTAAAACAGTGTGCGTGTGAACGAGCATGATAACTCTGCCTGAAATTTTTTTATTTTGCAATGACATTTGCTGTATCTGAAAAAAAAGGTGTGGACCTGTAAACAGATCGCTTGAATGCCATAATATTTTCCATTTACTTTTTTGAAAAACTAAATATGCTGCACTGAATACTGAAATATTGTCAAATTAGATTTTTTTGAACTACAGTAGCCCTATTTATAGTGGTTGCCTATACACTTAAATGCAAAACATGAACTGTCTGTTCTACTGTATGTTATAAACCACACACCCTGTCATCTGCATCGAGCAAAAACTTGAAATTAAAATAGCCTATATACTAGGCCCAATTAAATGAGAGGTGTGCACGGTAATTTGTTGTATGGCTACTTCGGGAATCTCCACTCTCCATGGCCAGAAATGGTGAGGAATATATTCTGCAATGGTTATGATATACACTGAGTATATAAAACATTAAAAACACCTACTCTTTCCATGACATGACTGATCAGGTTAATCCAGATGAAAGCTATGATCCCTTATTAATGTAATCAGTGTAGATGAAGGGGAGGAGACAGGTTAAAGAAGGATTTTTAAGTCTTGAGACAATTTAGACATGGATTGTGTGCCATTCAGAGGGTGAAAGATGTAAGTGCCTTTAGACGAGGTACGGTAATAGATGCCAGGCGCATCGGTTTGTTTCAAGAACTGCAACGCTGCTGAGTTTTTCACGCTCAGCAGTTTTCCGTGTGTACAGCGGCTTGGGAAAGTATTCACCTGCCTTGGCATTTTTCCTATCTTGTTATCCCACAACCTGTAATTAAAATAGATTTTGGGGGGGGTTTATATAATTTGAATAACACAACATGCCTACCACTTTGCAGATGTGAAACAAATAAGACAAAAAAAAAGAAAAGTTGAGCATGCACTACTATTCAACCACCCCCCCCCTCCTTTTGCAGCAATTACAGCTGCAAGTCTCTTGGGGTATGTCTCTATCAGCTTGGAACATCTAGCCACAGGTATTTTTGCCCATTCTTCAAGGCAAAACTGCTCCAGCTCCTTCAAGTTGGATGAGTTCCTTTGTGTACAGCAATCTTTAAGTTATACCACAGATTCTCAATTGGATTGAGGTCTGGGCTTTGACTCGGCCATTCCAAGACATTTAAAACCTCTCTGATCTCCCAAACCCGGATCCGGTATCGTGACTACAGCCTCAAGCTCATTACCATAACGCAACGTTAACTATTCATGAAAATCGCAAATGAAATGAAATAAATATGCCATCTCGCAAGCTTAGCCTTTTGTAAACAACACTGTCATCTCAGATTTTCAAAATATGCTTCTCAACCATAGGAAAACAATAATTTGTGTAAAAGTAGCTAGCCAGCAAAGCATTTAGCGTTAGCATTAGCGTTAGCATCCAGCACGCAACATTTCAACAAAAACATAAAAGCCTTCAAATAAAATAATTTACCTTTGAAGAACTTCTGATGTTTTCAATGAGGAGACTCTCAGTTAGATAGCAGATGCTCAGTTTTTCCAAAAAGATTCTTTGTGTATTAGAAATAGCTCCGTTTTATACATCACATTTGGCTACCAAAAAAAAAACGAAGATTCAGTCCTCAAAACGTTAATCCAAATTAACTCCATAATATCGACTGAAAACATGGCAAACGTTGTTTAGAATCAATCATCAAGGTGTTTTTCACATATCTCTTCATTGATACATCGTTCTTGGACACATGGTTTCTCCCCTGAATCAAATGGTAAAGTACAAGCAGCTGGCAATTGCGCACCGAATTCCACGCAGGACACCAGGCGGACACTTGGAAAATGTAGTCTCTTATGGTCAATCTTCCAATGATATGCCTACAAATACGTCACAATGCTGCTAAGACCTTGGGCGAACGACAGAAAGTGTAGGCTCATTCCTTGCGCAATCACAGCCATATAAGGAGACAATGGAAAACAGAGCTTCAGAAATTCTGCTAATTCCTGGTTGATGCATCATCTTGGTTTCGCCTGTAGAATGAGTTCTGAGTGTTTTCTTTCCAAAACTGTCAAGACTTTTCGTGACAAAATATCGCGCTTAAAACGGGAACGTTTTTTATCCAAAAATGAAATAGCGCCCCTAGAGATCTAACAGGTTAAATGTTTCCCCTTAAACCACTTGAGTGTTGCTTTAGCAGTATGCTTAGGGTCATTGTCCTGCTGGAAGGTGAACCTCCGTCCCAGTCTCAAATCTTTGGAAGACTGAAACAGGTTTCCCTCAAGAATATCCCTGTATTTAGCACCATCCATCATTCCTTCAATTCTGACCAGTTTCCCAGTCCCTGCCAATGAAAAACATCCCCACAACATGATGCTGCCACCACCGTGCTTCACTGTGGGGATGGTGTTCTCGGGGTGATAAGAGGTGTTGGGTTTGCGCCAGACATAGCTTTGTCCTTGATGGCCAAAAACCTCAATTTTAGTCTCATCTGACCAAGGTACCTTCTTCCATATGTTTGGGGAGTCTCCCACATGCCTTTTGGCAAACACCAAAAATATTTGCTTATTTCTTTATCGCCACTCTTCTGTAAAGCCCAGCTCTGTGGAGTGTACGGCTTGAAGTGGTCCTGTGGACAGATACTCCAATCTCTGCTGTGGAGCTTTGCAGCTTATTCATGGTTGTCTTTGGTCTCTTTGTTGCCTCTCTGATTAATTCCCTCCTTGCCTGGTCCGTGAGTTTGGTGGGCGGCCCTCTCTTGGAAGGTTTGTTGAGGTGCCATATTCTTTCCATTTTTTAATAATGGACTTAATGGTGCTCTGTGGGATGTTCAAAGTTTCTGATATTTTTTTTTATAACCCATCCCTAATCTGTACTTTTCCACAACTTTGTACCTGACCTGTTTGGAGAGCTCCTTGGTCTTGCTGCTTGCTTGGTAGTGCCCCTTGCTTAGTGGCGTTGCAGACTCTAGGGTCTTTCAGAACATGTGTATATTTTTTTAATTTTACCTTTATTTAACTAGGCATGTCAGTTAAGAGCAAATTCTTATTTTCAATGATGGCCTTGAACTGGTGGGTTAACTGCCTTGCTCAGGGGCAGAATGACAGAATGTTTACCTTGCCACATCGTTGATTCGATCTTGTAACCTTTCGGTTACCAGTTCAACGCTCTAACCACTAGGCTACCTGCCGCCCCATATATACTGAGATCATGTGACAGATTATGTGACACTTAGATTGCACACAGGTGGACTTTATTTAAGTAATTATGTGACTTCTGAAGGTAATTGGTTGCACCAGATCTTATTTAGGCTCTTCATAGAAAATGGGTTGAATACATATGCACGCACCACTTTTCCGTTTTATATTTTTTAGAATTTTTTGAAACAACTTACTTTTTTAATTTCACTTCACCAATTTGGACTATTTTGTGTATGTCCATTGCATGAAATCCAAATAAAAATCTATTTACATTACAGGTTGTACTGCAACAAAATAGGAGTAACAGCAAGGGGGGTGAATACCTTTGCAAGGCACTGTATCAAGAATGGTCAACCAACCGAAGGACGTCCAGCCAACTTGACACAACTGTGGGAAGCATTGGGATCAACATGGGGCAGCATCCCTGTGGAATGCTTTTGACACCTTGTAGAGTCCAATTAAATGACAGATTGGATGAATGGTAGCCTATCCTAAATGCTGTAGGCCTATAGGCTATTTCGCGAGTCTTTAATGATCATGGAAATAAAAAAAGCTTAGAGGGAAATATTTGCAGATTTCTAGTTATTATAGAATAAAATATATATAGATTTTTGCTCTTCTCACTGAATGCAAATTATTGCATATTGTTATATCTTGATATTTAGCTAGGCCTACCTGTTATTTTGTTATAAATAAGAGTGTCATCATATATTCCCCATTTGCACAAGGCTACTTTCTAGACTACTTTTACCTTCTTGCAATGCAAGACTTCAACCACTAAAAACTGTGCGCACGTGTGGTCTAAAGTTTGCGGGAGGATAAGCACATTCTCACGTCAAGTTCATATTTTCTAAATGTCAACATTTGCTCAAAACTGGCGCACGCATGTTGTGGCATATTTTGTGTGTATGCAACATTTATAACGTGAAATGGATGGGACTAGAATTCATTAGTTCATTTGCATGTGTCCGTGTATGACTACTGTGTAACACTCTGTCCACACACATATGACGGGAGCTAAAATGACAAGCAGAGAGGCTCTCTTAGGACTCAGTTAGCCGTGATTGATAAGGATAATGCCAAGGTGCATCTCTGTCATTGATGCATATGCAAATGTGCTCATACATATGAATGTGGAGTCTGGGAATAAATAGTTCAAATGGGAGGAGGTTCGGATCTTGATTCATCAGTATTTTGTTTGATCATTCCTGAGATTGACCTTTCAGCTTCACAATCCTACTGTAATGTAGGCTTGATATTTACTGTAGATAAAATCCATAGTTGTAAATTGGTTGATAAAATGTGTTGAAAAAATAATATTAAAATAATTTGTTCAACATTTTGGTCCCTTTATTTGATGTAACCACATTTTTAAACAACAAAACAACCATGGCAATTTCATCACCAGATCTAAATATCACTTTGCTAGACAAGATTTTTTAAAACAAATTCAAGAGAAAAAAATGAGGAAAATGAAATATAATATAGACAGTGGAAATATGAAAAGCAAAACAAACAACATTGACATTGACCTCTTCATTAAAATTCCAATACTGTTTCTCTGTGTTCCCGTCACCAAATGGCTGCATGTTAATAACACAACTATGCTGTGTGTTGACACAATACTTCTTCTACACCTCATACTGTAAGTGACTGTCCATGTTCAGCAAAACATTCTTCTGACAAAGCCCTGTACAATACTGTACTAAAACTGTTCAATGGGCATAAAACCCGTGCAAAAATCCCAGGCCGGGATTCAATCCAAAACTCTCTATAGCAAGCTTGACATTTAAAGGTAGTTTCCAATTGAGCCATCTGCAGCATTTGCCTTGAATACGATTTCTGCAAATGCTGCAAACGCTGCCTTCAAAAGCAGCATTGTCGACTGGAGCTCTCTACTTGAATCCCGCCCTCAGTCAAGAGTTGGATTCACAATCTCAGATGGATTCTGTTTCCATGTCTAGTGAGGATGAAGACAATCCGAAGTTCTCCAAACAGTATGCATGAGATGCATGGGCGGAGAGTAATGGCAGGACACGGTTACGGGGTCCATATTAGGACAGCCTCACAATAAGCCAAACTGCTCTTATAAAGTAGAATATGAGCGCAGAATGGACATGGATGAAAAACAAAGTCTCCTTATCCAAATCCTGAGACTGGGAAACAGTAGGGTGGGGGGCTGCTACAGTGCGTGACAAGTTTGAAGTGCACATTAATAGAATGTTATCCCACTCTATCCCTAGGCTGATATGTTTCTACACAATTCCGTTAAAATTGTATATGTTTAAAGACGTGAGTATGGCACTATCGACCAAATTAGGGGAGACTGGGGCAATTGTAAAAATGTTTGCATTTTACTCTTTTGCTCAGAGACCACTCGAACTAGGCATATCATTTTTTTTATATAGGAAACTTACATCTGTGTCCTAATCATTCATACCATGTACATAATGACCGTCAGATCACAATATTGATTGTAATCCAAAAAGGTCCGGACATTACATGGGGTCAAATGTAACACCTAAAAAATAAACAAAATAAATTCACTTAACTTAAAAAACATTCATGTTTATGAATTATCATATTATCATAGACGTAAATAATGATTTTTCAATAAATATGAATATTGTTTTGTATGTAAACAATAATTACAGTAACACCCGTTTGTGCATGGCCATTTGGTTCCTCAAAATATCTGAACAATATGATGGTTTCCAGATTATATCTGCTTATAATTTCTGTGGAACTCTGCAGGACACCACAGCTATTTAAAGTTATTTGTATAATTCATGTATAATTCATACAATCTTAAAGTTAAAATCACTCGTTTTCATAATTTGGCTGCTTGGCTCAGGGTCATTTTAACACTGAATTACAATTGGCAATTGCCCCAAACCCAGCAGCCATGACAAAACGTCATGTGCCTAGGAAGAGACAACAATAGTGACATGTCATTCATGTCAATGTTTAGTCCACATATAGTGATGAAAATTATGGTGGTTTGAATTATTGGACACTAATGCTAATGCAGTATAATAAAAATTCAACCGGTGGAAAAAACTAATTTTTCATCCCTGAAAAACAAACATTTGCCCATTAAAAGTGAATATAGTGAGATATCTGGCTGTAACTTTTCAAACAGACATAACCTAAATGTACTGTGTATGTTTCATCACTCCAGCTTGTTTCTGTTTGGAGAAATGCAACGTGTTACAATTGCTCCCTGTTACGATTGCCCCTAGTCTCCCCTACATGACACCATTTTAAAATGGGATTGAAGGTAAAGCAGTGCAAAATACAGTGGAAATGCCAAAACACATGAATGTAAAATAAGTTTTGATGAATACTGTGTAGAGCCAGCATAGAATGCTCAAGTGTTGACTGACTCTTCTCTCATTTTCAATGCAGCAAACCAGGGCCCGGATTCCCAAACACATCTTAGCCTTAAGATGCTTTTGAAAACCGGGCCCAGAATAATTCATGATTGTCTGCACAGCACAAGAGCCATGGGACAAGAAGATGAGAACATGCCACAATACCAAAAGAAAAATGTCACTTTGCGAATGTGAGAAAACCAGCGTGTGCACATGGATGTAAAGGAGTTGCAGGAACCACAAAATCCAAAGAATTACAAAAAATATCTGCCATTTTGTGTCTGTTAAAACAGGGGGGAAATATATAATACAGTCGTTATTAATATTCTTTAAAAAGAGGTGCAAAGCCAGGTAGAGTTCAAATCTTCACATCTTGCATTTGTCTTCGTCTGTATTGGTTCTGTTTGTTAATATGAGTGTGTTGTTTTTGTGTGTGTGTTTTTTTATCCCCATCAGCTGAAGCCATGTCAGTTTATTTTCTTGGTTTATATTTTTACACTGAGGGAATAAAATTCAAGGCATATATCTAAAAAGGAAATTACTGTACAAGATCACATCACAGTCCAAGATGGACATTGAAGAAAGAGAAGGAAAGCTGTGTTTAAAGGTTTTCATTCCATTTTTTCTTTATACAAGCAAAAGGGGTCCCAGTCTTGCAAAAGCGCACACATAACCCCAGGGTGTTTTTTTCTTCATTATAGAGTTTCACATGTGTGTGGTCACACACACATCCACTGCCTCATATGGGTTGGTGTCTGCAGTGTCAGCACTGTGTCCCACAGACACGAGAGGCAGCGTTGCTCTCTCAGAATGAGCTAAGGGCCTCCAGAGCAACTTCATAGCAGAACTTGTACTGTTCCTAGAAAAGGGAAATAAAGACAGAGCACTAGTCAGTCATTGGCATGATTGTCATATTACCAATCTGTCAGAAATTTGACTCATTTTTTATAATTATTAAAAAGGAAACACAGAGATTTGATATTTATGGATGCAAACTAGTCGTTCGTTCTTTATGTTCCGTTGCCATGCCCAGTGGCAACGTTCTTATCCCTTGCTTGCTGCTAGCTAACCAACTAGCAATGGCTACATAGTCTGCAGCCAGAATAACACCAACGTTTATTCCGTTGCATTTGTTTAAGCTGTTCATCCTGCTTATACCACTGTTGCCAAAGAAAACAATGCAAAGCAAACATTTACCGAAATAAATATATACAGTGCATTCAGAAAGTTTTCAGACCACTTCCCTTTATCCTAATTATGTTACGGCCTTATTCTACAATTGATTCAATCAAAGATTTTCCTCAATCTACACACAATACCCAATAATGACAAAGCGAAAACAGGTTTTTAGATTTTTTTCCAAATATATTAGAAATAAAAAACAGAAACACCTTATTTACTTAAGCATTCAGACCCTTTGCTATGAGACTCAAAATTGAGTTCAAGTGCATCCTTTTCCCATCGATCATCCTTGACCAACCTGATTGGAGTCCACCTGTGATAAATTCAATTGATTGGACATGATTTGGAAAGGCACACATCTGTCTATAAAAGGTCCTAAAGCTGACAATGCATATCAGAGCAAAATCCAAGCCATGGGGTTTATAGGAATTGTGCGTAGACAGGATTGTGTCGAGGCACAGATCTGGGGAAGGGTACCAAAAAATGTCTGCAGCATTGAAGGTCCCCAAGAACACAGTGGCCTCCATCATTCTTAAATGGAATAAGTTTTGAACCACCAAGACTCTTCCTACAGCTGACCACACAACCTACAGCTGGCCACAAAACTGAGCAATCGGGGGAGAATGGCCTTGGTCAGGGAGATGAACAAGAACCCAATGGTCACTCTGACAGAGCTCCAGAGATCCTCTGTGGAGATGGGAGAACATTACAGAAAGACAACCATCTCTGAAGCACTCCACCAATCAGGCATTTATGGTAAAGACGGAAGCACAGTGAAAGGCACATGACAGCCCGCTTGGAGATTGTCAAATGGCACCTAAAGGCCTCTCAGACTATGAGAAACAAAATTCTCTAGTCTGATGAAACCAAGATTCAACTCTTTGGCCTGAAAGCCAAGCGTCACGTTTGGAGGAAACCTGGCACCATTCCTAAGGTGAAGCATGGTGGTGGCAGCATCATGCTGTGGGGAGGTTTTTCCAGAGGCAGGGACTGTGAGACTAGTCAGGATCAAAGGAAAGATGAACGGAGTCAAGGGAGATCCTTGATGAAAACCTGCTCCATAGCGCTCAGAACATCAAATCAAATAGAAATGTATCTGTCACATAGGCTGATTACAACAAGTGTAAACGTTATCACGAAATGCTTACTTATAAGTGCTTAACCAACCAACAATGCAGTTTGAAGAAAAACAAGATTTAAGAAAATATTATAAATAAACTAAAGTTACAAAAATAAAAGGCCAATAACAAGGCTATATACAAGGGGTATATACAATGTGTGGTGGTACAGATTAGTCGAAGTAATATGTACAAGTAAGTAGGGGTAAAGTGACTATGCTTAGATAATAAACAGTGAGTAGCAGCAGCATAAAAAAAGGGGGGGGGGGGGGGGGGGGGGGGTCAATGCAAATATTCCGGGTAGCCATTTGATCAGCTGTTCAGGGTAGTGTGAAGTCCAATAGAGAGAGTGTCATCTGTGGATCTTTTGGGGTGGTATGCCAATTGGAGTGGGTCTAGACTTTTTGCGATGATGGTGTTGATCTGAGCCATGACCAGCGTTTAACCTCAGACTGAGGCGAAGTTTCACCTTCCAACAGGACGATTCTGAGCACACAGCTGGCTTCGGGACAAGTCTCTGAATGTCCTTGAGTGGCCCAGTCAGAGCCTGGACCTGAACCTGATCGAACATCTCTGGAGAGACCTGAAAATAGAAGTGCAGCGACGCTCCCCATCCAACCTGACAGAGCTTGAAAGGATCTGCATAGAAGAATGGCAAAAACTCACCAAATACAGGTGTGCCAACCTTGCAGCGTCATACCCAAGAAGACTCAAGGCTGTAATTGCTTCCAAAGGTGCTTCAACAAAGCACTGAGTAAAAGGTCTGAATAACTATGTAAATGTCATATTCCTGTTTTAATTATTGTATACATTCAGAAAATATTTAAAACCTGTTTTCGCTTTGTCAATATTGTGTGTATCTTGATGAGGATTTTTCTTTAATCCATTTTAGAAAGAATTCGGAATACTTCTCGAATGCACTATATATACAGTGCCAGTCAAAATTCTGGACACAGCTACTACAGGGTTTTTCTTTATTTTTACTATTTTCTGCATTGTAGAATAATAATGAAGACATCAAAACTAGGAAATAACACATATGAATCATGTAGTAATCAAAAACTTGTTCTATCAAAATATTTTTTTTTCCTTGATGACAGCTTTGCATACTCTTGGAATTCTCTCAACCAGCTTAATGAGTTAGTCACCTGGAATGCATTTCAATTAACGGGTGTGCCTTGTTAAAAGCACATTTGTGGAATTTCTTTCCTTCTTAATGCGTTTGAGCCAATCAGTTGTTTTGTTTACAAGGTAGTGGTGTTATACAGAATTGATAGCCCTATTTGGTAAAAGACCAAGTCCATATTATGGCAAGAACAGCTCAAATAAGCAAAAAGAAATAGCAGTCCATCATTTCTTTAAGACATGAAGGTCAGTCAATATGGAAAATGTCAAGAACTTTTCAAGTTTCTTCAAGTGTTTCTTCAAGTGCAGTCGCAAAAACCATCAAGGCTTCAGACAAACAGACGAGCTTACTTCACCAACAGATCAAACTAGAAACATGTTGGAGGATTTGACAACTTTAGATACGGAGGGGACAGGAGAAATTCATGTTCATCACTCACCACCTTAGGTCTCAAATGCTCCAAGAAGATGTTTCTGCAAAAACATAGCTACGTTTTTTCCTTGTTGGACCTGTATTAAAATGTATCCAATTTCGGTTTGTGTAGTTGTTGGTTTAGCTTTCTATAACTTTATAGCAAGTACGATCTTCATGTGTACGGGCATATTGTGTCGTGATTGCAAGGTGTCCCGTTATCTGGTTTTAATGTCCATTCTAGAATGCTCTTCTAGCCAAACAGAAAAGTGTATTAAACAATGCTGTGGTATAACACTAGATAAAAAAAGAAAGATAATCAAATTGTCTTTCATTAAAATTTCATGGACTATTATGACGGTAACTTCAACGTCACCAATAACTTTTTTATTACAGTAGTTGTCTTTTGCCCCAAAATCTACTTTAATTCTAAGCGAACAGCTGTGCCCATCCTGAGATGGATCTGTCAAATGAAGCATCTGGTTTCTGAGGCTATATGAGAAGGCGTAGAGACATCTGTTAACACAACACCTGCAATAGCAAGTCATCAGCCTGAGAATGTGTGTGCGTATATGCGTGTGCGTGCGTCTCTGTGGCTGTGTCTACCCGTCTGTGTATGGTCTTGAACCTGTCCAATACAGCCACAACTGTGTGTCCTGAGTGTGTGTCCTATATTGATGATAGGTACTCATAAACCCTCCTCAAGCCACCTATACAGTACCACATCACCTGTTGTGGTCAGTGGAACGTACCATAGTCTCCACCATGTTGGATTTGTTGTTCCTCAGGGTCTTGACGGTGTGGAACACATCTACAATGTTCTGTTGCTGGATCATCTCACTGATGCTGCAGATGGCACAGAAGGTACCGCTACGTCCACCACCCATCCTGTTGGAGAGAGAGGTTAAAAGATAGATAAGGAAAGGTGGATAAATGGTAAAGAGAGAACAGTTAAAAAAGATGTAAAGAGAGGGATGAGAAAGGGGCATAGAGAGCGAGGAAGAGGGACAGAAAGGTAGAAAAGGCCAAAGGAAGATGGAGAGAATGAGACCGAGAACAAGGTAGGGAGAGAGGTAAATGAAGAGAGAGAGAGATGAAGAGAGAGAGCGATGGAGGGGCAGGGTAAGGGACAGAGAGGGAATAATTTAAGACAGAGAGGGGGATGAGAACGGGACAGGGAGAGTGAATACAGGCGTCATCATGCTTCCCATCAGAAACATTGCGGAAACAGTTTGTGCATATATTATGATGACGTTATGTGACGTTTTTGTCTGTTTTGGCCTTCAGCAAGGATTTCCAGGCTGTTCGTGCACACACTTTTTTTTGTCAAATCAAGTCACATTTTATTTGTCACATGCGCCGAATACAACAGTTAAATGATTACTTACAAGCCCTTAACCAACGATGCAGTTTTAAGAAAATAACTACAAAAAAAGTAAGAGATATGAAAAACAAATAAATTAAAGAGCAGCAGTAAATAACAATAGCGGGCCTATATACAGGGGGTACCAGTACAGAGTCAATGCGTCAATGTGCGGGCGCACTGGTGTCAAGGTATTTGAGATAATTATGTACATGCAGGTAGGGTTGTTAAAATGGCTATGCATAGATAATATCAGAGAGTAGCAGCAGCGTAGTGGGGGGTTGCAAATATTCCAGGGTGACATTTGATTAGCCGTTCAGTAGTCTTATGGCTTGGGGTTAAAAACTGTTTAGAAGCCTCTTGGACCTAGACTTGGCGCTCTGGTACCGCTTACCGTGCGGTAGCAGAGAGAACAGTCTATGACTAGGATGGCTGGAGTCTGACGATTTTTAGGGCCTTCCACTGACACCGCCTGGTATAGAGGTCCTGGTCCAGGTCCTACCCTGTATGCAAGTGCCGTGCGGTCGGAGGCCAAGCAGTTGCCATACCAGGCTTATGTCTTTTCAAGCAAAGGTCAAAGTTATGCAAACACTTGTTCGGTTCCCAGCGCCAGCCAAACCTATGAATGCGGAAAACTTTAGGAGGACATCATTGTAAAGACAGGGAGAAAGGTAAAGAAAGAGGGAGAGGGGTAAAGAAAGAGTGGGAGAGAGTAAAGAAAGAGGGAGAGAGGTAAAGAAAGAGGGAGAGAGAGTAAAGAAAGAGGTAAAGAAAGAGGGAGAGAGGTAAAGAGGGAGAGAGTAAAGAAAGAGGTAAAGAAAGAGTGGGAGAGAGTAAAGAAAGAGGGAGAGAGGAAAGAAAGAGGGAGAGAGTAAAGAAAGAGGGAGAGAGTACAGAAAGAGGGAGAGAGTAAAGAAAGAGGGAGAGAGAGAAAGAAAGAGGGAGAGAGTAAAGAAAGAGGGAGAGCGGTAAAGAAAGAGTGATAGAATAAAGAAAGAGGGACAGAGGTAAAGAAAGAGGGACAGAGGTAAAGAAAGAGGGAGAGTGGTAAAGAAAGAGGGAGAGAGTAAAGAAGGAGAGAGGTAAAGAAAGCAGGAGAGAGGTAAAGAAAGAGAGAGAGAGAGGTAAACAAAGAGGGAGAGAGGTAAAGAAAGAGGGAGAGTAAAGAGGGAGAGAGGTAAAGAAAGAGGGAGAAAGTAAAGAAAGAGGGAGAGAGTAAAGAAAGGGGTAGAGAAAGAGGTAAAGAAAGAGGGAGAGAGTAAAGAAAGAGGGAGAGAGTAAAGAAAGAGGGAGAAAGGTAAAGAAAGAGGGAGAAAGGTAACGAAAGAGGGAGAAAGGTAACGAAAGAGGGAGAGAGGTAAAGAAAGAGGGAGAGAGGTAAAGAAAGAGGGAGAGAGGTAAAGAAAGAGGGAGAAAGTAAAGAAAGAGGGAGAGAGGTAAAGAAAGAAAGAGGTAAAGAAAGAGGGAGAGCAGTAAAGAAAGAGGGAGAGCGGTAAAGAAAGAGTGATAGAATAAAGAAAGAGGGAGAGAGTAAAGAAGGAGGTAAAGAAAGAGTGGGAGAGAGTAAAGAAAGAGGTAAAGAAAGAGTGGGAGAGAGTAAAGAAAGAGGGAGAGAGTAAAGAAAGAGGGAGAGAGTAAAGAAAGAGGGAGAGAGTAAAGAAAGAGGGAGAGAGTAAAGAAAGAGGGAGAGAGGTAAAGAAAGAGGGAGAGCGGTAAAGAAAGAGGGAGAGCGGTAAAGAAAGAGTGATAGAATAAAGAAAGAGGGAGAGAGTAAAGAAGGAGAGAGGTAAAGAAAGCAGGAGAGAGGTAAAGAAAGAGAGAGAGAGGTAAACAAAGAGGGAGAGAGGTAAAGAAAGAGGGAGAAAGGTAAAGAAAGAGTGGGAGAGAGTAAAGAAAGACGGAGAGAGGTAAAGAAAGAGGGAGAGAGGTAAAGAAAGAGGGAGAGAGGTAAAGAAAGAGGGAGAGAGGTAAAGAAAGAGGGAGAGAGTAAAGAAAGAGGGAGAGAGTAAAGAAAGAGGGAGAGAGTAAAGAAAGAGGGAGAGAGTAAAGAAAGAGGGAGAGAGGTAAAGAAAGAGGGAGAGCGGTAAAGAAAGAGGGAGAGAGTAAAGAAAGCGGTAAAGAAAGAGGGAAAGAGGTAAAGAAAGAGTGGGAGAGAGTAAAGAAAGAGGGAGAGAGTAAAGAAAGAGGGAGAGAGTAAAGAAAGAGGGAGAGAGTAAAGAAAGAGGGAGAGAGGTAAAGAAAGAGGGAGAGCGGTAAAGAAAGAGGGAGAGAGGTAAAGAAAGAGGTAAAGAAAGAGGGAGAGAGGTAAAGAAAGAGGGAGAGAGTAAAGAAAGCGGTAAAGAAAGAGGGAGAGAGTAAAGAAAGAGGGAGAGAGGTAAAGAAAGAGGTAAAGAAAGAGGGAGAGAGTAAAGAAAGAGGGAGAGAGGTAAAGAAAGAGGGAGAGCGGTAAAGAAAGAGGGAGAGCGGTAAAGAAAGAGTGATAGAATAAAGAAAGAGGGAGAGAGTAAAGAAGGAGAGAGGTAAAGAAAGCAGGAGAGAGGTAAAAAAAGAGAGAGAGAGAGGTAAACAAAGAGGGAGAGAGGTAAAGAAAGAGGGAGAGAGTAAAGAAAGAGGGAGACAGTAAAGAAAGAGGGAGAGAGTAAAGAAAGAGGGAGAGAGGTAAAGAAAGTGGGAGAGCGGTAAAGAAAGAGGGAGAGCGGTAAAGAAAGAGTGATAGAATAAAGAAAGAGGGAGAGAGTAAAGAAAGAGGTAAAGAAAGAGGGAGAGAGGTAAAGAAAGAGGGAGAGAGGTAAAGAAAGAGGGAGAGAGTAAAGAAAGAGGTAAAGAAAGAGTGGGAGAGAGTAAAGAAAGAGGGAGAGAGTAAAGAAAGAGGGAGAGAGTAAAGAAAGAGGGAGAGAGTAAAGAAAGAGGGAGACAGTAAAGAAAGAGGGAGAGAGTAAAGAAAGAGGGAGAGAGGTAAAGAAAGAGGGAGAGCGGTAAAGAAAGAGGGAGAGCGGTGAAGAAAGAGTGATAGAATAAAGAAAGAGGGAGAGAGTAAAGAAGGAGAGAGGTAAAGAAAGCAGGAGAGAGGTAAAGAAAGAGAGGGAGAGAGGTAAAGAAAGAGGGAGAAAGGTAAAGAAATAGTGGGAGAGAGTAAAGAAAGAGGGAGAGAGGTAAAGAAAGAGGGAGAGAGGTAAAGAAAGAGAGAGAGGTAAACAAAGAGGGAGAGAGGTAAAGAAAGAGGGAGAGAGGTAAAGAAAGAGGGAGAGAGGTAAAGAAAGAGGGAGAGAGGTAAAGAAAGAGGGATAGAGGTAAAGAAAGAGGGAGAAAGTAAAGAAAGAGAGAGAGAGGTAAAGAAAGAGGGAGAAAGATAAAGAAAGAGGGACAAAGGTAACGAAAGAGGGAGACAGGTAAAGAAAGAGGGAGAGAGGTAAAGAAAGAGGTAGAGAGGTAAAGAAAGAGGGAGAAAGTAAAGAAAGAGGGAGAGAGGTAAAGAAAGAAAGAGGTAAAGAAAGAGGGAGAGCGGTAAAGAAAGAGGGAGAGCGGTAAAGAAAGAGTGATAGAATAAAGAAAGAGGGAGAGAGTAAATAAAGAGGTAAAGAAAGAGGGAGAGAGGTAAAGAAAGAGAGAGAGAGGTAAAGAAAGAGGTAAAGAAAGAGGGAGAGAGGTAAAGAAAGAGGGAGAGAGTAAAGAAAGAGGGACAAAGGTAACGAAAGAGGGAGACAGGTAAAGAAAGAGGGAGAGAGGTAAAGAAAGAGGTAGAGAGGTAAAGAAAGAGGGAGAAAGTAAAGAAAGAGGGAGAGAGGTAAAGAAAGAGGTAGAAAGGTAAAGAAAGAGGGAGAAAGTAAAGAAAGAGGGAGAGAGGTAAAGAAAGAAAGAGGTAAAGAAAGAGGGAGAGCGGTAAAGAAAGAGGGAGAGCGGTAAAGAAAGAGTGATAGAATAAAGAAAGAGGGAGAGAGGTAAAGAAAGAGGGAGAAAGTAAAGAAAGAGGGAGAGAGGTAAAGAAAGAAAGAGGTAAAGAAAGAGGGAGAGCGGTAAAGAAAGAGGGAGAGCGGTAAAGAAAGAGGGAGAGCGGTAAAGAAAGAGTGATAGAATAAAGAAAGCGGGAGAGAGTAAATAAAGAGGTAAAGAAAGAGGGAGAGAGTAAAGAGGGAGAGAGTAAAGAAGGAGAGGGTAAAGCAAGAGGGAGAGAGGTAAAGCAAGAGGGAGAGAGGTAAAGCAAAAGGGAAAGAGTAAAGAAAGAGGGATGGAGTAAAGAAAGAGGGAGAGAGTAAAGAAAGGAGACTGTAAAGCAAGAGGGAGAGAGGTAAAGCAAGAGGGAGAGAGGTAAAGCAAGAGGGAGAGAGTAATGAAGGAGAGAGGTAAAGAAAGAGGGAGAGAGTAAAGAAAGAAGAAGAGAGGTAAAGAAAGAGGGAGAGGGGTAAAGAAAGAGGGAGAGAGTAATGAAGGAGAGAGGTAAAGAAAGAGGGAGAGAGTAAAGAAGGAGAGAGTAAAGAAGGGGAGGGTAAAGAAAGAGGAAGAGAGTAAAGAAAGAGGGAGAGGGTAAAGAAAGAGGGAGAGGGTAAATAAAGAGGGAGAGAGGTAAAGAAAGAGAGAGTAAAGAAGGAGAGGGTAAAGAAAGAGGGAGAGAATAAAGAAAGAGGGAGAGAGTAAAGAAAGAAGGAGAGGATAAAGTAAGAGGGAGAGGGTAAAGAAAGAGGAAGAGAGGTAAAGAAAGAGGGAGAGGTAAAGAAAGAGGGAGAGAGTAATGAAGGAGAGAGGTAAAGAAAGAGGGAGAGAGTAAAGAAGGAGAGGGTAAAGAAAGAGGAAGAGAGGTAAAGCAAGAGGGAGAGAGGTAAAGACAGAGGGAGAGAGTAAAGAAAGAGGGAGAAAGTAAAGAAAGAGGGAGAGAGGTAAAGAAAGAAAGAGGTAAAGAAAGAGGGAGAGCGGTAAAGAAAGAGGGAGAGCGGTAAAGAAAGAGTGATAGAATAAAGAAAGAGGGAGAGAGTAAAGAAAGAGGTAAAGAAAGAGGGAGAGAGGTAAAGAAAGAGGGAGAGAGGTAAAGAAAGAGGGAGAGAGTAAAGAAGGAGAGGTAAAGAAAGAGGGAGAGAGTAAAGAGGGAGAGAGTAAAGAAGGAGAGGGTAAAGCAAGAGGGAGTGAGGTAAAGCAAGAGGGAGAGAGGTAAAGCAAAAGGGAAAGAGTAAAGAAAGAGGGATGGAGTAAAGAAAGAGGGAGAGAGTAAAGAAAGGAGACTGTAAAGCAAGAGGGAGAGAGGTAAAGCAAGAGGGAGAGAGGTAAAGAAAGAAGAAGAGAGGTAAAGAAAGAGGGAGAGAGTAATGAAGGAGAGAGGTAAAGAAAGAGGGAGAGAGTAAAGAAGGAGAGAGTAAAGAAGGGGAGGGTAAAGAAAGAGGAAGAGAGTAAAGAAAGAGGGAGAGGGTAAAGAAAGAGGGAGAGGGTAAATAAAGAGGGAGAGAGGTAAAGAAAGAGAGAGTAAAGAAGGAGAGGGTAAAGAAAGAGGGAGAGAATAAAGAAAGAGGGAGAGAGTAAAGAAAGAAGGAGAGGATAAAGTAAGAGGGAGAGGGTAAAGAAAGAGGAAGAGAGGTAAAGAAAGAGGGAGGGGTAAAGAAAGAAGGAGAGAGTAATGAAGGAGAGAGGTAAAGAAAGAGGGAGAGAGTAAAGAAGGAGAGGGTAAAGAAAGAGGAAGAGAGGTAAAGCAAGAGGGAGAGAGGTAAAGACAGAGGGAGAGAGTAAAGAAAGAGGGAGAGAATGTAAAAGAGAGCGGATAAAGTGAGTCGATCAGAATCGCCCATTGGGATGCACAATCTATTGATATATGGTCAAAAAAACTACGTTGTAACAGCCCCTTTTACAATATCTCTGAACCAATCTATATGATGTATTACTTTATTGAATATATTTAATTAATGTGAGAGGTGTACCATGTACAGTATAGCAGGACGTGGGACTGAACTTAAGTAACAAATTGTACCTTTGGCAATCATTAAAACATAGAGGAAAACCCACGATCTAACCCAGCAGCAAAACTACCGTAGCCCATCTCCTATCCAATCCACATAGACTGAACTTAAGCCCATGTGGGTATTACTAAATCCATATTAGGGCAGCCCCTGTATCCCCTACATACAATATTCTGCATGCCGTACCACTCAAACAGTCGGACCATTAATTATGAAAATACTCTCTAATACAGTGCCTTGCGAAAGTATTTGGCCCCCTTGAACTTTGCGACCTTTTGCCACATTTCAGGCTTCCAAACATAAAGATATAAAACTGTATTTTTTGTGAAGAATCAACAACAAGTGGGACACAATCATGAAGTGGAAGGACATTTATTGGATATTTCAAACTTTTTTAACAAATCAAAAACTGAAAAATTGGGCGTGCAAAATTATTCAGCCCCCTTAAGTTAATACTTTGTAGCGCCACCTTTTGCTGCGATTACAGCTGTAAGTCGCTTGGGGTATGTCTCTATCAGTTTTGCACATCGAGAGACTGAAATTTTTTCCCATTCCTCCTTGCAAAACAGCTCGAGCTCAGTGAGGTTGGATGGAGAGCATTTGTGAACAGCAGTTTTCAGTTCTTTCCACAGATTCTCAATTGGATTCAGGTCTGGACTTTGACTTGGCCATTCTAACACCTGGATATGTTTATTTTTGAACCATTCCATTGTAGATTTTGCTTTATGTTTTGGATCATTGTCTTGTTGGAAGACAAATCTCCGTCCCAGTCTCAGGTCTTTTGCAGACTCAATCAGGTTTTCTTCCAGAATGGTCCTGTATTTGGCTCCATCCATCTTCCCATCAATTTTAAACATCTTCCCTGTCCCTGCTGAAGAAAAGCAGGCCCAAACCATGATGCTGCCACCACCATGTTTGACAGTGGGGATGGTGTGTTCAGGGTGATGAGCTGTGTTGCTTTTACGCCAAACATAACGTCTTGCATTGTTGCCAAAAAGTTCAATTTTGGTTTCATCTGACCAGAGCACCTTCTTCCACATGTTTGGTGTGTGCATCTCTGATCAGTCTTCTCCTTGTATGAGCTGAAAGTTTAGAGGGACGGCCAGGTCTTGGTAGATTTGCAGTGGTCTGATACTCCTTCCATTTCAATATTATCGCTTGCACAGTGCTCCTTGGGATGTTTAAAGCAGTATCTCGGACCTGCCTGGTGTGTTCCTTGTTCTTCATGATGCTCTCTGCGCTTTTAACGGACCTCTGAGACTATCACAGTGCAGGTGCATTTATACAGAGACTTGATTACACACAGGTGGATTGTATTTATCATTAGTCATTAGGGTCAACATTGGATCATTCAGAGATCCTCACTGAACTTCTGGAGAGAGTTTGCTGCACTGAAAGTAAAGGGGCTGAATAATTTTGCACGCCCAATTTTTCAGTTTTTGATTTGTTAAAAAAGTTTGAAATATCCAATAAATGTCGTTCCACTTCATGATTGTGTCCCACTTGTTGTTGATTCTTCACAAAAAAATACAGTTTTATATCTTTATGTTTGAAGCCTGAAATGTGGCAAAAGGTCGCAAAGTTCAAGGGGGCCGAATACTTTCGCAAGGCACTGTAATTCTCTAACCATTTGGTTTCAACTAGAGCCTTTGTGATACATAAACATAAAACATGAGAGAGAGGATGAGGGGCATTTGGAAAAGATGAGGAATGGTTGACCACTCAACCAAAATCAAACTCTGCACTATCTCTGAAAAGTACTATTGAAGGGTCTTGAAGGGACTCATTGCCGCCCACTGAAGTATTTCCACCAACATGTTCAAGGTAATACACATTATGAAACCATTGCTAAATGAGAGAAGGTGCCCTAATACCATTATGGTTATCAGTGGAGGCGGAATTAGGGTCTGCGCTAGTCTTGCTGACGTGACTCAAGTAGTCAGAGAGGGAGAGCTGACACACTGGTTTGGATAGGAGGACGTTGTAAAAACAGTATTCACACAGAAATGTGCTTCTGAATGTGTTGAGCTTTGATTGGTTCCCTCAAACTTTTTTTTTTCATTCCTGGGGCACCGAAAATGCTCGAATGCCTCTGGCTGAGACAAGTCATAATTACAGTGTCCATATTAGCACCAGTGTTGTGGTCATTACAAAACAATTGTTATATACTGTATTACCTATTACTCGTTACTTCTTTATTACTTTATTTATGACTCCCTGGGAAAAGCAATGAGTTCCACTAATATTACTTTTGTTATATTACTTTTGTTTTAAACCCCAAAACATTGCACATCCTCAGTCATTGTAAACATTGTCAACGTTACGTTATGTAGGCCTATACACCAGTGGATAAGGGCAGCATTTTCTCTACTACATACAAAGCAACTAGCTTGTTCAGCTCTCCCTGGGTTACAGCCTGTCCTCCTGAATGATTGAAATCAAGCCTTGGTTGTTTGGATGAGGTAGACCAGCGTGTTACTTTTGCAAATGCTTCAAGAGATTGGATGTTGTATTTCTAGCAGTGGAGATGTGTTTCTCACCTGGGCACAGTTTACATTGGACAGTTATATTCTTGTCATTTCGTCCCCCTACCAAATCAAAATAAAGGGGGTCAGTGGCGGTTGGTGCCGTTTAAGATGAGGGAGGACAATTATATTTTTTGAGCATGACCTTATTTCTATTACAACATTCATTCATATCCCATTCACCCAGTTCAATGTAACATCGATAGGTTTAGGCTACAACATGATACAAAAATGTTCACTGTACCCATCATGGGTTGCTACAACCTAGCCTATGAACGTAGGTGCACAGGTCGAGAGAATTTTGAGTAATCAAGGTGACAGACAGTGTTCATATAGCCAATAAACTATTATGGTCCAAACACAGCAAGACAGTCGTGAAGAGGGCACGACAACGCCTATTCCCCCTCAGGAGATTGAAAAGATTTGGCATGGGTCCTCAGATCCTCAAAAAGTTCTACAGCTGTACCATCGAGAGCACGGTTTCCTTTGAAGTCCGTAATCATTTGTAAGCCCTGCCACATCCGATGAGCATCGGAGCTGTTTTAGTAGGATTCAATCTTAGTCCTGTATTGACACTTTGTCTGTTTGATGGTTCGTCAGAGGGCATAGAGGGATTTCTTAGAAATGTCCGGGTTAGAGTCCTGCTCCATGAAAGCACCAGCTCTACCCTTTAGCTCAGTGTGGATGTTGCCTGTAATCCATGGCTTCTTTTTGGAGTAAGTACGTACGGTCACTGTGGGGACGACGTCTTCGATGCACTTATTGATGCGACATACAGTGGTGCTTATCTGAAAAAGTCCCACACAACGGAAATAGTGTGGCTGAGAGTCATAGAAAAAAGTCTCAAAGGACTTTCCATCCTCTGTATATACTCTAGAACAGCCATATTCAACTGGCAGACCGCGGTCTTAATCCAGGGCTCCCGACATAAAAACTTTTTGTCTGTGGGATTCAGTCAGGTTTTTAACTTAATGCTGCTCAGAGTTGTAATAGTTGAACGCACAATGTACAATTTCGAAATTTGGTAGTGCATGGGCAGTTTTCCTCTCGCAATGTCCTTCACTGACAGACCTTAGAGAGCTATTCTTAACCTGCGATAAATGTCCAGTTGATTAACTACTGGCCATGTTAGCTAGATGGGTAAATTAGGCTAACTAGCTATCTAAATATTGTAGTTATGGCCAATTATGTTCCCAGGGGCTTCGATCCCCAGGGGGCACCCATTGATTTTGTTGAGTCACTCAGGTATCAATACACACATAAAACATTCCAAAATTTGAAAAAATTGCAGGAACTTAGCTTTAAAACTGCTCCATTTTCTCTCTGCCCAATGGCAAAATTTGTAGAATTTTAGGAAAATAGCTTTAAAACTGCTCCATTTTCTCTCTGCCCGATGGCAAAATGTGTAGAATTGCATGGAATGAGCTTAAAAACGGCAACATTTTCTCTCCGCCAACAAGAGTGGTTGGAACAGTTTGAACAGTTTGGGGTCACATTGGTCGAGGTTTGTTACTATGCCGATAACGTTTGCCATCTAAGAAATATGTGTGACCAGACCTTCTCAAATGGTAGTTGAGTACCCCTGCTCTAGAAGGAAACAGCACTGTGGAAGCGAGCAGTGATAGATACATTCATAAAGTACATTCCCTATTGTCTTCCTGTCTGAGAGTATAGTATAGTTCTACCCCTCCACATCCTGTCTGGTTTAAACGTCCTCATATACAATGTCCCTGTATACAAATTCCATGGGCACGTGACTATCCACGTATGGACACTGTATGAGTAAAGAACTGTGTTCTGATATGGACACCGTATGGAAATACAACTTTCATGGAAGTGTGACTGTCCTAATATGGACACCATATCAGCATACAAATGCCATGGACATGACTGTTCTACTATGGACAACCGTATGAGTATACAACTTCCATGGACGTGTGAATCTGATATCGACAACATAATACAAAGATCTTTGAGCCAGGCCCTCAGCTACTCACAGGCAGTGGACCACGGTGCGTCCATCTCCCCCGTCGTACTGCTCCTGCCACTTGGCCAGACGTCTCACCAGCTGCAAGATGGAGCGCTTGGACAGGGGCGTGTCCCGATAGGCCGGCCAGCCGATGAACTGGAAATGCTGCACCAAACGGTAGCCATCCTGGGGCTGCCAAAGAATCATAAATTAATGCCATAATCATCATCATCGTTGTTGTGGTCAACATCATTATCATGGACAACATGCCAGATAGTATCCTCATCATCCTTAGCACAATCATCAACCACTAGCAAGCTAATCTTCCTCCTCATTATAACCATCATCAAAATTGGAAGATGGACTTCGCCAATTTGAAGGGGGATCAAGTTTACCTCTGTGTCCACTGCAAACATAAACCACTCAGCCACTCACGTCATTAATGAACTGCTGACGCATTGAGCTCCTCATCAGAGGCACATCTATTCCCAGTGTATTTGGACTCAACTTTCCTTCCCTTAGCCAGAGCAGAGCCAACAAGCCAACGACTGGCAACCACAACAAAGATGTTATCTGGCTCCATGCCCAAGCTGGGAACAAGGGAGAGGCTCATTTTGTTGTACAGGAGCCGTGTCATGTGCTTCTCGCGGTAGCGATGGAACCATTTCATGGTAAATTGGAGACGTCACCCCTGTGGCTTTTTGCACCACCACGGAGCTAAGTGTTGATTAGCTGCCTGGCTAAGCCTGCCATCTCCGCTGGTTAAAGTGGGGGGCCATGAGCAAGCAAGAGGGAGAGGAGAGAGAAAGGAGTAACCGAGTGCCACAAACACAGGGATTCAAGTGGCAGTGATTTAATGGTGTCTAATGAGTATTAGTGTAAATAAAGCCCCTCCAATGGAACCAGTCTGAACCAGCCATGGTGCTGCCAGGCTTGGCCTGTCTGTTAGCCCCATCTCAATTGGCAGACCCGGGTTCAGATACTATTGGAAATCTTTCACAGGCTTTGAGCGTTTTCTTTAGCTTCCTTGGAGTGCCAAATGGATTTGGTTTTCACTTTTGGAACTTCTCCATTTGCTCCATTTTGCCAGGCAAGCTCATTCAAACACAGCTGGAGTATTATAAATGATTTAGAATAGTATCTTAACCCAGGTCTGACATGGGTATGTGGTGTGCATGGCACAAGCAATTAGGTTGACATTTGAAGGAGTCTAACTGACAAGACAGTGTCCTAGCGATATATACAACAGTGTTGTAGGAGTGGAGGCAAGACAAATGTACAGTAGTACATCTGGCATCTGAGCATCTGTTTCTTTTTTATGCTGGTCTGTGACCTATGGGATGTAATACAGTTCGTGACCTATGAGAGAAAACGAGCAGAACCATATAAAGTCCTACAGGCATAGATTCTAGTTTCTATGACTGTGATAATAATAAGTCACCTATACAGTGTTCCCTATTCATTTTAAAACCTGGTTTGCCACCATACTTTCTTTATTGTGATACAGACCCTGGCCATGTTGCAGATCCTGAAGATGCGATTGATGATGTCTTCATCGATGTCGGCCGATATGAACTCCACCTGGACGGGGCCGTAGCAGCAGGAGCTCTTCTCGGGCCAGTACTGCATGCAAAGCTAGGGAGAAAAGAGGGAGTTAGCCATAGAAATATAATTATTACTTCCTGCTTTATACATTTAATATGGCCACCGGTGCACCAATCACAGAAAATGTACTTGACTGGGAATGTCCGTTCTAGTAATTCTATTTATATGGCGTGAGCCTTGCTACATCACATGCTGTTGTGGACACTGTGGTTGAAATAGAGTATTCTACCCATTGGAAAGTACTGAAAACATTAAATAAACTACACATTGCTTTGGCCATTTGAACAAAGCCATCTCCAACTCACCATTATTGACTTCAAATGCAAGGTCATACAAGTATGAGAAAATAAAAACATTGCTAACATGCTGGGTGGAATCATGCTGGGTGGAATCAATGCACACACAGCAAAAGCCTTGACCATATTAGCCTCTGCACGGTACACCTACAGCTAAGGGCCATGATGGGCTATCCTCCAGTCTAGTACTATTGAAAGGCTCCAACCTCTTAAAACGAGTTCACCCTCACGTCAATAGGCCTTTGCTGGGCTTCAATCTAGGTGTCTGTCTGAGGGTTCTGGCAGCTATGTCGGATAGTTAAACCCCTGGCAGAGAAAGGAGTAGCTTATCCTGCCCTATAAAACTGTGTGTGTGAGACCCGGAGGAGGAGATGACAATGGAGGAATAGAGAGATAGATGGAGACGAACAGAGAACAATAGAGCATGTGTAAGACCCCCAAGGCAGACCGATAGTCAAAGAGATAAGCAAAGTCACTGTGTGTATGTGTCTACGTGTGTGCATGCGTATGTATACATGCACACATATGTGTGTGCGCACATGCCTGTGTGTATGCGAACCCAGAGGGTGAACAATACACACCTGCGCTGCATCCATCTCGTTGAGCATGACTATCGAGGAGCAGTTGTAGTCGAAGACCAGCCTCCAGAAGTCGGCGGCCGTGTTGGGCAGCGGGTGCTGGGTTACGATGAAGGCTGCTGGCTGTTTATGGCTCTGTAAAAGAAAATCAATAACACAGCACTTCAGCCCTCAGTAGAGAAGGTGAGAGAGACAGAGAGAGAAAGAGAGAGGGACTCCAATGACTGAGCAACTCGTGGCAAAGGACAAAGAGCCAAACCAGGCGGACTCCCACGGACAGTGTTAACCTTGCGCCGTAATGCATTGACAAGAGAAATCTAGCTACAGATCATTATGCTGCTGCCAGGCAGGCCGGGTCTGGGAAAGGCACCGCTGGCTTTATTTAGCTCCCCCTCTGTACTTGTTATTGTCTGCCGTTGTTGTCTTATCAGCTCTGTGTAGCTTATCTGGATCTATGTCAGTAGAGGCTCCTCAGAGGAGGAAGGGTAGGACCATCCTCCTTGCAAATTTCTTTTTTTTTATAGAAACATTTCAACAAATTATCCTTTTTAGATAAAACTATATTAAATATATTCACATGACACCAAACAATTGACTAAAACACTCTGTTTTGCAATGAAGTAGCCTCTGCAGAACTCTGTAGAGTAGCACCATGGCGTAACTTCTGTCCTTCTCTGGGTACATTGACTTCAATACAAACCTAGGAGGCTCATGGTTCTCACCCCCTTCCATAGACTTACACAGTAATTATGACAACTTCCGGAGGATGCCCTCCAACCTATCAGAGCTCTTGTAGCATGAACTGACAAGTTGTTCACTCAATAAAAGGATTAGACAATGAATCTACTACTGAAAGCACTAGCTAGCACTGCAGTGCATAGAATGTGTTGAGTAGAAATCATTGAACAGTGAACAAATGTATTTCTTCCAAAATTATTAAGAAGCAAGAGAGAGAGAGAGAACTAGCCATATTTTGTTGTATATTTAATGAAAAAAAGAATCATCCTCCCTCATCTTAAATGACACTGATCTGTGTGTATAGATCTGCTATGAGAGTGATCATGTTTCACAGTGCTATGGCTTAATGGTGTGTTGGATAATGATCAGTTGTTAAATGATGTTGTTTGTTATCTTTTATATTGCTGTTGCACTATGACATTTAATTGTTAAACCCAATTTCTGCCTCCGCATATCCCCACAACAAATGCAATAAACATAAAATCCCTATACTAAGTCATAACACAACAGTACGAAAGCATATCTCAAACTAACTGATCTGTGTCTGCCAGTTTGGATGACATCTTCAACCAAGCTATAGCCAATGGTTAAACCCTACTTGGGAGTCTGCAAATAGTATTTTAAATCTTTGAGCGTTTGTTTGAGTCTGGCTATAGAGTGCCAGATTGGCAAGATTTGCACCTTGGGACAATACCAGTGGTTGAGAGACAGAGAGAGCGAGAGAGAGATCAACTTACATCCATGAGGGCAGCGTTGATGTAGTTACTGGACTCTCCATCAACAGAGATGAGGAAAGGCAGGCAGCGATCCACAGACAGGACGTCCATGCTGCGGTTCTTGTCGTGGTTCCGGGGGAGCAGTCCCACGCTACAGTCTTCAGGCCGAACCCGGGGAGTCACGATGTTCAGAGTCTGGGAGAGCGAACACATTATTTTTACAATTTTTTATCAGGTCTTAACAAGTTTTTTTTTTAAAGAAACCTACATCATCTTAACAAGACTTGCTGACTATTTTCATTTTCGACACGTGACATTTTTGTAACCTACTGGGAATTACCTTCCAACCCGCAATACTATAATACAATATTCTTCTAAGCTAAAGCATTAGGCATTACATTAGTCTCTGGGAACTAACACAAGTATTCAGGTCTCAGGCAAGGTTTCTCCCTCCGCTAGCGTTATTCACCAAACCACCTCCTCTGCAACACTCACAATGACATAGCCCTGAATCAACTGCCCAGACTAGTAGTGGAGAACAAATTGGTGAGTAAATAAACCCACGAAAATAAATAATCTGCCCCTATTTTCTCTGATTTCCATATTCCAACATAACAGCATTACTGGTAGTCAGTGCCTTCAACAAGTGCAAATACTTCACTGACGCGAAGGCTGCAGATTACTTATGTATGAGGGAGAATGAGGGATATTGATATTGGGAGTGCGATAGAGAGATACGCATCATACATTATGAGACAGATTACAGATCTGAGACCTGTGCTTGATACAGTGATGGGATATTAATCTCAGAGAGAATACGGAGCAGAAGTGCTTAGCTGCCGAGTTCATACTGCCTCCTAACGGTAGCTACAAAGCCTTGTTCTTGGAGAAGGAAAATGTCACCCATTTTAGGGGGAAAAGGCAAATGTCATACCTCTTAAGAGGAAAAGAGACAGACAGACAGACAGACAGACAGACAGACAGACAGACAGACAGACAGACAGACAGACAGACAGACAGGCAGGCAGGCAGGCAGACAGGCAGACAGGCAGACAGGCAGACAGGCAGACAGGCAGGCAGGCAGAAGTGGAGAGAGCTAACCTGAAACTCGTCCTTAATTTGGCTAGAGTTGGTCTGTGGGTCCAGTCTGATAATGTTGTAGTATATGGCTCTGAATTCACAGACTGGGATGGCTGTGTTTCCACACAAGCAGGCTTCCAGGATGGCATCGTGGACAAAGACATACTGCTCCTGGGGTAGGACACAATACATAACATGAGATTACGTAAAATAACATGACATAACAAAAGAGGTTCATGTATTTCTACCCTTCAGGTCAACATCAACACACAAAAGGACACTTTATTTACAGCACTTCAACAACTAGTTGGACCCTATTCACTAGACTCAATCCACATGTACTGTTGAAATGTTTCGAGAACAGAGCAGAACATACAGGTAACGAGTCCAACTCTAACTGCTTGTACACTGATATACAAAACCATAATTAGTTGTTGGCAACACTTTACATTAAGTTGCCACTATTACTATGCAACTACACAGTAATAACTATAGTACCATCATAGTAGTTATAGGTAGTGATATTAGTAAGAACACAGTTGGCTGACACATCCACTTGTTGAAGGTTATTCCACATATGTAATTACTGATGTTACACATTTTATTGTTACACTATGTAACTCATGTTTTGTAATGACATGATTGATAGTCACCTGTGAATTACCATGCTAATAACTCAAACCAAAATCTGACATAGTTACATGTAACTACATGGTGCCATTACCATCAAATCCACCAGTAATACCAGGGTTGCTCTGATGATGTAAATAGGCTAGGACCCTGTAAACACACCTTGTGATTAACTACTGGTTATTTTAGATGAGTTCATTTCTGTGTTATTACCTGGCTCAAAGGGTATACTGAATCAAGTGTCAAGTAAGAGCAATGTAGTTACATAGGATATACTTAATTAAGCAGTAAGGTCCGGGGGGTGGTACGGTGCCTTCGGAAAGTATTCAGACCCCTTGACTTTTTCCACATTTTGTTACGTTACAGCCTTATTCTAAAATGTATTAAATACATTTTTAAAAACTCAGGAATCTTCACACAATACACCATAATGACAAAGCAAAAACAGGTTTCTTTCTGAAAATGTATTAAAAATAAAAACCAGAAATACCTTATTTACATAAGTATTCCTTTGTTACAAGATTCATCCTGTTTCAAATGATCATCCTTGAGCTGTTTCTACAACTTGATTGGAGTCTACTTATGGTAAATTCAATTGATTGGACATGATTTGGAAAGGCACCTGTCTATATAAGGTCCCACATTTGACATTGCATGTCAGAGCAAAAACCAAGCCATGAGGTCGAAGGAATTGACCGTAGAGCTCGGAGACAGCATCGTGTCGAGGCACATATCTGGGGAAGGGTACCTAAAAAATGTATGCAGCATTTAAGGTCCCCAAGAACACAGTGGGCTCCATAATTCTTAAATGGAAGAAGTTTAGAACCACCAAGACTCTTCCTAGAGCTGGCCGCCTGGCCAAACAGAGCAATTGGGGGAGAAGGGCCTTGGTCAGATAGGTGACCAAATACAAGATGGTCACTCTGACAGAGCTCTAGAGTTCCTCTATGTAGATGGGAGAACCTTCCAGAAGGACAACCATCTCTGCAGCACTCCACAATCAGGCCTTTATGGTAGAGTGGCAAGACGGAAGCCACTCCTCAGTAAAAGGCACATGACAGCCCGCTTGTAGTTTGCAAAAATGCACCTAAAGATTTACAGAAAATGAGAAACAAGATTCTCTGGTCTGATGAAACCAAGATTGAACTCTTTGGCCTGAATGCCAAGCATCACGTCTGGAGGAAACCTGGCACCATCCCTAAGGTGAAGCATGGTAGTGGCAGCATCATGCTGTGGTGATGTTTTGCAGCGGCAGAGACTGGGAGACTAGTCAGGATTGAGGGAAAGATGAACGGAGAAAAGTACAGAGAGATCCTTGATAAAAACCTGCTCCAGGGTGCTCAGGACCTCAGACTGGGGCGAAGGTTCAGCTTCCAAAAGGAAACAACCCTGAGCACACAGCCAAGACAACGCAGGAGTGGCTTTGGGACAAGTCTGAATGTCCTTGAGTGGCCCAGCCAGAGCCCGGACTTGAACTCAATCTAACATCTCTGTAGAGACTTGAAAAAAGCTGTGCAGCAACCCTCCCCATCCAACCTGACAGAGCTTGAGATCATCTGCAGAGAAGAATGGGAGAAACTCCCCAAATGCAGGTGTGCCAAGCTTGTAAAGTCATACCCAAGAAGAATCAATGCTGTAATCGCTGCCAAGTGCGCTTCAACAACGTACTCTTTTTACTTTGTCATTTTGGGTTGTCGTGTGTAGATTGCCTTGTTCTAAAACATTTGAATAAGGCTGTAATGTAACAAAACGTGGAAAAAGTCAAGGGATCTGAATACTATCTGAAATCATTGTACATATAAAACACAGGGAAATCATATTTTTAACTGCACTGGGCCTTTAAGCCAGGTCATAGAAATAAACTAATTGAAAATGACTGGTAGTTAATGACAGGGTGTGCCTTGTTACAATTATTGTACCAGGTCCTAGCCCATTTATCAACCCTGATTTTACATGTGGATTTGATGGTATTGGCACCTTGTTGGTACATGTAACAAGTTCAGATTTCGTTTGAAATTATTAAAACCATGAGCCTCCTAGGTTTTGTATTGAAGTCAATGTACACAGCGGACAGAAAATAGCTGTCCTCAGGCTACACCATGGTGCTACCCCAGAGAGTGTAGTTGAGGTTACTGTAGACCTTCATTGCAAAACAGTGTGTTTTAATCAGTTATTTAATGACGTGAATATATGTATTATAGTTTAATCTAAAAAGGATATATATTTTTTAATGTTTCACAATTTGTATTTTTATGAAATTCACAGAGTAGGATGGTATTCCCCTTCCTTCTCTGAGGAGCCACCATTGATATATGTTAACTGTTCACAGGAGAGGCATTTTTTTCATCAAAATGCATTTTGTTTTGCAGAAAGTCCTTCTGGAATATGTGAAGTTTCATGTGCCTTAATAACAAACTTGTATTGCATCTGTAAATACATTGTTCAATTACGAGCCTAGTTGGTTTAGCCACGGAAAAAGTCAGGAACCTTCCCGCTAGCCATGATTGGCTGAGATAATGGATGTTATGGACATGGCGGGACATGGCGGGAAAGGAGTTTGGATTGGTCTGCCAGGTAGCATGCTTCCTACTACAATGTGAGCTGCTCAGTATGCGTTGATAATCCTTTCTACCGCGTCTTTTTACAAATATATAACGTTAATTTAAAAAGCCGTGCTATTTTTCTCAACAACATGGATGCCCTAAATTTAGCAGATGCTATTGACAGATCAGTTGTAAGAAGTTGTGATGTGCTACTTTTCATACATGCCACAGTCAGTGTGAGTTGGAATGACTTGACACGACCCTGGCCAAGTCTGCCGTGAAGAAGCATTCATCCATGTATACAGGTAAGAGTCTAGCTACATTTTCAGATATTATACATGTTTTTAATTTAGTCAGAAAGTCCTTTTCATTGCAAGTTCAAGCGTACTGTTGGCTAGCTAGCGGACGTTAGCATGCTGTCTCGCTAGCTAGCGTTATGTGTATGATCTCTGTAGTAATATTATGCAAATCAGAAATGAATTTGCATTGCTAGTTATAGCCTAATGTTAGCTAATGTTAGCAAGATAACGTTGAACCTAGTTGGTTAGCTTTAGCTACCTGCAGATTCATACTACAGCTATGACAATCAGTTTGTATTGGTGGTAGTATGAGTTGGTATTACGTCAGTTCATTGTTTAGCTAGCTAGCTAGCTATCAAATTAGCCAGGTGTGTCTGGGGGTGATTACGGACATCTATTGTATTTCATGAACATGTGTACATATCTAGAAAATAGTGACCCATCCACTTAGCTAGTTGTGGCTGGGGATGGATATTAAAAAAAATTCACTTGACCCATCAATTTAGACAAGTGTGTCGGGTAAGTGTCATCTAATAATTATAAAACATTTATAATCTGGACACGTTCTGTTGTTTTTTATATTTCTACGATGAAAATAACCACTTCACTGTATGATTTACACCTTCTGTATCCTGTGCATGAAACAAATAAACTTAGATTGTATTTGATATGGTGTGTGTTTTACCAGAGAAGGTAATGTGGAGAACAACATGAGGTTGCTGTTGTATTACCGTTATTTAAGGGTGACTGCAAAACTCCCACGGTCGTAACCCACACTTAGCAAACACACTTGCAAACTCATTCACAGGATAAAAATGTGTGCGAACTTAAGTTATCTATTATTCAGCATGTATTTAATATTAATAGGATCATTGGGATGGAAGATGCATGACTGAGAACTCTCCAGAGGTAGCTAGGCTCGCCTGACTTGGGAAATATATCTGAGGAGACACCACACACATTTGATCAGTAGTGATATCACGCGTGCTGATGGTTTGTACGAATGGTTGCAAGTCGTTGAGAATGTACAATGTATATCAGTCTAGTAGGTACACATAAATTAATGAAACAGTAGTAGTTATGGAGGATACTGATGCATATTTACTAGTAGCCCTTTTGTCGTTCTCACCATTGACATTGAAGTAGCACTCAATGGGGAGTAGTTTGAGAAAGATGAGAATGACAGAATTGTTCATCTTTATAAAATAATGAGTACTTAGTTTGGACGCAAGGTGATTTGTAGATCAGTGATTCTGTTTGGTCCAACTGCAATGTAGTTGATCTCAAACACACACACATTATCTCACAGGTGTTGTTTCTCCACTAAGAACCACTGTTTCATCACTGACTGCATGATCCACTGGAAAATGTAACCCTAATAGCCTGGAATGGCCTGTCTGGCAGATAAGGCCCAGGCTTATAGACCATAGAAATAGAATCTGGTTTCAAGGTCTGGGGATAACATTTCTATGCTTTAGACTCTCCCTTTAGACTCACTTTACATTATCATGTCTAAGCTTCACAATATCCTATGTCTATGCTTTACAGTGTCCCTCCATAGGACTCACTTTAAAATATGCCTGCTGAAAATTTCATGCAGAACAACTAACTGTGGGCAGTGGGTTATGGCATAGAATCAGTCTGGTGATTGTCTGGGAAAGACTAGCCATAGCAGACTACTGTTTGAGCCTTTTCAACCCTTTACCATGGCGATGGAAAATGCTACGCTAACAGACTTGCTGTGCCTTTGAACGTTGGTTGCACTCCCTTTACACTTAGTATGAGGATGTCTAATGCTAACTGTGTAACTGCTAGTAACTACTATCAGTACCATTGAACAAAATAACATGTGAATGGCTAATGATAACCTAAAAATACCATATTAACGCTAGGTATAAGGATGGCTAATGCTATGCTATTTGGCAAACTGCACTTTTAAACACTGTACCATTTTTTTATGTACCATTATGCGTAATTATGTATCATTACTTCCTTTGCAGGGCACTGTAATGACTAATGCTTCAAATATGATAGAGTACTGTCCTCTTCTTTACCCACTATCCACACACACGCTAATCAGTACATTTCTTCACCAACCTCGGTTTGCACCATGTTAACCCTTTGTGAGCGCAGTTCGCGGATGCAGTTGAAGATGTCCACCACACCCTCGTTCTCGGCCATATCCAGCATAATGTCCACAGCTATGAAACAGCCTGTCCTTCCAGCCCCGGCACTGGAGAGAGAGAGAGTGGGAGAGAGATAAAGAGAGAGAGAGAGAGAAACTATTTCTCAAATGACTGCCTCACCTGGTTCACCAACTATTTCTCAGATAGAGTTCAGTGTGTCAAATCGGAGGGCCTGTTGTCCGGACCTCTGGCAGTCGCTGTGTTGATACCAGAGGGTTATATTCTCGGGCCGACTATTTTCTCTGTATATATCAATGATATTGCTCTTGCTGCGGGTGATTCCTTGATCCATCTCAACGCAGACGACACCATTCTGTATACATCTGGCCATTCCTTGGACACTGTTAAAGCTTCAATGCCATAAAACACTCATTCCGTGGCCTCCAACTGCTCTTAAATACAAGTAAAACTAAATGCATGCTCTTCAACTGATTGCTGCCCGCACATGCCTGCCCGACTAGCATCACTACTCTGGACGGTTCTGACTTAGAATATGTGTACAACTACAAATAACTAGGTGTCTGGCTAGACTGTAAACTCTCTTTCCAGACTCATATTAAACATCTCCAATCCAAAATTAAATCTAGAATCGGTTTCCTATTTCGCAACAAAGCATTCTTCACTCACGCTGCCAAATTAGATGCAGTCTATCACAGTTCCATCCATTTTGTCACCAAAGCCCCATATACCACCCACCACTGCAACCTGTATGCTCTCGTCGGCTGGCACTCTGGGTATTCGTCGCCAGACCCACTGGCTCCAGGTCATCTATAAGTCTTTGCTAGGTAAAGCTCCGACTTATCTCAGCTCACTGGTCACCATAACAACACCCACCTGTAGCACATGCTCCAGCAGGAATATCTCACTGGTCATCCCCAAAGCCAACACCTACTTTAGCTGCCTTTCCTTCCAGTTCTCTGCTGCCAATGACTGGAACGAATTGCAAAAATCGTTGAAGTTGGAGACTTATATCTCCCTCACTAACTTTAAGCATCAGCTATCTGAGCAGCTTACTGATCGCTGCAGCTGTACACAGCCCATCTGTAAATAGCCCATCCAACTACCTACCTCATCCCCATATTGCTTTGATTTAATTTTCTGCTCTTTTGCACACCAGTATTTCTACTTGCACACCAGTATTTCTACTTGCACATCATCATCTGCACATCTACCACTCCAGTGTTAATCTGCTAAATTGTAATTACTTTGCTACTATGGCCTGTTTATTGCCTTACCTCCTTACGCCATTTGCACACACTGTATATAGACTTTTTCTATTGTGTTATTGACTGTACGTTTGTTTATTCCATGTGGAACTCTGTGTTGTTGTTTGTGTCGCACTGCTTTGCTTTATCTTGGCCAGGTCGCAGTTATAAATGAGAACTTGTTCTCAACTGGCCTACCTGGTTAAATAAAGGTGAAATATACAGTATATATATTTTAAATGTAATCAATGTCTCCAGTAAGGCCTTGTCTTTACAGTACACAGGGTTCTTTGGCTCTCCCCATTGGAGAACCCTTTGAAGAGCCCTTTTTCGTACCAGGTAGAACCCTTTTATGTTCCATTAAGAATCCTTTCTACAGAGGGTTCTACATGGAACCCAAAAGGGTTCAACCTGGAACCAAAAAGGGTTCTACCTGGAACAAGAGAACAAAGGGTTCTCCTATGGGGACATCCAAAGAACCCTTTTGGAGTGTGCAGTTCCTAATCTATCCTCTGTAATTGACCTGCCACAGTTAGCGGCGGCGGCGACACATGAAGACACATGCCCTATGATAAACACATGTTGAACCGCGCTGCGCTCCCACAGTTAGCCAAAAGAGGCAGGACTGCCTAATGGTGCTGACAAACAGCGCACTCCATCAGCCCCTGCGAGTGACAGGTAGGGGTTAGAGCTATTTCCCCCTTACCCCGGTGTTAAGGAAACACACCCAGCAGAACGGACTGTGAGGGAGGGATGGAGCAAGAGAGGGAAGGAGTTGTGATGGAAGGGAGATAGTGGTGGAGAAGAGGTAGAGGAGAGGTAAGAGACGGGGGCTGCTTAGCCATCATTCACTCGGCAGCATTCTGACAGGTCCCAGCTCCGGATCTCAGGAGCTGGGGGCCACTCAGTAACTCGGCAACCTGTCAGACAGCCTGTCAGCTGCCGGTGATTAATGGTGAGAGCGGCAAACAACTGGGTCCTGGCAGGGGGATATCGGCCAAGGAGTGCCCCAGGAAATGTGAAATTACTCCGCAGTCTGTCAATGGGGGCCTACGCTCTGTGGGCCAAAGTTTATCCTGTTGGCCTTCATCTGCATCCCATCTATATTTCAGTTAAGTGGGGGAATGGCTGCCAACCTCCATGTAGCTCCATTGGACATTTGTTGTCAGCGCTCAACGAGGGAATTCGGTGGGGGAGTGATCGGAGCATTGTATTTCAAAAGCCAGGCTGACCTTTTTAGGAGAACTTGAACCGACACCGCTTTGGATTGTAGAAAAGCGATGGAGTAAGGAATGAGAGGTACGTTAAATATAGTGTGCCGCTAAGGGGACTAGTCGGAAATATGGGTCGGCAGGTAACCTAGAGGTTAGAGTGATGGTCCAGTAACCGAAAGGTTGCTGGATCAAATCCCAGAGCTGACAAGGTAAAAATCTGTTTTTCTTCCCCTGAGCAATGCAGTTAACCCACTGTTCCCAAGGGTGCCGAAGATGTGGATGTCAATTAAGGCAGCCCCCAGCACCTCTCTGAGGGGTTGTGTTAAATGCAGAAGACACATTTCAGTTGAAGGCATTCAGTTGTACAACTGACTAGGTATCTCCCTTTCCCCTAAATGGGACACATACAAAAAGTTTGAGCTTTTTGATGTCAATGCCTTTTCTGCCTATTGTCCTAGTGTAAACATTCCCAGGACACAAACTAGTTAAATGTTTTACATTTAGCAGATGCTCTTATTCAGAGCGACTTTCAGTAGTAAATGCAAAAAATGTCTTACTGGTCCCCCATGGGAAACAAACCCATAAACCTTGTTTTGCAAGAGCCATGCTCTACCAACTGAGCTACACAGGACCTAGCAAGATGGAAGATGTTTTTAAGGACTGCATTTCACAAGTGGCTAGTTTGCATCAGCTACTTTCACATGGCATTATGGCTAACTGACGGTTTCAGTTGTATTTATTATGTTGCAACACCAGTGAATTTGTGAATTTGACAACTAATAAACATTACCTACCTAGCGGGTGGCCATCTACAGACAGGACTTTGCTATTTAGCTAGCTAGGTATTGAGCTTGCTAGCAAACTCAGATATACTTAAAAATGTGTTGCTGTGCAATGGATATGAAGCCGGTGAGAGCTCTCCCATTTCTGTTCTAGCTGTTATGATTACCTAGTAGGTCAGTGCTGACCACAAATGCTTATTTGCTTGCTAGTAAAATAAATTTCCTGTTCCTACAGATGGTTAACTAGCTAGCTTCCTGTTGTTTATCTTATTCAATGCTCACTAAATACATTTGCATTGAAGTTAGCTAGTCACAGCAGTACCCACTGGGCAAAAACTGGTTCAGTAAATGTGGTTTCCACGTCATTTCAACCCAAAAATTATATGTGATGATGTTGAATCAACATGAAAAAAGTGATTGGATTTGCAAAAAGTCATCAACGTAAGGGAATTTAGTATTTGTTTCCAAAAAACTTTTAACCTAAATAAAAAAAAAAGGGTGACATTCTATTTTGATTTCACATAAAATTCACATTAGTTGACAACTTAATCAATTGTAAATCAAAACTAGACGTTGAACTGACGTCTGTGCCCAGTGGGTAGCTATCTATTTGTATAGCTAGCTGGCTAGCTAGCTGGCAAAGCCAATAGATAGATATCTTATCTATGTCTATGGTTATAGCGAATTTGCACATAGACATGGTTATAGTAGTCTTGCTATGGGGATTACAAGCATCTTTAGATGAGATAGAATAAAGGCTTGTGTGAAGAGAAGTTTTAACACTAGTAGTATTTCAAACTAACCAGTGACAGGGTTGTCCACCATTTACAGTTTTGTATAATTTTACGAACACCTTGCAAAAACACCTATACAAAACCCTAGCACCCCTCTCCATCTAGCCTTTTCCATTCTAGGTATGTAAATCCTGACTCAAACTAAGAGACTCTTGCAGCACTATACATAGTCTCTCTCTCTCTCTCTCTCTCTCTCTCTCTCTCTCTCTCTCTCTCTCTCTCTCTCTCTCTCTCTCTCTCTCTCTCTCTCTCTCTCTCTCTCTCTCTCTCTCTCTCTCTCTCTCTCTCTCTCTCTCTCTCTCTCTCTCTCTCTCTCTCTCTCTCTCTCTCTCTCTCTCTCTCTCTCTCTCTCTCTCTCTCTCTCTCTCTCTCTCTCTCTCTCTCTCTCTCTCTCTCTCTCTCTCTCTCTCTCTCTCTCTCTCTCTCTCTCTCTCTCTCTCTCTCTCTCTCTCTCTCTCTCTCTCTCTCTCTCTCAACACTAGCAACTTACTCACCCCAAGTGACGTTACAGACAGAGAAAACTAGCTATTCAATATGTTCATACTACTACCAGCTTACCTTTGCTACACTCCCACCCATTGGTTATTGTCATATCTAACCGCAGCAGAGACCACTGGAGGTGCCATGGTGATTCCCCCCCACTTGCCCTTCAGCACGTATATCATGGCCCTTAGCACAGCCTGTAAATTCTAATCTCCTCCCTCTCTTTCTTTCTCTATTATCTTCTGCTGTAGGAGCAGAGAAGATGAAGAGGCAGCATTCAATATGGTACTGTGACAGCTCATTTACATCCCTGGTGATATGGATGACGACAGACAGCGAAAGTGCTCAAAGAAACACAAGTCAGCCGGCCCCCACTCACACATGAGTTGTGCCACAAATGCACTCAACTGAATGGTTCTACAATGTCCCAAAGGATAAGACAGGGTAAGAGAGAGAGAGATGGCTTTTGTCTAGAAATGACTTTATTTATTTATGGTACTGACTGCCCAAACACACCTGGATCCACAGGTTTAACTGAATTCATCTTTGATTCCTGGAGGGCTGCGTGTCTGCAGGTTTTGGTTATTTCCTTTCAATGTGTGTCCAATTAAGATGTAGACAACCAGGTGGGAGGAGTTCCTAACTAAACAATGACTACTTAAAGCATTGTCAAAATTGGGGGGCAGGAAAGAAACTTGCCAGTTAGCATGGGTAGTACAGTATCTAGCTAAAGTAGAATACATTTGTGATTGACATTGGTTTTTGTCACCTCTGTAAAGGTAAGGAAAATATTTAGCCTGTAGTAGAGTTAATTTATAACAAAAACATATGTTTGATTAGCTAGTAGATTATTAATGGCTAGTGAGCAAGTTAAAGCTAGTATTAGCTGGTTAGCTAACTGGATGTCTAAATTACTATAAACTGAAAAATGCTAGGTAGCTAGCTAGCATAAGTTGCTAGCTACCAGACAGTAACGTTTTACAAGTTGCAGTCGTGTAATTTGTCCCTCCTTTTAGTATAGATGGGTTGTTATAACATTTATAAAATGTATTTGATGATTTATGTGCCATAATTACAATGAGGACATTGTGTTCCTCGCCTCATTCCAGGGCGACTGCCAGTTGTTCTTCCCTGCTGCTAAGTGCTGCTAAGCCTTACGTTTCTCCAAGGTCGGGATATCAGAGATTATATGGTGGATGTCACTCTCCCGCGACAGGTGTGAATCCTCCTTTTTTCCCTAACAATCCTTGAAGGTTAATGTCATCAATCCAATGTATGAGAGTGCAAAGAACAGAAGGGGCAGGGAATAAAGTGGCAGTATAACATTTGCCATAGTCTCTTCCATTCTCGTCCTTGGATGTATGAGAGGTAGAAAGGTGCCCCGTGCTTCATGGGAGCAGAAAGCACAGCGCCGGACACTTGAGTTAATCCACTCTGAAAAAGTCTTAGTCACATCTGCTTTGTTTTGAGAGTCCCGAGCCAAAAGTGAAATTGCATTTTTGCCACTTAGCAGCCTCTCCATGTCACATCTCATTGTGTACATGCACTCCCTCCCTCCATCCCTCTCCCCCAAGCCTCCCTCCACCTCTCCCCCTTTGCCTGTCTGAGCTACATGTAAATGCCTCGGTCTCATGGGGTGGATGTTTGAGTGGGATGCGGAAGGGTGGAGGAGAGAGAGCAGAGAGAGCGGCCTTAGTCTCCCATCGCTCTCGCTCATTCACTAAAGATGAAAGTGACGGCTCCCAGCTACTGTGATGGTTATTTCTGTGGGGATCTGGACAGTGCATGGGCCTGTGGGGTAGTAGGAGGTGGTAGTCAAAGAGAGTGTGCAGGTATTTGGGAGTTACCTGAATCCGAGAGTATAGTTCCATTAATCAGCCCCCTTATTTTTTCTTGCCCTATAGTTTGGGAATTAACTCTGCTGTCTGATTCCACAGCAAGTTACTAAGCAGTCATGTAATGGAGGCTGTTCGAAACCCATTACTGTGACGGGGAAATGCGTCTGACTTGAGTTAGAACCTTGAGCTAATGCCTAGGCTTTTGTTCAGCAGGCTAATAGTCTTGTAGCGCACAGGCCGTTGACATACTGAATGAATATGTTCAGAGTCAACTTATCTGATGAAAAAGGAATACATAAATACATATACGAAAGCCATGAGTGATAAATATGTCATCCCAGTAGTCCTGTGTTATTTGACCAACCCAGCATGGTCAGTATGTACCTGCAGTGGGCCACGATGGGGCCGGCATCGGGAGGGTTGAGGAACTTGACCTGGCGGACGAAGCCTAGGAGGCCGGTGGCGTAGCAGGGCACACCGTGGTCAGGCCAGCTCGTGAAGTGGAATTGACGGATCTCCCGAATCTCATGGTGGCCCTTCTGAAAGAAAACAATATGGAGGCTCAAATAGAGACATACACAGTGGACTTCCTGAAAACATTGGTCCTATTTGGCTCAGTCGATTCCTATGAAAAATGTATGTATGCATGACGTATGTCGCTTTGGATAGCGTCTGCTAAATGGCATATATTATTTTATAAACTGTGGGCTGACAACAAAATGGAGGCTCAAATATAGGCATTAAACCAAATTGTATTCATCACATGCTTTGTAAACAACACTTGTGGACTAAGAGTGAAATGCTTCCCAACATCGTAGCCTTCCACAAGCTTCCCACAATAAGTTGGGTGAATTTTGGCCCATTCCTCCTGACAGACCTTGTAACTGTGTCAGTTTTTTAGGCATCCTTGCTCACACATGCTTTTTCAGTTCTGCCCAAAAATTGTCTATAGGATTGAGGTCAGGGCTGTGTGATGGCCACTCCAATACCTTGACTTTGTTGTCCTTAAGTCATTTTTCCACAACTTTGGAAGTATGCTTGGGGTCATTGTCCATTTGGAAGACCCATTTGCTTTAACTTCCTGTCATGAGATGTTGCTTCAATATACCCACATAATTTATTATTATATTAATTAATTTATTATTATTTATTATTATATTATATATTTTTCGAAGTGTACCAGTCCCTCCTGCAGCAAAGCACCCCCACAATATGATGCTACCATCCCAGTGTTTCACGGTTGGGAAGGTGTTCTACGGCTTGCAATCCTCCCCCTTTTTCCTCCAAACGTAATGGTGGTGATTATGGCCAAACAGTTCTATTTTTGTTTCATCAGACCAAAGTATGATATTTGTCCCCATGTGCAGTTGCAAACCGTAGTCTGGCTTTTTTTATAGCAGTTTTGGAGCAGTGGCATCTTCCTTGCTAAGCGGCCTTTCAGGTTATGTCAATATAGGACTCATTTTACTGTGGATATAGATACTTTTGCACCTGTTTCCTCCAGCATCTTCACAAGGTCCTTTGCTGTTGTTCTGGGATTGATTTGCACTTTTCACACCAAAATACGTTCATCTTTAGGAGAAAGAACGCGTCTCCTCCTTATGACGGCTGCGTGGTCCCATGGTGTTTATACTTGCGTACTATTGTTTGTACAAATGAATATGGTACCTTCAGGCGTTTTGAAATTGCTCCCAAGTATGAACCAGACTTGTGGAGGTCTACAATTTTTTTCTGAGGTCTTGGCTGATTTCTTTTGATTTTCCCATGATGTCAAGCAAAGAGGCACTGAGTTTGAAGGTTGGCCTTGAAATACATCCACAGATACTTCTCCAATTGACTCACATTATGTCAATTAGCCTATCAGAAGCTTCTAAAGCCATGACATCATTTTCTGGAATTTTCCAAGCTGTTTAAAGGCAAAATCAACTTTGTGTATGTAAACTTCTGACCGACTGGAATTGTGATGCAGATAATTATAAATGAAATAATCTGTCTCTAAACAGTTGTTGGAAAAATTACTTCTGTTATGCCCAAAGTAGATAGTTTGTTAACAAGACATTTGTGGAGTGGTTGAAAAACGAGTTTTAATGACTCCAACCTAAGTGTATGTAAACTTCCGACTTCAGTTGTTTGTTCAGATTGGCCAAATGGCGTGGGAGAGCTTTGTCTGCCTCTCTATGTGTGGAGTAAAGGTGATGTAGAGCTTTTCACCTCTAGTTGCACAGGTGGCCGAAATGATAGAAATTAGGTAAGATGGATTTCAGTTTTCCTGCATTGAAATCACTGGCCACTAGGAGTTCCACCTTTAGATTAGTATTTTCTTGTTTGCTTATGGCTCTATACACCTCATTGAGTGTGGTCTTAGTGCCAGCGTAGGTTTGGGGTGGTAAACAGCTACGTAAAATATGAGTATGATATGATGAAAATATGATAACTCTCTTGGTAAATAGCATGGTCCACAGCTTATCATGAGGTATTCTTACAGGTGAGCAGAACCTCGAGACTTCCTTAATCTTAGAGATAGCAACAAAGAGACCCACACCACTCCCCTTGAGCTTGCCTGATGCTGCCGTTACTTTCCTGCTGACTTATAGGAAAAACAGCTATAATATTATCCATGTCCTTGTTCAGCCAAGTTTCCGAGAAAAACAGGATATTACAGTTCTTCAGGTCCCGTTGATAGTCTCGAACGGAGCTCGTCCAGTTTGAACTCCAATGATTCACCAATTGAATACAATGTACAGGTGGATTATTTACTCTCCTCTGTACTTTCCTCAGTGTACCCGCACGTTGGCCTCTATATCGTTGTCTCTTTCTCTACCGATTGTCAGGGATTAGGGCCTGGTCTGGGGTGAGCAGTATGCTCTGTGCCGTTGACTCTTTGAAGTAGAAATCTTTATCCAAATTGAGGTTAGTGGTTGCTGTTCTGATGTCCAGAAGCTATTTTCGGTCATAGGAAACGATGTTGGAAACATTATGTACAAAATAAGTTAAGATCTGCACAAAAAAAACACAAAATAACAGAATTGGTCAGTAGCCCGTAAAACAGCTGTTATACATTCCAGCGCCATGTAGGTTTACAGTGAACATCCTCAAAAATGTAGGGCAAATGGGCTCCCATTCCAGTTCAACAACTGAATAAAAATAGCTACTGATTGGTTTCTTTAAAAAAAGTACATTATGACAACTTGTGTGTACTGAGGGAACAAAACAAAGGGGATTTGATAGCTGGGAGACCATTGATTTCCTTTCCTCTGATGTTCAAATTACATTACGAAATCAATATGAGTAGATAATGAGTAAAGATCTAAGATGTGACACAACAAAGCCACAATGTGTAGTAAATCAAAGATTGTGAGGAAGGTAGGTAGGGCCTAGATCGTGTTTGCCATGGCAACATGAACTCAACAGAGTAGAAGGTGAGTGGTTCTCACTCTGCTAGGCACGTGGCATGATACCAAAATGTAGGGTTACTTGTATAAACTCAGTCAAATGATAATATGAGTGAGATATTTCACTTTATGGAGATTTGCTCTAGTGGATTTTCTAACTGAAGTACCAATCACAGCTACTCTTGGAGACAGACAGGTTGAGCGGCAAATGAGGTGAGCCCCTCTCCTCTTCATAACACACCACTCGTTCAACCTCCTGTCATTTTTATGCAGGCCTCTCTTCCTTGAGCTCTTGAGAGCAGGGAAAAGCAGGGAGAGATCTCACTCCTATTATCATAGATCATAGTTCTACACGGCATGGTCAAATTTATGTGGACACCCCTTCAAATGAGTGGATTCAGCTATTTCAGCCACACCCGTTGCTGACAGGTGTATAAAATCGAGCACACAGCCATGCAATCTCCATAGACAAGCATTGTCAGTAGAATGGCCCATACTAAAGAGCACAGTGACTTTCAACGTGGCAACATCATAGAATGCCACCTTCCAACAAGTCAAGATCAAATTTCTGCCCTGCTAGAGCTGCTCCGGTCAACTGTAAGTGCTGTTATTGGGAAGTGGAAACATCTAGGAGCAACAACGGCTCAGCCGCGAAGGGGTAGGCCACACAAGCTCACAGAACGGGATCGCCGAGTGCTGAAGCGAGTTCAAATCGTATGTCCTGGGTTGCAACACTCCCTACTTCCAAACTGCCTCTGGAAGCAATGTCAGCACAATAACTGTTTGTCGGGAGCATCATGAAATGGGTTTCCATGGCCGAGCAGCCACACACAAGCCTAAGATCACCATGTGCAATGCCAAGCATCAGCTGGAGTGGTGTAAAGCGCGCCTCCATTGGAGCAGTAGAAACACATTCTATAATGAATCACACTTCACCATCTGGCAGTCCGATGGACAAATCTGGGTTTGGCGGTTGCCAGTAGAACACTATCTGCCTGAATGCATAGTGCCAAGTACAACATTTGGTGGAGGAGGAATAATGGTCTGGGGATGTTTTTCATGGTTCGGACTCGGCCCCTTAGTTCTATTGAAGGGAAATCTTAACGCTACAGCATACATTGACATTCTAGACGATTCCGTGCTTCCAACTTTGTGGCAACAGTTTGGGGAAGGACCTTTCCTGTTTCAGCATGACAATGCCCCTGTGCACAAAGCGAGGTCTTGACTGAACTTGACTGGCCTGCACAGAGACTGCGAGATGAGTGGTGATATTTTTGGGACTAGTCTGGCTTCAGAGAACATGTCTGCATTATGAGGGAAGTCTATACATCCCCCGTACAGTGTGATATCGAAACTATTTCTTTGAAATACACAACATGACCAAAAGTATGTGGACACCTGTTAATCGAACATCTCATTTCGAAATCATGTGCATTATTATGGAGTTTGTCCCCCCTTTGCTTCTATAACAGCCTCCACTCTTCTAGTAAGCCTTTCCACTAGATATTGGAACATTGCTGTGGGGACTTGCTTCCATTCAGCAACAAGAGCATAACATGCTGACCAAACCGGACGCGTGCGCCATTGTGCATGCCTACGTCCGCGTGCACCTTTTTACCTGAAATGCACAAGGTCCACTACTCCGACAATTAATCCACAGATAAAACGGTAAACAAAATTTAGTTTCTCATCATCTCCCCTTCCTTCGGGCTTCTTTTTATTCTTTGGACTTCATATGACGGTTGGCAACCAACTTTACTGTGCATTACTTCAACCGACTTGGAGTGAGGACCTCAGTTAATCTTTCAATCACCCACGTGGGTATATGCTCCTATAAACCAATGATGAGATGGGAGAGGCCGTACTTGCAGCGCGTTGAACATTATAAATAGAACCAATTTCAATTTAAGCGCCTGGCCACGCAGACACTCGTTGGCGCGCACGAGCAGTGTGGGTGCAATGATCGAATAACATGTATGTGTACATTTATGTCACATGCGACGAGAGCGGTGTGGTCAGTATGGAAGTGAGGTTGTGCACTGATGTTGGGCGATTAGGCATGGCTCTCGGTCAGTGTTCTAATTTATCCCAAAGGTGTTCGAATGGGGTCAGGGCTCTATGCGGAAAGGTGAAGTTCTTCCACACCGATCTCGACAAACCATTTTTGTTTGGACCTCGCTTTGTGCATGGGGGCATTATCAAGCTGAAACCGGAAAGGGCCTCCCACAAACTGTTGACACAAAGTTGAAGTCACAGAATCGTTTAGAATGCTGTAGCGTTAAGATTAGTTTGCTGACAAGGCTACTCCAGTTGTCATAGAAACGACGGGTATGTGTGCAGTGTTGTAGGCAAATTGGTGGTGGCGCTTGTGCTTCCTATCACTTAGAAGTTATGTACAAGCTAAAGTGACAACAATGCCTGCCATGGATGCTTCCCAGTTGCTTTGAATGTTCAAAATCATAGGGTAAGAACACCTTTAAAGCCTCAAAGGATAACATGGTCCAGCTTTCAGAAAGAGTCCTTTAACAACAGGTCATTTTTGGCTAGCCACAGCAGTCAATTAGCTAGCTAGGTAGCTGTTTAGCTTTCTAGCACATTCACATTTGTTTGTAAACAATTAACAAGCTATTAGTTAGCTACCACATGTTCTTGTCAAACTGTCGACGGAGTAGCTAGCAAGCAACAAGATATGCTGATTAACAGTCTAAAACCACTTGAGGGCAAATTCATCAGATTTGACCATTCATAAACAAGTCACATGGCCAGGAACCAGATTTGAAGGTGGTTTGAAATGTGGTTTGAAATAACTGATTCCATGTGATTTTTGGCTGTTCAGACTGTAGGAAATAAACAGATTAGAATCAGACAGGCAAAGAAATAGGATTTGAGTCACTTCAAACTTCCAATGTGAACAAGGCTTTAGAAAATCTGCTGGAGTGAATTCACATAAAGTGAGATATCGAAACTATATATTTGAAATAGAACCCACCAATAAGGATATCAGCCAAGGCAGCAGCATATAAATGGGTGTGGATGTGCAGAAACTGGAAAGTGGCCATTTAGAGTATAGTATAACACTGGGCTACAGTAGTAATAATGATCACAGGCTTCACACCTCCACTCCTGTTTAACTCCCATTGAACTGTACTGTATATAAGAATATGTATATATGAATAGTGTGTAAATAGTATTTTTGTTATCTCTTAGTGTCTTTCCTATATATAACTCTTATTAATTGTAATTTTTTATTTGAAATGTTAAGTTGTTCTAGTCTTTTACTGTTCTGTACTTAGTCATGTATTTATGTTTTATATGGACCCCAGGAAGAGTTGCTGCTACATGTACAGTAGCTAATGAGGCTCCTAATATACTAATGTGCTTAATTTCTAATGATAAATGCTTAATTGCATTTAGGTTGGTTAACTGTTTAATCCCTTCATGCCAGCGTTGATATGCCGGCAAAGCCCACATAATACTTCGACACTGCAGTTAAAATATCTTGCCTGTTTGGAGTATATGGACACTTGGGTCGACAGGTGCAGTATTGAAGGTGGTAACGGTGTAAATCGGGGGTAAACTATGTCTACGTTTGCCAATCCAGTGGGCTCTGTTTTATTTTATTTTCAACAGATTAAAGTATGTGTGTGTGTACGGGCTTTAAAATCTATCTGTGTGGTGCAGTAAAATAATCCCTTTGGATTCGTCATTAATAATGCTTTTCATAATTTCAGAGCTCATTATTTGACACAATTAAAATGATTTAATACGTTATATTTGAAAGCATACGAAGCGTGAACCCATCACTGTGCACTGCTTTTTAAGGCCCGGGAATTAAGGTTGTGGTGTGATAGTGGAGTTCTGTAATGACAAAGTCCTGTTTCCCGTTCAAATGGAGAGTGTGAGAAGGTTAAAAAGAACTTTTGCTTTCTTGTAAAACTGATGGATTAATTGCATGCACAATTCGTTGACTACAAGCTGTTGTGTTGTCTGCTTAAGCGGCTTTTACAGAGCCACAAAATATGAATTTCAAGACTATCAAAGCTTGTTTCTCTGATGTTTGCCTTTAAAAGAGAGCTAACAGAACAATGGTGTCGAATTCTGAATCCTGCATACCAATTATATTGTGCTTCTTTCAATGCAAATCCTTACTGATTACTAGTGTTCAATTACACTCTCATTTCCCAGTTGAACAACATAGCTTCACCTTGCAACCACAAATGTAAATCTGTTTGGTTGGAATGAATGAAAACAAAACAAGAGAGCATGGTTATTGACTTAGTCGGTTTACCTTCTGGACTGTGAAGGTGCGAATGACGTACTCGGCCAGTGGCTCTGTCTCGATCAGTGTCACCTTGATATCTCCGTACACATCAGTCTCGTCAGGCCAGTACCTCACGCACTTCACCTGGGAAGAGAAACATACATGGTCAAATCCTTGTCTCTTAAAGAGGCTGTTTGGGACTTTTGCTTCTGGAGTGCAAAAGTCAGTTTTTTGCTCCTGAAATGGACAGAACAAATATTACACAGGACCAATCATTTCATTCTATTTCTGTGGTTGATAGTATATTCATAATATACAAAGATGCCTAATTGAATGGCATTGAAAACAAAACAAGTAATTTGTTGTTGATTTATTGTGAACATGACATTTGTTGTGAACTATTTGTTGTTGTGAACAGTAATGGTATGAGGTGTAGGGAAGGGGAATATGAGCTATGATTGACACACCCTAACCTATTAAACAAGTGGATTTTCACCAAGTGTTTTTCGAGCAGTGGGGAAAGAAACAGCACGGAAATCCATTCAGTATAAGAACGTTGATGGTTCTGCAATAACGTCACAAGTTCTTAGCCACTTGGCAGTGTCCCCAGAGTAGTACTCCTCTAACACCTTTCAAATCCGCTTTGATGAACTCACCCTGCCCACTTCCACCAGGTTCGTAACCATGACGATACTGCCAGAATTCTCTTGCCAGATCATCCTCCAGAAATCTCTCACCGTCTCCTGCATGGGGCCTGGAAGCAGTGGTGTAAAGTACTTAGGTAAAAATACTTTAAAGTACTACTTAAGTCATTTTTGGGGTATCTGTACTTTACTATTTCTATTTTTGACAACTTTTACTTTTACTTCACTCCTAATGAAAATAATGTACACTGCTCAAAAAAATAAAGGGAACACTAAAATAACACATCCTAGATCTGAATGAATGAAATATTCTTATTAAAGACTTTTTTCTTTACATAGTTGAACGTGCTGACAACAAAATCACACAAAAATTATCAATGGAAATCAAATTTATCAATCCATGGAGGTCTGGATTTGGAGTCACATTCAAAATGAAAGTGGAAAACCACACTACAGGCTGATCCAACTTTGATGTAATGTCCTTAAAACAAGTCAAAATGAGGCTCAGTAGTGTGTATGACCTCCCTACAACGCCTGGGCATGCTCCTGATGAGGTGGCGGATGGTCTCCTGAGGGATCTCCTCCCAGACCTGGACGAAAGCATCCGCCAACTCCTGGACAGTCTGTGGTGCAATGTGGCGTTGGTGGATGGAGCGAGACATGATGTCCCAGATGTGCTCAATTGGATTCAGGTCGGGGGAATGGGCGGGCCAGTCCATAGCATCAATGCCTTCCTCTTGCAGGAACTGCTGACACACTCCAGCCACATGAGGTCTAGCATTGTCTTGCATTAGGAGGAACCCAGGGCCAACCGCACCAGCATATGGTCTCACAAGGGGTCTGAGGATTTCATCTCAGTACCTAATGGCAGTCAGGCTACCTCTGGCGAGTACCTGGAGGGCTGTGCAGCCCCCCAAAGAAATGCCACCCCACACCATGACTGACCCACCGCCAAACCAGTCATGCCAGGGATGTTGCAGGCAGCAGAACGTTCTCCACGGTGTCTCTAGACTCTGTCACATGTGATCAGTGTGAACCTGTTTTCATCTGTGAAGAGCATAGGGCGCCAGTGGCAAATTTGCCAATCTTGGTGTTCTCTGGCAAATGCCAAACGTTCTGCACGGTGTTGGGCTGTAAAAGCAACCCACACCTGCCCTCATACCACCCTCATGGAGTCTGTTTCTGACCGTTTGAGCAGACACATGCACATTAGTGGCCTGCTGGAGGTCATTTTGCAGGGCTCTGGCAGTGCTCCTCCTGCTCCTCCTTGCACAAAGGCGGAGGTAGCGGTCCTGCTGCTGGTTTGTTGCCCTCCTACGGCCTCCTCCACGTCTCCTGATGTACTGGCCTGTCTCCTGGTAGCGCCTCCATGCTCTGGACACTGCACTGACAGACACAGCAAACCTTCTTGCCACAGCTCGCATTGATGTGCCATCCTGGATGAGCTGCACTACCTGAGCCACTTGTGTGGGTTGTAGACTCCGTCTCATGCTACCACTAGAGTGGTAGCATGAAAGCCCCGCCAGCATTCAAAAGTGACCAAAACAACAGCCAGGATGCATAGGAACTGAGAAGTGGTCTGTGGTCACCACCTGCAGAACCACTCCTTTATTGGGGGTGTCTTGCTAATTGCCTACAATTTCCACCTGTTCCAGTTGCACAACAGCATGTGAAATTTATTGTCAATCAGTGTTGCTTCCTAAGTGGACAGTTTGATTTCACAGAAGTGTGATTGACTTGGAGTTACATTGCGTTGTTTAAATGTTCCCTTTATTTTTTTGAGCAGTGTACTTTTTACTCCATACATTTTCCCAGACACCCAAAAGTACTACATGTTGAATTCCTAGCAGGACAGGAAAATGATCAAATTCATGCACTTATCAAGAGAACACGTGGTCATCCCAACTTCCTCTGATCTGGCAGACTCACTAAACACAAATGCATCTTTTGTAAATAAGTGTTGGCGTGTGCCCCTGGCTATCCGTAAATAAAATAATACTAAATAAAATGGTGCCGTCTGCTTTGCTTAATATAAGGAATTTAAAATGATTTATACTTTTACTTTTGAGGCTTAAGTATATTTACAACCAAATACTTTTAGACTTTTACTCAAGCAGTATTTTACTGGGTGTCTTTCACTTTTACTTGAGTAATTTCCTATTAAAGGTATCTATACTTTTACTCAAGTATGACAATTGGGTACTTTTGTCACCACTGCCTGGAAGGAGAAAAGAAAGCAAGGATATTATCAAGAAGTATTGGACAGAGATGATCATAACAGGAACCAGGAAGTACACATAGGAGCCAAGTGTTTGAATTGTGTCATTATGCCTGCATTCAAAATGGTACCCTATGCCTGAGAATGGCACCTTCTATCCCCATAAAGTGCACTACCATTGACTAGAGCTTTCCATTGGCTTCACAATGCAGTTATACTTTCTGAAGAATCTTGACATCACCGTCTCATCCTTCATTATCTGATCCCAGAAGAAGAGCAACTTATCCACTGCACAACCATGCCCACAGTCAATCTAAGATAAGCCCCGATTTGTTATGAAACTAAAGGAATGGTGTCTTAAATTTGTTATTGGCTTTAACTGTGTTTTTCTTTTTATAGGGCAACCAAGTAATTACCTCCCCTACGTCTGGGAACACTTTTCCAGCTGTCTACTGTCTTTACAGACCTCCCCTCCATCCAATGTAATTACCTTGTGTGGCGATGTAATGTCTTGGTCTATGATACCCCTGTGAGAAAGAGAAGAGAAAAAAGAAAACTCTAAGGTGTACTGTAACAGCGCAAGGTCCTTTTCAAATAAGATCAAATCCGAGCCTCTTAATTTTCCTATCCGCCAAAATAATAGCCAATTCTGTCATATTGTTCCATCGAGACAAATTGCCTTGTTCAAATGAATATATCAATTTCATATCATTAATATGACATTGTCATTTAATCATATCAAGTGGAAACGTGCGTTAAAAAAATACATTTTCATATTCATTCATACTATTGCAACCACTGTTAGATAAATTAACAATCAACACAGTCGAGGCTCCTAGGGCTAGAGCCAGGCATAACAGTCAATTTTACCAGCGGATCCTGGCACAATCGACCGTCATTGTTTTATTAGAGGAAATGGGGCTTGATGACATGATTATAGATACAGCTGTAATGCCGACTTATACTGATGCCGTTTCTCGAAGTGCAGGGCATTCACAGCCCCCTAAGCATAATAGAGACAATCATATGGACATTGTCATTATCGTCATTGCAGGATGCTTTCATCCAAAGAACAGCAAATACATGCTCAGAAGCGTTGTGTTTGCAGCAGATAATATGTCAACTAAGGCACTGCATCTCAGTGCTAGAGGCGTCACTACAGACCCTGGTTCAATTCCAGACTGCATCACAACCGCCTGCGATTGGGAGTCCCATAGGGTGGCGCACAATCGGCGCAGCGTCGTCCGGGTTAGGTTTTAGCCGTCATTGTAAATAAGAATTTGTTCTTAACTGAATGGCCTACTTAAATAAAGGCTAAATAAAAAATAAAATAGAGGCACATAGCAGCATGATCTACTACAGTACCCATTATGCTCTGTGCAATGTTTGATTGTATCTTAGTAAAGATCTGTAGTGAAAATAAGACATTATGATAAAAAGTAGCAGTCCATTCCCTTCACGTCTCCGCTGCCTCATACTTACGTCTATGTAGTTGGCATTCATGTAGTCTGAGTGGGGGTCTCCATCTAGCAGTTGCAGTCTGACACGAGTGTGGTCATCTGTGGGGTCAAATATTCACAAAGAGCAAGCCTAAAGTTACATTTACCCATTTAAGGTTCACACAACAACACCTGAACACCATGTCTGAGGACTACGCCTGTGCTCCAAATGGCACCCTATACCTTACTTCCTTACATAGCCCTGGTCAAAAGTAGTGCACTAAATAGTGAAAAGGATGCCATTTAGTACACAGGTGCTGCTACCACAGATTATATGCAAAACACACCCTTGGGAGAGAGACTGATTTGTAGTATTCTAATGACAAAATACCCATTTGTAGGCACCGTTTAAGCATCAGTCACTCTGTGTAGTATATTAAACCCATGCTACCGATTACAGAGACATGTTTCTTCCTCTTTGTCAGCGAAACGATTTCCATCTCGAAACTGCCAAAAGCACCACTAGGTCCTTACACAGAGAACATGACTAATCTCACTGCATGATTGAATTAGTTACTTAAACCGCAAAATCTACCTATCTCTCCACAAACACATGACCCATTACTGTAATTTTGACATGTTAAATCTTCAGTGTGAGTCCACAGGGCTTCCTCTTGGCAATGAAGTGACTGATGGTGATGGCAGTGGTGGCGGGGTCTGTTAGAGGAGGAGGAAAGGACCTGATGATGATGGGAGGATGGGTAACACACTGCTTTTGTCTCACTTTGATTTGTGTGAAGTGCAAATGTGCTGGCACCGCAGCATGTCTCATGACTGATTTGGTTGAAAGGCCCAGCAGCCAGCCAGCCAGCAAGGCATATATTGACAAGGATAGATTCATATCTGCACTTATCATAAATATTGGGGTTATTTTCTTTCTGATCTCTCTTTACTGGGCAACGATGGTTAAAAACCAACATTCTGTTGGTCGGCCGAGCGACTCTCCTCTTTCCCCTTTCTACCTCACTTCTCACATAACCCCCTTAAGCCAGGAGACCATCTGCATGCACCCTGCCACAGATGCATGGCATGCAGAGAGACAGAGGTAACTAAACAAGACTGTGTCAGCTGTCACAACAAAAGCCTGCCTAAGGGGGGCCTCTCCTCAATCCGTGCCCAGAGTGGTGCGTATAATTGGACTGGACTGGATGCTGGCTGGGGATGGACTGGCCAGGGTAACACTTTATTTGGATAGTCCATCTGTAGTAAGGTTGAATCCCGGAAACGGGTTACCGAGATTTACCCCCCAAACACACTCACTTTTCCAGGGATAAATAACTGTGAGAAACCGGTAAATTATGATACATTATTTATATCAACAGTATGACATGAAATGGAACTGTTAAATTATAAGTGATAACGAAATCTGGCTTTTCTATGGCCTTCTCTCTGCTATCTGACGCTGATCTAACGCTCAGGGTAGGTGTTACGGTGAGTGAATGAGGACCCAAAAGCGAATCAACTTAAACAGAGCTTCTTTAATAACCAAACATAGGTAGGCTCAGATAGACCGGCAGATTCCGACAGGACAGGACAAGGCTACAGCAAACACGACGATAGTCTGGCTCAGGCATGAAACACAACAAACAAGAATCCGACAAAGACAGGAGCAGAAACAGAGAGAGATATAGGGACCTAATCAGAGGGAAAAAGGGAACAGGTGGGAAAAGGGGTGAATGGGTAGTTAGGAGGAGACAAGGAACAGCTGGGGGAAAGCGGGGGAGAAAAGGTAACCTAATACGACCAGCAGAGGGAGACAGGGTGAAAGGAAAGGACAGAAAGACACAACATGACAATACATGACAGTACCCCCCCACTCACCGAGCGCCTCCTGGCGCACTCGAGGAGGAAACCTGGCGGCAACGGAGGAAATCCTCGATCAGCGCACGGTCCAGCACGTCCCGAGAGGGAACCCAACTCCTCTCCTCAGGACCGTACCCCTCCCAATCTACGAGGTACTGGTGACCACGGCCCCGAGGACGCATGTCCAAAATCCTGCGGACCCTGTAGATGGGTGCGCCCTCGACAAGGATGGGGGGGGGGGGGGGAAGACGAGCGGGGGCGCGAAGAACGGGCTTGATACAGGAGACATGGAAGACCGGGTGGACGCGACAAAGGTATCGCGGAAGAAGAAGTCGAACTGCGACAGGATTAATGACCCGAGAAATACGGAACGGACCAATGAACCGCGGGGTCAACTTGCGAGAAGCCGTCTTAAGGGGAAGGTTCTGAGTGGAGAGCCAAACTCTCTGACCGCGACAATATCTAGGACTCTTAGTTCTACGCTTATTAGCAGCCCTCACAGTCTGCGTCCTATAACGGCAAAGTGCAGACCTGACCCTCTTCCAGGTGCGCTCGCAACGTTGGACAAAAGCCTGAGCGGAGGGGACGCTGGACTCGGCGAACTGAGATGAGAACAGCGGAGGCTGGTACCCGAGGCTACTCTGAAAAGGAGATAGCCCGGTCGCAGACGAAGGAAGCGAGTTGTGGGCGTATTCTGCCCAGGGGAGCTGTTCTGACCAAGACGCAGGGTTGCGAAAAGAAAGACTGCGTAAGATGCGACCAATAGTCTAATTGGCCCGTTCTGCTTGACCGTTAGACTGGGGGTGAAAGCCGGAAGAGAGACTGACGGAAGCCCCAATCAAACGGCAAAACTCCCTCCAAAATTGAGACGTGAATTGCGGACCTCTGTCCGAAACGACGTCTGACGGAAGGCCATGAATTCTGAAAACATTCTCGATGATGATTTGTGCCGTCTCTTTAGCAGAAGGAAGCTTAGCAAGGGGAATGAAATGAGCGGCCTTAGAGAACCTATCGACAACCGTAAGAATAACAGTCTTCCCCGCTGACGAAGGCAGTCCGGTGACAAAATCTAAGGCGATGTGAGACCACGGTCGAGAGGGAATGGGAAGCGGCCTGAGACGGCCGGCAGGAGGAGAGTTACCGGACTTAGTCTGCGCGCAGACCGAACAAGCAGCCACGAAACGACGCGTGTCATGCTCCCGGGTGGGCCACCAAAAACGCTGGCGAATGGAAGCAAGCGTACCCCGAACGCCAGGGTGGCCGGCTAACTTGGCAGAGTGAGCCCACTGAAGAACGGCCAGACGAGTAGGAACGGGAACGAAAAGAAGGTTCCTAGGACAAGCGCGCGGCGACGGAGTGTGAGTAAGCGCTTGCTTTACCTGCCTCTCAATTCCCCAGACAGTCAACCCGACAGCACGCCCCTCAGGGAGAATCCCCTCGGGGTCAGTGGAGGCTACTGAAGAACTGAAGAGACGAGATAAAGCATCAGGCTTGGTGTTCTTAGAGCCCGGACGATAAGAAATCACGAACTCGAAACGAGCGAAAAACAGCGCCCAACGCGCCTGACGCGCATTAAGTCGTTTGGCAGAACGGATGTACTCAAGGTTCCTATGGTCAGTCCAAACGACAAAAGGAACGGTCGCCCCCTCCAACCACTGTCGCCATTCGCCTAGGGCTAACCGGATGGCGAGCAGTTCGCGGTTTCCCACATCATAGTTACGTTCCGACGGCGACAGGCGATGAGAAAAATACGCGCATGGGTGGACCTTGTCGTCAGAGAGGGAGCGCTGAGAAAGAATGGCTCCCACGCCCACCTCTGACGCGTCAACCTCGACAACGAACTGTCTAGAGACGTCAGGTGTAACAAGGATAGGAGCGGATGTAAAACGATTCTTGAGGAGATCAAAAGCTCCCTGGGCGGAAACGGACCACTTAAAGCACGTCTTGACAGAAGTAAGGGCTGTGAGAGGAGCTGCCACCTGACCGAAATTACGGATGAAACGACGATAGAAGTTCGCGAAGCCGAGAAAGCGCTGCAGCTCGATGCGTGACTTAGGGGCGGGCCAATCAATGACAGCTTGGACCTTAGCGGGATCCATCTTAATGCCTTCAGCGGAAATAACAGAACCGAGAAATGTGACGGAGGAGGCATGAAAAGTGCACTTCTCAGCCTTCACAAAAAGACAATTCTCTAAAAGGCGCTGGAGGACACGTCGAACGTGCTGAACATGAATCTGGAGTGACGGTGAAAAAAATCAGGATATCGTCAAGGTAAACGAAAACAAAGATGTTCAGCATGTCTCTCAGGACATCATTGACTAATGCCTGAAAGACAGCTGGAGCGTTAGCGAGGCCGAAAGGAAGAACCCGGTATTCAAAGTGCCCTAACGGAGTGTTAAACGCCGTCTTCCACTCGTCCCCCTCCCTGATGCGCACGAGATGGTAAGCGTTACGAAGGTCCAACTTAGTGAAAAACCTGGCTCCCTGCAGGATCTCGAAGGCTGAAGACATAAGAGGAAGCGGATAACGATTCTTCACTGTTATGTCATTCAGCCCTCGATAATCTATGCAGGGGCGCAGAGACCCGTCCTTCTTCTTGACAAAAAAAAACCCCGCTCCGGCGGGAGAGGAGGAGGGGACTATGGTACCGGCGTCAAGAGCTACAGACAAATAATCCTCGAGAGCCTTACGTTCGGGAGCCGACAGAGAGTATAGTCTACCCCGGGGGGGAGTGGTTCCCGGAAGGAGATCAATACTACAATCATACGACCGGTGTGGAGGAAGAGAGGTGGCCCTGGACCGACTGAACACCGTGCGCAGATCGTGATATTCCTCCGGCACCCCTGTCAAATCCCCAGGCTCCTCCTGTGAAGAAGAGACAGAGGAAACAGGAGGGATAGCAGACATTAAACATTTCACATGACAAGAGACGTTCCAGGAGAGGATAGAATTACTAGACCAATTAATGGAAGGATTATGACAAACTAGCCAGGGATGGCCCAAAACAACAGGTGTAAAAGGTGAACGAAAAATTAAAAAAGAAATGGTTTCGCTATGATTACCAGAAACAGTGAGGGTTAAAGGTAGCGTCTCACGCTGAATCCTGGGGAGAGGACTACCATCCAGGGCGAACAAGGCCGTGGACTCCCTTAACTGTCTGAGAGGAATGTCATGTTCCCGAGCCCAGGTCTCGTCCATAAAACAGCCCTCCGCCCCAGAGTCTATTAAGGCACTGCAGGAAGCTGACGAACCGGTCCAGCGTAGATGGACCGACAAGGTAGTGCAGGATCTTGAAGGAGAGACAGGAGTAGTAGCGCTCACCAGTAGCCCTCCGCTTACTGATGAGCTCTGGCTTTTACTGGACATGAAGTGACAAAATGACCAGCAGAACCGCAATAGAGACAGAGGCGGTTGGTGATTCTCCGTTCCCTCTCCTTAGTCGAGATGCGGATACCTCCCAGCTGCATAGGCTCAGCTCCCGAGCCGGCAGAGGAAGATGGTAGTGATGCGGAGAGGGGGGCAACGGAGAGCGCGAGCTCCTTTCCACGAGCTCGGTGACGAAGATCAACCCGTCGCTCAATGCGAATAGCGAGTTCAATCAAGGAATCCACGCTGGAAGGAACCTCCCGGGAGAGAATCTCATCCTTTACCTCTGCGCGGAGACCCTCCAGAAGACGAGCGAGCAAGGCCGGCTCGTTCCAGCCACTGGAGGCAGCAAGAGTGCGAAACTCAATAGAGTAGTCTGTTATGGATCGATTGCCTTGACATAGGGAAGACAGGGCCCTGGAAGCCTCCTCCCCAAAAACAGATCGATCAAAAACCCGTATCATCTCCTCCTTAAAGTCCTGATACTGGTTAGTACACTCAGCCCTTGCCTCCCAGATTGCCGTGCCCCACTCACAAGCCCGTCCAGTAAGGAGAGATATGACGTAGGCGACACGAGCAGTGCTCCTGGCGTAAGTGTTGGGCTGGAGAAAAAACACAATATCACACTGGGTGAGGAACGAGCGGCATTCAGTGGGCTCCCCAGAGTAACACGGCGGGTTATTGATTCTGGGCTCCGGAGATTCGAAAGCCCTGGAAGTGGCCGGTGGATCGAGGCGGAGATGGTGAACCTGTTCTGTGAGGTTGGAGACTTGGGTGGCCAGGGTCTCAACGGCATGTCGAGCAGCAGACAATTCCTGCTCGTGTCTGCCTAGCATCGCTCCCTGGATCTCGACGGCTGAGTGGAGAGGATCCGAAGTCGCTGGGTCCATTCTTGGTCGGATTCTTCTGTTACGGTGAGTGAATGAGGACCCAAAAGCGAATCAACTTAAACAGAGCTTCTTTAATAACCAAACATAGGTAGGCTCAGATAGACCGGCAGATTCCGACAGGACAGGACAAGGCTACAGCAAACACGACGATAGTCTGGCTCAGGCATGAAACACAACAAACAAGAATCCGACAAAGACAGGAGCAGAAACAGAGAGAGATATAGGGACCTAATCAGAGGGAAAAAGGGAACAGGTGGGAAAAGGGGTGAATGGGTAGTTAGGAGGAGACAAGGAACAGCTGGGGGAAAGCGGGGGAGAAAAGGTAACCTAATACGACCAGCAGAGGGAGACAGGGTGAAAGGAAAGGACAGAAAGACACAACATGACAATACATGACAGTAGGGAGCGCAGTTCACAGCGCATCGCATAATAGTAACTTTTTTTCTTGTGACTGGTAGGCCTACATTTTCATCAGCATAATCTATTCTACAATAATATAAGGACTGAATGCACATCTAATTTACGCATCTCCATCTGGCTTTCAGGGGTCACCTTATTTGTTAATTATTGCAGCAGCAGAGTTTTAAAGGAGCCAATCACTTGAATATCATTGCTTCAAATTAGTTAATACGCAAGCATTCTCTCGCAATCTTTCGCTCTCCATTAATTACATTCAAATTGCATCCAAAATAGATAATCATATTAAAAAATATTTTTTTTTATATGTTGGCAAATTTATTGAACATTAAATACAGAGATATCTAAATTACATAAGTATGCACACCCCTGAGTCAATACATTTACCTTTAGCTTCGATTACAGCTGTGAGTCCTTCTGGGTAAGCCTCTAAGAGCTTTGCACACCTGGATTGTCCATTATTTGTCCATTATTCTTTAAATAATTCTTCAAGCCTTGTCAAATTGGTTGTTGATCATTGCTAGACAACCATTTTCAAGTCTTGCCATAGATTTTCAAGCAGATTAAGTCAAAATTGTAACTCGGCCTCTCAGGAACATTCAGTGTCTTCTAACGCCAGTGTAGATCTGGCCTTGTTTTAGGTTAATTCATCTCCCAGTGTCTGATGGAAAGCAGACTAAACAAGGTTTTCCTCTAGGATTTTGCCTGTGCTAAGCTCCAATCCGTTTATTTTTTATTTTGAAAAACATCTCAATCCTTAACGATTACACGCATACCCATAACATATTGCAGCCAAAACCATGAATGAAAATATGGAGAGTGTTACTCAGTAATGTGATATATTGGATTTGCCACAAATATAACACTTTGTATTCAGGACAAAAAGTGAATTGCTTTGCCACATTTTTTTGCACTATTACTTTAGTGCCTTGTTGCAAACAGGATGCATGTTTTAGAATATGTTTTATTCTGTACAAGCTTACTTCTTTTCACTCAATTAAGTTAGTATTGTAGAGTAACTACAATGTTGTTGATGCATCCTCAGTTCACTCCTAACACAGCCAATGACTAACTATTTTAACGTCGCCATTGGTCTCATGCTGGAATCCCTGAGCGGTTTCCTTCCTCTCCTGCAACTGAGTTAGGAAGAACTCCTGTATCTTTGTAGTGACTGGGTGTATTGATACACCATCCAAAGTGTAATTAAGACCTTCACCATGCTCAAAGGCATATTCAATGTCTGCTCTTCTTTTTTTTTACCAATCTACCAATAGGAGCCCTTCTTTGCGAGGCGTTGTAAAACCTCCCTGGTCTTTGTAGTTGAATCTGTGTTTGATATTCACTGCTCGACTGAGGGACCTTATAGATAATTGTATATGTGGGGTTCAGATATGAGGTAGTCATTTAAAAATCATGTTGAACTATTGTTATTGCACACAGAGTGTGTCGATCCAAGTAATTATGTGACTTAAGATATTTGTTACTGCTGAATTTATTTAGGCTTGCCATAACAAAGGGGTTAAATACTTATTGACTCAAGACTAATTTCATTTTCATTCTTCATTCATTTGTAAAAATTATAATAATATAATAAAATTATAATAATTCCACTTTAAAAATTATGGGGTATTGTGTGTAGGCCAGAGACAAAACATCTCAATTGAATCCATTAGAAATCCAGGCTATAACACATTAAAATGTGGAAAAAGTCTAGGGGTGTGAATACTTTCTGAAGGCACTGTATTTTTAGCTAATGAATGATGGGTTATGCATAAGATTTAAACTTATAGCCTCTCTCTCTTGCACAATATACACCTGCGCTCCATTGGCCTTGCCTTAAAAAAAACACTCCTTAGCACTTGGACTCCCAGGTGCTTATAATAATAGATTTTTCAAAGAGAGATACAAGCTCTTGTTTTCTGAATGTTAAATACAGCAGCCCAATTGAACTCACTGGGAGTTTCAATAAAGAGAGAATGCGCGATGGCGGCAGGCTATAGCAGTTTTTTAATCAGCCTATCGCCCATAACCACGCAATCTTTGTGAAGAGACGTGAAAGCCGTCGACATCTTATTCTACTACTATATCATTCAAGCATGCCATTACAATGATGAAGATCAAGGACAATTACACTTATTTCATTTAACTGTAAAAAGCAAGGAAGGAATTAAGCAACAATAGAGAGAAAGAGATTGGCTAACATTAGGGGAAATTATGAAAGGTAGCCTATACAGTGGGGAGAACAAGTATTTAATACACTGCCGATTGTGCAGGTTTTCCTACTTACAAAGCATGTAGAGGTCTGTAATTTGTATCATAGGTACACTTCAACTGTGAGAGACGGAATCTAAAACAAAAATCCAGAAAATCACATTGTATGATTTTTAAGTAATTAATTTGCATGTTATTGCATGACATAAGTATTTGATACATCAGAAAAGCAGAACCTAATATTTGGTAAAGAAACCTTGGTTTGCAATTATAGAGATCATACATTTCCTGTTGTTCTTGACCAGGTTTGTACATACTGCAACAGGGATTTTGGCCCACTCCTCCATACAGACCTTCTCCAGTTCCTTCAGGTTTCGGGGCTGTCGCTGGGCAATACGGACTTTCAGCTCCCTCCAAAGATTTTCTATTGGGTTCAGGTCTGGAGACTGGCTAGGTCACTCCAGGATCTTGAGATGCTTCTTACGGAGCCACTCCTTAGTTGCCCTGGCTGTGTGTTTCGGGTCGTTGTCATGCTGGAAGACCCAGCCATGACCCATCTTCAATGCTCTTACTGAGGGAAGGAGGTTGTTGGCCAAGATCTCACGGTACATGGCCCCATCCATCCTCCCCTCAATACGGTGCAGTCGTTCTGTCCCCTTTACAGAAAAGCATCCCCAAAGAATGAAGTTTCCACCTCCATGCTTCACGGTTGGGATGGTATTCTTGGGGTTGCACTCATCCTTCTTCTTCCTCCAAACATGGCGAGTGGAGTTTAGACCAAAAATCTCTATTTTTATCTCATCAGACCATATAACCTTCTCCCATTCCTCCTCTGGATCATCCAGATGGTCATTGGCAAACCTCATACGGGCCTGGACATGCGCTGGCTTGAGCAGGGGGACCTTGTGTGCGCTGCAGGATTTTAATCCATGACGGCGTAGTGTGTTACTAATGGTTTTCTTTGAGACTGTGGTCCCAGCTCTCTTCAGGTCATTGACCAGGTCCTGCCATGTCGTTCTGGGCTGATCCCTCACCTTCCTCATGATCATTGATGCCCCACGAGGTGAGATCTTGCATGGAGCCCCAGACTGAGGGTGATTGACCGTCATCTTGAACTTCTTCCATTTTCTAATAATTGCGCCAACAGTTGTTGCCTTCTCACCAAGCTGCTTGCCTATTGTCCTGTAGCCCATCCCAGCCTTGTGCAGGTCTACAATTGTATCCCTGATGTCCTTACACAGCTCTCTGGTCTTGGCCATTGTGGAGAGGTTGGAGTCTGTTTGATTGAGTGTGTGGACAGGTGTCTTTTATACAGGTAACGAGTTCAAACAGGTGCAGTTAATACAGGTAATGAGTGGAGAACAGGAGGGGTTCTTAAAGAAAATCTAACAGGTCGTGAGAGCCAGAATTCTTACTGGTGTCATGCAATAAAATGCAAATTAATTACTTAAAAGTCATACAATGTGATTTTCTGGATTTTTGTTTTAGATTCCGTCTCTCACAGTTGAAGTGTACCTATGATAAAAAATTACAGACCTCTACATTCTTTGTAATTAGGAAACACTGCCGATTTTGCAGGTTATCAAATACTTGTTATCCCCACTGTATATGCATCAGCCTACTAATTATAAAACATTTAAATTAAAACATGTAAATCACATTTACTAGACTATAATTGTAACTTTGTAGGACACATTTCCTGGACTAGTATCCCATGTTCTCTCGCCACTTCCTGGTTTGAATGAGGTGCGCAATTCCAGTCATTATAATACAGTATAATATAATAAAGTACAGCAATACAGTCACACTCAAAAATGTTAGCCTACTGGAGCTTTTAATTTATTTACCCAAGAGAGCATAGCTACACCTATGGGCTTTTATGTTTTTCTGTCATGTGTCATATGCGGTAGCATGTACAATATACTATATATGCTGTATTGGAGAATGGCACAATCATTTGGGCTTTAATGTATCGCTCATCAGGCTCAGGTGGCATCTGGTTTGAATTGTCATGCCGATAGAACACTCATATGCCTTGAGCACCATACGCCTCAAGCATACTCCCAATAAAACCCATTCCTCATACAGAGGGGTCCTGAACTCATTACTGATTCATGCTACTGACTCCTCGACTGAACTATTGATTCTCTTTTGCTGCTCTGTCATCTTTTTTACTGTTTCTTGTAAAAGTTTGGTGCAAGGGATTGTTTACTTTGGACTTTTCAAGAACTGGAATTCTGGGGAGCAGTTTGGTCTTGAGTAGAAGGCATTTCTGATTTTGTAAACTAAATTTGTATTGTCTTTGTCTAGGTCTATTCAAATCCAGACATATCTTTCTGCTTTATATGCTTTAGAATGACACTTCAGTTTTGGTGGGAAATACTGGGTTACCTTGGAGAAAAGTGATTTATTCTCAGGATGGAACATTTGCAAAATACCGGGAAAATATTCAACCCTAATCTGTTGATGATCTACAGACTATTTACAGACTATAAATAGAATGTAAACTAACTATCCCTAACCCTAAAATGAACCCTTACCCTAACTCTACCTCTAACCTTAACCCTTACCCTTATTCTAAACCTAACCGTAACCGCAGCAAGCAGTTGCTTATTAACATATAGTTTGTTGATAGTTTGACCATCTGTAAGAGCATCTTACCTATGGTAAAATATTCATCATCTTCTCCATCAGGATTACTGAGCAGGATTACTGGGTCTTTCATTCCAGCCCTGACGCACCCAAACCAGGATCCTGGATGACGGCTGGCAGGGGGTTGTGTGAAGGAGGCAGGACGTTCTTGGCGCCACACAGTACCCCGCTCACACAAGGTTTCCCTGTACAAGCCTCCAGGCTATAACAATCATATGCCTTGAGCACCATACGCCTCAAGCACACTCCCAATAAAGCCCATTCCTCATACAGAGGGGTCCTGAACTCATTACTGATTTATGCTACCTAGTCCTTGGCTGAACTATTGATTCTCTTTTGCTGCTCTGTCGTCTTTTTTTACTGTTTCTTGGAAAAGTTTGTTGCAGGGGCTTGTTTACTTTGGATTTTTCAAGAACTGGAATTCTGGGGAGCAGCTTGGTCCATATGAACTTGAGTGGAAGGCATATCAGAATTTGTATACTAAATTTCTATCGTCTTTGTCTGCTGTCTATAAAATTCTGTCTCTGAGACCTGCAGAATATCATAATCACCATTTCACATTCTAAATCAGGCAAAAGTCAACATTGTGCAATTCTATACATTTTGCCATGGGGCATAGAGAAATGTTGCCCTTTTAAGGCATGTTTGCTGCTATTCTACACATTTTGCAATGGGCCGGAAAGAAAATGTGCAGTTTTACAGCTAATTTCCTAAAAATCTTCTTATTTTGCCATAGAGTAGAGAGAAATGTTTGCAGTTTTTAACATGAAATCTGAGTGAGAGTGAGTGAGAGACCCCCTGTTAATGGGGGACCCCCATGATAAAGCCTACTGCAAGTTTAAATAGCTAGCTACTAGACTAATTTACCAATCTACAAACATTTTACTGGCATGGGCTAATTGAGTGACTATCAGTGACTGACTTTACAAAAAGAAACTGCTGATGCACAAACAAATTGATCCAATGACATGGGCCGCCAGTTGTCCATGCCTGGTCTAGGACTACAGTGAAAAGGTATGGCATGTTTAAAAACACAGCAGCGTCAAAAATAATTGCTGATTGAGGGGACCTGGCTTCTCTATGTAACGAGTGGTATGTCACAGCTCCATTAATCACTAAAGCCTATGTAGTTTCCAGAGAGTTTATACATTGCCACTAAACTGTCAATGTGGCTGAACGCATTATGGACTTTAATAGCCTGTTAAAGTCAGCCCTCCTGGAGTTTCTGCTGTCAAACAGGCAGAATGCTGTTTCCAAGCTGATTGTCCCGCAAAGCATGCTGGTAGTCGACTGATCCGATTTAATCCTGTTCGGCAGCTCAGAGATTAGACTCTGCCTCGAGGTGTACCTGAGAGATGCTGAGGGTTTCATCAATAACGCTAACTGTTTACTTTGACCCTGTTCAACAAGAAGCCCATGTTTGGTCAAGTGTCATCCAGATGGGGAGCGGTTAACAGTAGAGGTAGAATATATAGCAAGGAGAGGAGAAGGGAGGTGTTTGCCCAACAAGGAATATTGAAATGTACTGTTAAAATATACTGTAGGTTATATCAGACTTTTTTGTAAACTAGACAGTCTAAGGATCAGTGGGTTCCTTTAAATAAATACAAACTATTTTCTCTATTAGTTTCTCTACTTTTATCACACATTGTAGCTCTTAGCATGACTAGAAGCCACTACAGTGCCTTGCGAAAGTATTCGGACCCCTTGAACTTTGCGACCTTTTGCCACATTTCAGGCTTCAAAACATAAAGATATAAAACTGTATTTTTTTGTGAAGAACCAACAACAAGTGGGACACATTCATGAAGTGGAACGACATTTATTGGATATTTCAAACTTTTTTAACAAATCAAAAACTGAAAAATTGGGCGTGCAAAATTATTCAGCCCCTTTACTTTCAGTGCAGCAAACTCTCTCCAGAAGTTCAGTGAGGATCTCTGTTGACCTAAATGACTAATGATGATAAATACAATCCACCTGTGTGTAATCAAGTCTCCGTATAAATGCACCTGCACTGTGATAGTCTCAGAGGTCCGTTAAAAGCGCAGAGAGCATCATGAAGAACAAGGAACACACCAGGCAGGTCCGAGATACTGTTGTGAAGAAGTTTAAAGCCAGATTTGGATACAAAAAGATTTCCCAAGCTTTAAACATCCCAAGGAGCACTGTGCAAGCGATAATATTGAAATGGAAGGAGTATCAGACCACTGCAAATCTACCAAGACCTGGCCGTCCCTCTAAACTTTCAGCTCATACAAGGAGAAGACTGATCAGAGATGCAGCCAAGAGGCCCATGATCACTCTGGATGAACTGCAGAGATCTACAGCTGAGGTGGGAGACTCTGTCCATAGGACAACAATCAGTCAGTCGTATATTGCACAAATCTGGCCTTTATGGAAGAGTGGCAAGAAGAAAGCCATTTCTTAAAGATATCCATAAAAAGTGTCATTTAAAGTTTGCCACAAGCCACCTGGGAGACACACCAAACATGTGGAAGAAGGTGCTCTGGTCAGATGAAACCAAAATTGAACTTTTTGGCAACAATGCAAGACGTTATGTTTGGCGTAAAAGCATCACAGCTGAACACACCATCCCCACTGTCAAACATGGTGGTGGCAGCATCATGGTTTGGGCCTGCTTTTCTTCAGCAGGGACAGGGAAGATGGTTAAAATTGATGGGAAGATGGATGGCGCCAAATACAGGACCATTCTGGAAGAAAACCTGATGGAGTCTGCAAAAGACCTGAGACTGGGACGGAGATTTGTCTTCCAACAAGACAATGATCCAAAACATAAAGCAAAATCTACAATGGAATGGTTCAAAAATAAACATATCCAGGTGTTAGAATGGCCAAGTCAAAGTCCAGACCTGAATCCAATCGAGAATCTGTGGAAAGAACTGAAAACTGCTGTTCACAAATGCTCTCCATCCAAACTCACTGAGCTCGAGCTGTTTTGCAAGGAGGAATGGGAAAAAATGTCAGTCTCTCGATGTGCAAAACTGATAGAGACATACCCCAAGCGACTTACAGCTGTAATCGCAGCAAAAGGTGGCGCTACAAAGTATTAACTTAAGGGGGCTGAATAATTTCACGCCCAATTTTTCAGTTTTTGATTTGTTAAAAAAGTTTGAAATATCCAATAAATGTCGTTCCACTTCATGATTGTGTCCCATTTGTTGTTGATTCTTCACAAAAAAATACAGTTTTATATCTTTATGTTTGAAGCCTGAAATGTGGCAAAAGGTCGCAAAGTTCAAGGGGGCCGAATACTTTCGCAAGGCACTGTACATCACCGGATTCCTGCCGTAAGCTCTGGTCCTTTGCCTCGGATCATCACAGCTAGCTAGCTGCTACCGAGTGGCTATAGTGACTAACGCCATTCTCCCGAAGCTAGCACCAGTTAGCCTCGAGCCAGGCGTATCTCCCGGCTAGCAAACAAAATTACTCCAGCTACAATACCTCTTTTGCCAATTCGCCTGGAACCTTTGTCAACACGGAGACCCGCCGATCCATCACGACTGGTCTGCCGACGTAATTCCGTCTGATGTGCCCTCAACCGGCCTTTGTTGGACGTCAGTGAAGACGCTTCTGCTAGCCCTGGCCTGTTAACTTTAGGAACGCCGTGCTACCGCTTTCTAGCGTCGTAATGACTACCTAACGGCATCCCTGTTTCATATTTTGCTGTTCCCTGGACCCTATGATCACCTGGCTACATAGCTGATGCCTGCTGGACTGTTCATTAATGACGGTACTCCGTTTTTGTTAATCTGTCGGCCCCAGCCTCGAACTCAGGCCCTGTGTGTAGTTAACTGACCCTCTCTACCCATTCATTGCCATTTTACCTGTTGTTAGCTGATAGTTTTAGCTGATTAGCTGTTGTTGTCTTACCCGTTGTTGTCTTAGCTAGCTCTACAAATCAACACCTGTGATTGCTTTATTACTCGCTTTAGGTCTCTCTAATGTCAATATGCCTTGTATACTTTTGTTTAGGGTAGTTATCATTGTTTTCTTTTACTGCGGAGCACCTAGCCCCACTCAACATGCCTCAGATATATTTTTTGTCCCACCTCCCACACATGCAATGACCTCACCTAGCATAACTAGTGCCTCCAGAGATGTGACCTCTCTTATCGTCACTCAATGCCTGGGTTTACCTCCACTGTGCCCGCACCCCACCATACCTCTGTCTGTACATTATGCCCTGAATCTATTCTACCACGCCCAGAAATCTGCTCCTTTAATTCTCTGCCCCAACGCTCTAGATGACCAGTTTTGATCGCCTTTAGCGGTACCCTCATCCTACTCCTCCTCTATTCCTCGGGTGATGTAGAGGTTAACCCAGGCTCTGTCTGTCACCAGGCGCTATACTTTGTTGACTTCTGTAACCGTAAAAGCCTTGGTTTCATGCATGTAATATCAGAAGCCTCCTCCCTAAGTTTGTTTTAGTCACTGCTTTAGCACACTCAGCCAACCCTGATGTCCTAGCCGTCTCTGAATCTTGGCTTAGGAAGGCCACCAAAAATTCTGAGATTTCCATCCCCAACTACAACATTTTCCATCAAGATAGAACTTTTCTCCTTCACCCAAATCCAGATAGCAGATGTTCTGAAAGAGCTGCAAAACCTGGACCCGTACAAATCAGCTGGGCTAGACAATCTGGACCCACTCTTTCTAAAATTATCTTCTGCCATTGTTGCATCCCCTATTACTAGTCTGTTCAACCTCTCTTTCGTATCGTCTGAGATTCCTAAAGATTGGAAAGCTGCCGCGGTCATCCCCCTCTTCAAAGGGGGTGACACTCTAGACCCAAACTGTTACAGACCTATATCCATCTTGCCCTGCCTTTCCAAAGTCTTCAAAGGCTAAGTTAACAAACAGATCACTGACCATTTCGAATCCCACCGTACCTTCTCCGCTGTGCAATCTGGTTTCCGAGCAGGTCACTGGTGCACCTCAGCCACGCTCAAGGTACTAAATGATACCATAACTGCCATCGATAAAAGACAGTATGGTGCAGCCGTCTTCATCGACCTGGCCAAGGTTTTCGACTCTGTCATTCACGGTATTCTTATCAGCAGACTCAACAGCCTTGCTTTCTCTAATTACTGCCTCGCCTGGTTCACCAACTACTTCTCAGATAGATTTTAGTGTGTCAAATTGGAGGACCTGTTGTCCGGACCTCTGGCAGTCTCTGTGTTTGTACCACAGGGTTCAATTCTTGGGCCGACTCTTTTCTCTGTATATATCAATGATGTCGCTCTTGCTGCGGGTGATTCCTTGATCCATCTCTATGCAGACGACACCATTCTGTATACATCTGGCCATTATTTGGACACTGTGTTAACAAACCTCCAAATGAGCTTCAAGGCCATACAACACTTCTTCCGTGGCCTCAAACTGCTCTTAAACGCTAGTAAAACTAAATGCATGCTCTTCAACAGATTGCTGCTCGCACACGCCCGCCCGACTAGCATCACTACTCTGGGCGGTTCTGATTTAGAATATGTGGACAACTACAAATACCTAGGTGTCTGGCTAGACTGTACACTCTCCTTCCAGACTCATTTTAAACATCTCCAATCCACGATTAAATCTAGAATCGGCATCCTATTTCGCAACAAAGCCTCCTTCACTCACGCTGCCAAACATACCCTAGTAAAATTGACTATCCTAACAATCCTCGAATTCGGCGATGTGATTTACAAAATAGCCTCCAACACTCTACTCAGCAAACAGGATGCAGTCTATCACAGTTCCATCCATTTTGTCACCAAAGCCCCATATACCACCCACCACTGCGACCTGTATGCTCTCGTCGGCTGGCCCTCTGGCTATTCGTCACCAGACCCACTGGCTCCAGGTCATCTATAAGTCTTTACTAGGAAAAGCTCCGCCGTATATCAGCTCACTGGTCACCATAACAACATGGAGCACACGCTCCAGCAGGTATACAGTTGAAGTCGGAGGTTTACATACACCTTGGCCAAATACATTTAAACTCAGTTTTCACAATTCCTGTCATTTAATCCTAGTACAAATTAACTGTCTTTGGTCAGTTAGGATCACCACTTTATTTTAAGAATATGAAATGTCAGAATAATAGTAGAGAATGATTTATTACAGATTTGATTACTTTCATCACATTCCCAGTGGGTCAGAAGTTTACATAAACTCAATTAGTATTTGGTAGCATTGCTTTTAAATTGTTTAACTTGGGTCAAACCTTTCGGGTAGCCTTCCACAAGCTTCCCAAAATAAGTTGGGTGAATTTGGCCCATTCCTCCTGACAGAGATGGTGTAACTGAGTCAGGTATGTAGGCATCCTTGCTCGCACATGCTTTTCAGTTCTGCCCACACATTTTCTATGGGATTGAGGTCAGGGATGTGATGGCCACTCCAATACCTTCACTTTGTTGTCCTTAAGCCATTTTGCCACAACTTTGGAGGTATGCTTGGGGTCATTGTCCCTTTGAAAGACCCATTTGCGACCAAGCTATAACTTCCTGACTGATGTCTTGAGATGTTGCTTCAATATATCCACATACTTGTTCTGCCTCATGAAGCCATCTATTTTGTGAAGTGCACCAGTCCCTCCTGCAGCAAAGCACCCCCAAAACATGATGCTGCCACCCCCTTGCTTCACAGTTGGGACGGTGTTCTTCGGCTTGCAAACCTCACCCTTTTTCCTCCAAACATAACGATGGTCATTATGGCCAAACAGTTATATTTCTGTTTCAGCAGACCAGAGGACATTTCTCCAAAAAGTACAATTTTTGTCACCATGTGTAGTTGTAATCCGTAGTCTGGCTTTTTTATGGCAGTTTCAGAGCAGTGCCATCTTCCTTGCTGAGTGGCCTTTCAGGTTATGTCGATATAGGACTCATTTTACTGTGGATATAGATACTTTTGTACCTGTTTCCTGCAGCATCTTCACAAGGTCCTTTGCTGTTGTTCTGGGATTGATTTGCACCAAAGTACATTCATCTTCCTGAGCGGTATGATGGCTACATTGTCCCACTATTGTTTGTACAGATGAACATGGTACCTTCAGGCATTTTTAAATTGCTCCCAAGGATGAACCAGACTTGTGGAGGTCTACAAGTTTTTTTCTGAAGTCTTGGCTGATTTATTTTGGTTTTCCCATGATAGCAAGCAAAGGGGCAATGAGTATGTAGGTAGATATGATATACATCCATAGGTACACCTCCAAATGTCTCAAATTATGTCAATTAGCCTATCAGAAGCTTCTAAAGCCATGACATTATTTTCTGGAATTTTCCAAGCTGTTTAAAGCACAGTCAAATAGTGTATGTAACGTCTGACCCACTGGAATTGTGATACAGTGAATTTTAAGTGAAATAATCTGTCTGTAAACAATTGTTGGAAAAATGAAAAATAAAATGTAAATAAACATAAATTACAAGCTATTAATCATAATGTCTCGTAATTATACCCGAGTTACATCATACAGTTGACAATATCAAGAGTTTCATAACCTCACTCTGTATGCTATGGATATTTTATCAATGCTTCCTAAGAGTTCTATTTTTTTTACATTGATGCCAGGTGCAAAAAAGCACCCAGTAAACATTGGGGAAGTGAGTCAAGGGAATTCTAATCGTCAGTATTCAGTCAATACATCAGAGGATTTCTAAGGCAACGACTTCAAGGCAACCTCTGAAGATACTTCAATGTTACGTGCCGGGAATGAATGCCAGTTATATGAGTGACTTGCAAAGAGCCTACGCTTTGACAGACGTGCACACACACATGAAGCCCAACTTGAAGGGAATCAACTATCGGCGAGCCGTCAAGAGTGTTGGATACATCTGTGTTCTTTTTAATGGAAATTAACAACTGGGACAATTACTATTCAGGGAGCACTTCTTGGCAAGGCACCTTCTGACAGTGTTACACATGATCCAAAACACACTCTGGTGAGTGACAGTTTGTGTAATAAAATGCTCTACAATCATATACCTCAGATGAGGTTGTGTTGTTGACCCAGTCATTGGGCAATAGTGCGGTATTGGTTCATGTTTGAAGCAGGTTGCATCAGGTAAAGCCCTCTCGATTGCTTTTCCTGGAGAGAGAGGATATAATTGTAATGACAATGAATATCAAATTATCTTGATTGACCCAACGGCAACATGGGAGCTGCGGTCCACTTTGAAAACCTACTATCAATAACAACCACAGCACTCCATTGCAATTAAATATAAACCATCCGGTCAGCAAGCATCTCTGAAATTCCCCCAGGGATGTATCAAATGTGCTTTGTTCCCAATAAATAAGCAACATTTTTTTTACTTAAGAGCTGTTCCTACTTAAAACAATTGAAACGCTACAGCAAGGGACTATTCTGGACAAGAGGAAAATAAAATGAAAAGAACAAAGGAATCTGAAAATATTTGTTTGATAGGTTCCTGTAGGCAGTTCTGATTCACAGGTTTGCCGCCGATTCCTCCAGTCTCTCTGATATGTAAATGTTTGCCAATAACACTTTTTATTTTGGTAGTCGAGTCTGCTGAATTCTAAATGACCATATGGGAGGCTTTATGTTTACACAGTGTGGTGGGGGGGGGGGGGGAGAAGAAGAAATGGAACAGCTGCCTACAATCAAAAGTGTTCACCGTTCTCCTCGCAGTTCCATAAATTGTCATAGGTAATCGGGCAGCGTGAATGGCTGGGAGGGAGAGCTTAATAATGATTAACATTTTCGTTAGATACTGTGTGGATGTTTGAGTAGAAGCCTGGTTGGCACGGGTTGGAGGAAAATCATCTTTCCATCAAAACTTCTACTCAAATTATCCTTTTAAATGTCTCAAAATAAGAGGCGAGAAGGGGAAATAGAAGATATTCAGAATTTTCCAGACAGAGAAGATGGCAATCTCTTATACAGAGTGACTGTTCAAGTTTGCAGAGTGAAACTTTCCAAAAAAGCATATTTTGGGTCCAACAATTAACTGTGGATCACTCTTGGCAGACTTATCATGTGAAATGAAGATACCTACCGTAATTTCTCAGTGGTTTTTCAAAAAATGTAATGAGATATGAAGCATTTGTACAAGCATGCAGTAAGATGGACAGTTTCCATTACAAGCTCATGTAATTAAAACACTTTTACTAATAGAAAATGTATCATAATTCCTGTTGGCTATCAGCATATGACAGGCTATTTCATTTTAGAGAACGTTTTCATTTAAAAGCCTTCACTTGTAAGAAGTGTCTCGCCAGCAACATCTAAACCCTTAATAAAAAAATATTAATGTCATTGGGGCAATATGCTACTCTTGTATCGCATTAGGAGCCTTGGGTTCTCTAACAATATGACATAATACTGTAGACAGCACTGTTTTCAAAGACTGCGGTATAATTAAAACAACTTGTCGGAGGGTTGAAAATGTCGTTCTCTTATGGGAAAAATCTGATAATTTCAAAGGGTATAAGCCAGTATTAACTGCGAGACCTTTTGTTTGCAAAGGAGTAGCGCATGTTTAATAATAATAAAAAAAATGGGACTTCTATAGCACTTTTCAATGTCCCAAAGTCGCTTTACAATTGTAGAAACTAAGACAACACCAGACAAACAGCAGGAAACAAGGAGAAGGCTTAAAGATGCCATCAACGTGGTGAATGTTACACATTTTTTTAAGAATCAGATCTAAATCAAAGTTGACATTTTATAGCTATGGATTCATCTTCTATGGTATAATGGCGTTTGCAACAATTTGATGTGCATTCAGTCACCTACTGTGTGGATGAATAATAAGGATCCCAAAAAAGGAAATAATGTGGGTGAAAATAAATCAAAAATCAAACTATCAAAAAATAAATAAACTAAACAAATTCAACCTGCTTTTCTGTGAAAAACGCATTCTAATCAGGTCCCTACACCAGCTCAAAAGACTCCTGAAAGGGTGGTACATGTCCTATCAAAAATAGTCCTTGCAGTGCTTCTGCCGGGAGGACTTGGAGCCCCAAAAAAACTTCTGCTGTAGATAATTGTATTTATTTATTTTATTTAACTAGGCAAGCCAGTTAAAGAACAAATGATTATTTACAAAGACAGCCTACCCCGGCCAAACCCTAACGACACTGGGCCAATTGTGTGCCACCCTATGGGACTCCAATGTGTAATTCTGTGTTGTTGTACGTGTCGCACTGCTTTGCTTTATCTTGGCCAGGTCGCAGTTGTAAATGAGAACTTGTTTTCAACTAGCTTACCTGGTTAAATAAAGATGAAAAAAACAAAAGAAAAAAATCCCATTCACGGCTGGTTGTGTCACGATCGTCGTAGTGAGGAGACCAAAGCGCAGCGTGATTAGAATGCATACTTTTTAATGAATGACGAAGAACACTTAACAAACTATATAAAACAAACCGAACGTGAAGCTATATAATGCTCATTCTAGCCCGGCCAATGCGAGGAGCTGGAAGATCGCGCACCGGGCTGGAAATGCGCACTGGAGACACGGTGCGCATCTCTGCATAACACGGTGCCTGACCAGTTACACGCTCCCCACGGTAAGCAGGAGGAGTTGGCTCAGGTCTCCTACCTGACTTAGCCAGTCTCCTCGTAGGCCCCCCCCTCCCACCCACCACCCCGATTTGTTTTATTGGGGCTGCCTCTCGGGCTTCCGTGCTAGCCGTGTACCCTTATATCTTCGCCGTTCCTCCATTCTCCTGTATCCCTCCTCGCACTGTTCCAAAGAATCCCATGCATGCTCTGGCACTCTCCCTGGATCGATCGACCAACTCAATCTCCTCCCAGGTTGTTAACCATTCGTCCTTCTCCCGGGTCCATTTCTCCATTAAGCACTGTTCGTCCCAATCACTCTGCTTGGTCCTTTTAAGGTGGGTTATTCTGTCACGATCGTCGTAGTGAGGAGACCAAAGCGCAGCGTGATTAGAATACATACTTTTTAAAGAATGACGAAGAACACTTAACAAACTATATAAAACAACAAACCGAACGTGAAGCTATATAATACTAGTGCAGACACAGGCAACTAGACATAGACAATAACCCACCAAATACCCAAAGCAGATGGCTGCCTAAATATGGTTCCCAATCAGAGACAACATAAAACACCTGTCTCTAATTGAGAACCAATCTAGGCAACCATAGACATATATAAACACCTAGATGATAAACAACCCCATAAACCTACAAAACCCATAGACAGTACAAAAACACACACATCACCCATGTCACACCCTGACCTAACCAAAACAATGAAGAAAACAAAAAATACTCAGGTCAGGGCATGACAGGTTGTGATACAGCCTGGAATAGAAACAGGGTCTGTAGTTACGCCTCTAGCCCTAAGATGCAATGCCTTAGACTGCTGCACCACTCTGGAGGCCATGCCTCCTGAGTTGATGTCCAGCTACTTGGACTTCTTAGACACTTGTGCTGTACAAATAATCACTGTGGCTATAAATGCGACACAATCCACTTTCTTCACAACGAGTGTGTCTAGATCACCTGATTGACTTGAAACACAATGCATCTACCTCCAGATCTTCAAAACTGTTGCCTCTTGCCCCTTCAAATCTCTTCACCACCTCCACATAGGAAATCTGCTGCACAGCCCTGATCCTTGACACCTCGACATCTTTCACCCTAACAGGACACTCAAGGAAGTCCGGAGTATAATCCCCCCACAATTGCAACATTTTCCATTGACAGATTCCTCAATACTGTAATTCTCTCATCTGCAAACATAACCAAATTATCCTTTACAATTCCCACCCTAATGGTTTGGACACAAATGCTCTCACCGCATACCTCACATGTAAAAGTTTCACATATTCAGGTAGAGTCTCCTCAAACAACAATAATATCAATAGGCTTTTCTCCTTTCTTCCATTTACCATCCGGGTCTGGCGACGTGACGTGCACTGACTACTCCTGGGGTTTTCTGACTAAGGTACTGGTCATCTATATCCAGCAAGACCCCAGCTACGGTGCATTCGGAAAGTATTCAGACCCCTTCCCTTTTTCCACATTTTGTTACGTTACAGAAACGCACAGAGAGATCCGTGGTGAAAATCTGCTTCAGAGCACTCAGGACGTCAGACTGGGGCGAAGGTTCACCTTCCAACTGCACAATGACCCTATGCACACAGCCAAGACAACGCAAGCGTGGCTTTGGGACACGTTTCTGAATGTCCTTGAGTGGCCCAGACAGAGCCCGGACTTGAACCCGATCGAACGTCTCTTGAGAGACCTGAAAATAGCTGTGCAGCAGCGCTCCCTATCCAACCTGACAGAACTTGAGAGGATCTGCAGAGAAAAATGGGAGAAACTCCCCAAATACAGATGTGCCAAGCTGGTAGCGTCATACCCTAGGCTGTAATCGCTGCCAAAGTTGCTTCAAAAAAGTACTGAGTAAAGGGTCTGAATACTTATGTAAACATTTTTTTATTTTAATAAATATGCAAACATTTCTAAAAATGTGTTTTTGCTTTGTCATTATAGAGTATTGTGTGTAGATTGATAAGGGGAAAAAACTATTTAATCAATTTTAGAATAAGGCTGTAACGTAACAAAATGTGAAGACATTCAAGAAGTCTGAATACTTTGGAATGTACTGTATAACTCCTTTGGCTGGCGCTCTGATAATCAGAACATGTTACTTCTGGCATGGACAATTTTTCCAGATCCAGTGCACACTTCTTCTGTTCTTTATCGAAACAATTAACCAAAACAAGGCCTCTTCTAGTCACTTTGATCGAATCCACCTTTACCATAGTTTTTTTCACAGTCCTCGATATTACAAATGAATCTTCTTGTCCAAAAAACACAGTCCAATAAGAAATGCATTATTGTACCGGTCCTTCTCTTCTAGTACAACTTTTGCTTGTTTTTTTCCATTCTTTGATTTCACTATTTTCCATTCATTGTCACACACTTCACTTGCCGCACTTTCAGATTCAAGCACAGTCGTCATTTCCTCTCCCTGCAGTGTTTCCTGCGACCAGGTCCAAAAGCTGTTAACTGTGTCATTTCCACCTACGGTTTCCGTGACGCGGATACTTTGTACCGCAAGTTTGTGTCCCAGTATCCCATTAAAAAGCTTAGCTAATCACTAGAGACAGAATCACTAGATCATTTATTCTGGTATTGCCCCTATGTAGCTTGTTTCTGGTAACAGGTTCAGGAATGGTTAAAAATCACAACATTCACTTAAAATGTACCTTACAAATAGCAGCGTTGGGCGATTTGGAAAGCCATAGTCTGCCAATAAATTATATAATAATACTCGTAGAAAAGGTTTTCATCTTTAGCTCATAATGTTTGTACAGTACCCATCAAAAGTTAGGAGACACCTACTAATTCCAGGATTTTTCTTAATTTGTACTATTTTCTACATTCTACAATAACAGCGAAGACATAAAAACTATGAAGTAACACATATGCAATCATGTAGTAACCAAAAAAGTCTTATACAAATCAAAATATATTTTATATTTGAGATTCTTCAAAGTAGCCACCCAGCTTTGCAAACTCTTGGCATTCTCTCAACCAGATTCATGAGGTAGTCACCTGGAATGCATTGCAATTAACAGGCGTGCCTTGTGATATGCATACGCGATATGCAACTGTTCAGGGAAGCCAGGAACCAATACACGCAGTCAGTCAGCAAAGCAAAGGCCAGCTTCTTCAGGCAGAAATTTGCATCCTGTAGCTCGAACTCCAAAAAGTTCTGGGACACTGTGAAGTCCATGCAGAACAAGAGCACCTCCTCCCAGCTGCCCACTGCACTGAGGCTAGGTAACACGGTCACCACCGATAAATCCATGATTATCGAAAACTTCAACAAGCATTTCTCAACGGCTGGCCATGCCTTCCTCCTGGCTACTCCAACCTCGGCTAACAGCTCCGACCCCCCCCCCCCCCCCCCCCCGCAGCTACTCGCCCAAGCCTCTCCAGGTTCTCCTTTACCCAAATCCAGATAGCAGATGTTCTGAAAGAGCTGCAAAACCTGGACCCATACAAATCAGCTGGGCTTGACAATCTGGACCTCTATTTCTGAAACTATCCGCCGCCATTGTCGCAACCCCTATTACCAGCCTCTTCAACCTCTCTTTCATATCGTCTGAGATCCCCAAGGATTGGAAAGCTGCCACAGTCATCCCCCTCTTCAAAGGGGGAGACACCCTGGACCCAAACTGTTACAGACCTATATCCATCCTGCCCTGCCTATCTAAGGTCTTCGAAAGCCAAGTCAACCAACAGGTCACTGACCATCTCGAATCCCACCGTACCTTCTCCGCTGTGCAATCTGGTTTCTGAGCCGGTTACGGGTGCACCTCAGCCACGCTCAAGGTACTAAACGATATCATAACCGCCATCGATAAAAGACAGTACTCTGCAGCCGTCTTCATCGACCTTGCCAAGGCTTTCGACTCTGTCAATCACCATATCCTTATCGTCAGACTCAGTAGCCTCGGTTTTTCTGATGACTGCCTTGCCTGGTTCACCAACTACTTTGCAGACAGAGTTCAGTGTGTCAAATCGGAGGGCATGCTGTCCGGTCCTCTGGCAGTCTCTATGGGGGTGCCACAGGGTTCAATTCTCGGGCCGACTCTTTTTTCTGTATATATCAATGATGTTGCTCTTGCTGCGGGCAATTCCCTGATCCACCTCTACGCAGACGACATCATTCTGTATACTTCCGGCCCGTCCTTGCTATCTAACCTCCAAACGAGCTTCAATGCCATGCAACACTCCTTCCGTGGCCTCCAACTGCTCTTAAACGCTAGTAAAACCAAATGCATGCTTTTCAACCGTTCGCTGCCTGCACCCGCACGCCCGACTAGCATCACCACCCTGGATGGTTCCGACCTAGAATATGTGGACATCTATAAGTACCTAGGTGTCTGGCTAGACTGTAAACTCTCCTTCCAGACTCATATCAAACATCTCCAATCTAAAACCAAATCTAGAGTCGGCTTTCTATTCCGCAACAAAGCCTCCTTCACTCACGCCGCCAAACTTACCCTAGTAAAACTGACTATCCTACCGATCCTCGACTTCGGCGATGTCATCTACAAAATAGCTTCCAACACTCTACTCAGCAAACTGGATGCAGTTTATCACAGTGCCATCCGTTTTGTTACTAAAGCACCTATTACCACCCACCACTGCGACCTGTATGCTCTAGTCGGCTGGCCCTCGCTACATATTCGTCGCCAGACCCACTGGCTCCAGGTCATCTACAAGTCCATGCTAGGTAAAGCTCCGCCTTATCTCAGTTCACTGGTCACGATGGCAACACCCACCCGTAGCACGCGCTCCAGCAGGTGTATCTCACTGATCATCCCTAAAGCCAACACCTCATTTGGCCGCCTTTCGTTCCAGTTCTCTGCTGCCTGTGACTGGAACAAATTGCAAAAATCGCTGAAGTTGGAGACTTTTATCTCCCTCACACTAACCACAGGAGTTCTAGGATTTATTTGGGTCTGGTAGTGCTCCAGTCCTCCCTGTCATAATTAGCAACAGAGGACATGGAGAGCATACTATGTCCCATAGTACGGTTAACATTTTACTGCAGTGGGCTAAATCAGGGTCAGACAGAGTGTTTTTGGCTTGTCTAAAACATATCCACTTTGAAACAAAAGTATAGACCTCACACACATGATTAAGCGCTTAAATACCATGTCAGATATAGAGTTTAAATGTATGCAAGTTTGAGTTTGCATCCTAATATTACACGTTATATACATTGCAGAGCACTGAAATGTAACAAAACTGTTTGACATTGAAACACCAGATTTCCGGCTGTTTTTTTGACAGGTTTATTCATTATGAAAAATATTAATAACACTCCACCCACGAGGCCACTAGAGGGATATTTGGGTATTTGACTGCAGGTTAGGGCTACTGTAAGTAACCTAGTTTATTTTCCTTCTAACTTCCCTCAATAACTCTGTAATACCTTGTCATCCTCTCTAAATAATAAATTGTTCATTGATCTCTAAATAATAAGTTGTTCATATGCAATGATTTTATTATTTACAATGGCATTGATATTTTCATGCTAACTAAGACTTGGCTTAAACCTGAGGATTTTAGTTCTCCACAAGAAACAGCCCATCTTGTATATTTTAGTGTAGAATTCTCTGCTTTCTTTGGTTACACCAAAATATGGCAGGGTTATTATTCTTGGAGATCTGTGGGTTGCCCAGGCTATGCACCAGCAGGGGAGTTTCTTAACCTGTTAGAATCCTTTAACTTTGTGCTACATGCCACAGGGCCTACACACAACAAAGGCCATACTCTTGATATTCTACTGTTCTATGGTCTGAATAGTAATAACTTGGAAACTATTGATGTGTGTCTCTGACCATCTTCATTGTTTTTAAAATGCTTTCTCCTCCTCCTAAAAATGCGTCTGTCACCACTCGCTCTCGCATCATTAGCTCCACAACTGCTAGTAGACTTACACATGCTTTTCTATCCGGCACCACTGACCCTGTTAGTTGCCTTCACAATAAAGATTTGGTGAACAGTTTAAATTATATATGTCAGGCTACTTTAGACACAGTGGCACCAGTTAAAACCAATAATAAATTGTCTGTTAGTGTCTCAACCTGGTTAAATTAGCACACTTGTGCTTTAAAAATGTAACTTAGAAAGGCTAAATGTAAACGGAAGACCTGCAAACTTTTTGATTTGAACCTTTATTTAACTAGGCAAGTCAGTTAAGAACAAATTCTTATTTACAATGACAGCCCAAAGGGGAACAGTGGGTTAACTGCCTTGTTCAGTGGCAGAATTACAGATTTTTACCTTGTCAGCTCAGGGATTCGATCCAGCAACCTTTCGGTGACTGGCGCAATGCTCTAACGACCAGGCTTTTATGAGATAATGAAGGACCTGATGAGAAATTTCAATGTTACTGTTAAAAATGCAAAAGTAAATCACTTCTCTACCCTGATCTCTGAGGATTCCCACAACTCAAAAATTCAGTTTGAGACAATTGAGCATGTTGTTAGTGCCCCACGCTTAACAGTGACAGGCTCGCATCCCCTGATCTCTGCTAACTGTTTTTACAATTATTTACAGAAAATATAGAAATGATTCGATCCCAGAATGACAGTAGCTGGCACCATACTAGCATTTCTGGTCAGGAGGGACTTGAGGCAACTACTCTGAGACCGTCTTCTACTTCCTTTTGCTCCTTTCAGGACCATTTTAGCCCCTCCTTGATACTATTGCTCACATGAAGACCTCCTCTTGCCCCTTGGACGTGGTCCCTACTAGACTACTGAAAGATGTAATGCCTACTGTTGACCCAAACTTTCTATCTATTGTAAATATTTCCCTGAACAGCCAACTTTAAAACTAGTCTGGTCGAATCTGTCCTTAAAAAACCCAACCTCGCTTTATTGAAAGTCAGTAATGACCTTGTGTTGGCTGTCAAGGCCTTTGAATGCTCGATTCTATTTTTTTGGGATCTCAGTTTGACACTATTGATCATATTATCCTTCCGTTGACTGGCTGGAGAGGTGGGTGGGAATCTCTGGCTGGTTCAGGTCATATTTATGTGGCAGACATTTCTCAGTGAGCATGAGTGGTTCAGTATCGTCCCCAGCACCTATTCACTATGGTGTCCCTCGGGGGTCAATTCTGGGCCCGATCATATTTTTCCAGTGTATGCTACCCCTTGGTGACATCATCCGCAATCATAACACACAGTTTCACTGCTATGCTGCAGTCGCGTAAGACGTGGATGTCGATAAAGGCAGGCCCCCGCACCTCTCTGGTTGGGTTAAATGTGGAAGACACGTTTCAGTTGAAGGCATTCAGTTGTACAACTGACTAGGTATCTCCCTTTCTATTTACCAATCATACCCAGTGACCAATCTAGTGTAGCTGCCCTTCACTAGTGTCTTGCTGACATCAGATATTAGATGTCTGACAATTTTCTCCAGCTTAATAATGAAAAGATCAGAGGTTGTTGTATTTTTTCCCCTCACCTTGCTAGAATTCCGATTGTAGATAAGTGTGGTCATTTGTTAACAAATGCAAAGCCTACAGCCAGAATCCTTGGTGTCTTCTTTGACCCTGACCTAAACCTCGAGCTGCAAGTAAAAAAGGTTGTCCAGTCTTGCATTTATCATCTAAGAAATAAAGTTGAAGACAAGTATTTTATCTCAGTCCATGATCTGAAGAAATGTATAGATGCTTTTATTTCCTCAAACCTAGATCACTGTAACTCTTTGTATACCTATCTCAGCCAGAAATCACTCCATTGTTTACAGTTAGTTCAAAATGCTTGGCTTTTCACAGGCACCAGGAAATGTAACCATGTAACCACTTTTTCAGCTTCTCTGCACTGGCTAGCAGTCACTTTTAGAATAAACAAAACATTTGTATTAATCACGTTTAAGGCTAGGCTTGGATAAGCCCCATCCTATATCTTAAGATATTTTACATCCTTAAGAGCCAGGATGCAGCATAAGATCCTCTGGCAGGGCACTGTTGACTATTCCAGGTCTAAAATGGAAGGAGACTGGCCATTTGCTACTAGACTTTGGAATAGTCTGCCAGAGGATATCAGGCATGCAGATTCACCTTTTTATGTGCCTCCTGAAGATACACTTACAGTAAAAATACGATTTGAATGCATGATTTGAATTAGGTATCTTTAAAAAAAAAAATTGTATTCATCCTTCCACTTGTTTTTGTTAGTACTTTTATTTAATTTTATTATTTTATGATGTGAAGCAGTTTGTTATTTGTATTGAAAAGCACAATACAAATAAAGTTCTTATAAAGAAGGGAAAAGAGTGTGATGTGTAAGTGTATGAGTGAGCGAGCAGGTTTTCTGTGTGTGTGGGAGAGAGTCAGGGGAGCTTAGGGGTTGGCCAAGGTGAAGAGGTGGGGCTTTAGGAAGGACTGAAAGATGGTGATGGACTCAGATTCACGGATGGCTGGAAGGAGGGAGTTCCAGAGCCTTGGAGTAACCCTGAAGAAGGCCCTGTCGCTGAAGGTGGTGAAAGGCTTTGTAGGTCAGAAGGAGGATCAGAAGGTAGGCCATCATTCTAAATAACAATTTGTTATTAACTGACTTGCCTAGTTAAATAATGGTTAGATAAATACAAAAATATATATAAAAAGGAGACAGCGGCGTTCACAGAGGGCGGGGGTGATGTGATGCCAGGAATTAGTGTGGGTGAGAAGTCGTTAGGAGCTTATGGAGGGAGCTTGCGTTGATGCCGGAAAGTAGTGAGTTGCAGTAGTCCAGACGAGAGGTGACGAATGCGTGGATGAGGGCTTCAGCAGGAGGATGGAAGAAGGAGGACCTGACTTTGACAGTGTTGCAGAGGTGGAATAATGACAATTTTTAACAGTTTGTCGGATGTGGTGGTCAAAGGATAGGGTAGAGTCCAGAATGGGGGCAAGGTTGCGTGTGTATGGGGAGGAAGAGACAATGGTGTCAATCAATGGTGAGGGTGATGTAGCCAACTTTGCTAAGTGTGGTTTTGGGGCCTATGAGATGCCCTCTACACACATACCCTCCAGTCTGGTGATGTCAAAGGCGGCCTCAGGTCAAGCAAGTCTACCATGAGAACAGGAGACTCCTGAGCTCTGAAAAGGCTTGAGCAAATCCACCAAACACCCTTGTCTAGCTCAGTATCTGTGTCACTTCGGTACTCACAAGCGATGATGTTGCCATATCGGTTCTTGTTGCGGTTCTCATCCTTCTTGGCAGTCTCCCATGGGGCCGCCTGTCCTTCCGTCAGACCCTGAAATCACATCATACACTATCAAACATTGCTGCAGGCCAGAGTGTGTACACAAACCTGCACACACACACACACACACACACACACACACACACACACACACACACACACACACACACACACACACACACACACACACACACACACGCACGCACACACACAGTGAAAATAACAACCTTGCTGTCAAAATAACAACTTACTTGAGAACATACAGTAAAACCATTCTATAGTATAAAACCGCTAACATTGGAGGAACCAGTATGAAAAAGGGTTGTACAATGTAAAACAATGATTACTGACATAACTTTGTTATGATACAGTGAAATGTAGCATAACAAGATGAAAGTTTTACGTGTTAAAAAACAAAAGTCAATACTACTTGAAAGGTACCATTCCTCCAGCCACAAACTCTCTCTGTTTGAAATGTTTTGATTTGTTGACTCAAAGAACTTGTTGATGAAAAGAGTCTTGCTCATCATGTATTGTTCACTTTTCACTAATGGACCATGTTAGGACTCGCTTGCTAACCATATACTGTATATTGAATACCTCATTAATAGGCATATCAGTATATCATAGGAGGCTGGTGGGAGGAGATGTAGGATGACAGGCACATTGTAATGGCTGGAATGGAATACAGTGCATTCAGAAAGTATTCAGACCACTTGACTTTTTCCACATTTTGTTACGTTACAGTATTATTCGAAATTGATTAAATATTTTTTTGCCTCATCAATCTACACACAATAACCCATAATGACAAAGCGAAAATAGGTTTTTAGAATTTTTAGCAAATGTATTAAAAAAACAAAAACAGATACCTTATTTACATAGGTATTTAGACCCTTTGCTATGAGACTCGAAATTGAGGTCAGGTGCATCCTGCTTCCATTGATCATCCATTGAGATGTTTCTACAACTTGATTGAGTCCACCTGTGGTAAATTAAATTCATTGGACATGATTTGGAAAGGCACACAACTGTCTATATAATGTCACACAGTTGACAGTGCATGGCATAGCAAAAACAAAGCCTTGAGGTCTAAGGAATTGGCCGTAGAGCTCCGAGACAGGATTATGTGGATGCACAGATCTGGGGAAGGGTACCAAAACATATCTGTAACATTGAAGGTAACCAAGAACACAGTGGCCTCCATCATTCTTAAATGGAAGAACTTTGGAACCACCAAAGGCTCTTCCGAGAGCTAGCCACCTGAACAAGCAGAACAATCGGGGGAAAAGGGCCAAGATCAGGGAGGTGACCAAGAGCTCCAGAGTTCTTCCGTGGAGATGGGAGAACCTTCCAGAAGGACAACCATCTTCGCATCACTCCACCAATCCAGCATTTATGGTAGAGTGGACAGAAGGAAGCCACTCATCAGTAAAAGACACATGACAGCCCACTTGGAGTTTGCCAAAAGGCACCTAAAGGACTCTCAGACCAAGGTACAAGGTAATTGAGGTAGATACAGTTGAAGACGGAAGTTTAAATACACTTAGGTTGGAGTCATTAAAACTTGTTTGTCAACCACTCCACACATTTCTTGTTAACAAACTATAGTTTTGGCAATTCGGTTAGGACATCTACTTTGTGGATAACACAAGTCATTTTTCCAACAATTGTTTACAGACAGATTATTTCACTTATAATTCACTGTATCACAGTTCCAGTGGGTTAGAAGTTTACATACACTAAGTTGAATGTGCCTTTAAACAGCTTGGAAAATTCCAGAAAATTATGTCATGGCTTTAGAAGCTTCTGATAGGCTAATTGACATAATTTGAGTCAATTGGAGGTGTACCTGTGAATGTATTGCAAGGCCTAACTTCAAACTCAGTGCCTCTTTGCTTGACACCATGGGAAAATCAAAAGAAAATCAGCCAAGACCTCAGAATATTTTATTTTGAAAAAAGCCTGGTTCATACTTGGGAGCAATTTCCAAACGCCTGAAGGTACCACGTTCATCTGTACAAACAATAGTACACAAGTAAACACCATGGGACCACGCAGCCGTCATACCACTCAGGTAGGAGAAACGTTCTGTTTCCTAGAGATGAACGTACTTTGGTGTGAAAAGTACAAATCAATCCCAGAACAACAGCAAAGGACCTTGTTAAGATGCTGGAGGAAACCGGTACAAAAGTATCGATATCCGCAGTAAAACGAGTCCTATATCGACATAACCTGAAAGGCCGCTCAGCAAGGAAGAAGCCACTGCTCGAAACCACCATTAAAAAGCCAGACTACGGTTTGCAACTGCACATGGAAACAAAGATCGTATTTTTTGGAGAAATGTCCTCTGGTCTGATGAAACAAAAATTGAACTGTTTGGCCATAATGACCATCGTTATGTTATGTATGGAGGAAAAATGGTGATGCTTGCAAGCCGAAGAACGCCATACCAACTGTGAAGCACAGGGGTGGCAGCATCATGTTTTGGGGGTGCTTTGCTGCAGGAGGGACTGGTGCACTTCACAAAATAGATGGCATCATGAGGTAAGAAAATTATGTGGATATATTGAAGCAACATCTCAAGACATCAATCAGGGAGTTAAAGCTTGGTCACAAAAAGCCCTGACCTCAATCCTGTAGAAAATTTGTGGGCAGAACTGAAAAAGTGTGTGCGAGCAAGGAGGCCTACAAACCTGACTCAGTTACAGTACATCAGCTCTGTCAGGAGGAATGGGCCAAATTCACCCAACGTATTGTGGGAAGCTTGTGGAAGTTAAATTTAAAGGCAATGCTACCAAATACTAACTCAGTGTGTGTAAATTTCTGACCCACTGGGAATGTGGTGAAATAAATACAGGCTGAAATAAATCACTCTCAACTATTATTCTGACATTTCACATTCTTAAATGAAAGCAGTGATCCTAACTGACCTAAAACGGGGAATGTACTAAGATTAAATGTCAGGACTTGAGTTTAAATGTATTTGGCTAAGGTATATGTAAACGTCCAACTTCAACTGTGTGTACATACAACTAGGAATACATTGACAGATAGTAAACCGTGGCCGAAGCGTATATGATTAGTCAAAAAGGTTTGTGTGAAAAGGATCAATGCAGAAAGGTAAAGTTACCCAAATAGCTATCAGGAATAACTATTTAGCAGTCTTATGGCTTGGTGGTAGAATCTGTTCAGGGTCCTGTTGGTTCTAGACTTTGTGCATCATTATCAAAGGGAACAGTCTATGACTTGGGCGGCTGGAATCTTTGACAATTTTTAGGGCCTTCCACAGACATCGCCTGGTATAGAGGTCCTGGATGATAGGGAGCATGGGCCCCTTGATGTACTGGGCCTGCCGCTCTACCCTCTGTAGTGCATTACCCTCAGTCGGATGCAAAGCAGATGCCATACCAAGCGGTGATGCAGACTGTCAAGATGCTCTCAATGGTGCAGCTGTAGAACTTTTTGAGGATCTGAAGGCCCATGACAAATCTTTTCAGCCTGAGGGGGAAGAGGCGTTGTCATGCCCTCTTCACGACTGTATTGGTGTTTTAAGACCATGATAGATCCTTAGTGATGTGGGCACCGAGGAACTTGAAGCTCTCAACCCGCTCTCGACTCTCCATTTCCTGTAGTCAATGATCAGCTCATTCGTCTTCTCTATGCCCACTGTAATGCTTTTAAAACACTTGTTTTGATTGTCAATGTACTACCGTGTCAGTCATTTGATGGATGTACTGCTCAACAAAAAGATGGCTTTTAGTAGATGTTTATGACTGAGACATTGAGAAGGATGAAGATTCATATATATACAGTTTGTCAGAAGCACTGCAATAAATATGAGCTGACATTATATATATATATTTTGTATTTAGTTCTGTTTTGGTTAATGTTTTTCTATTTATTTTAGGTTTTCGCTTTCAAAAATCACAAAATTGGGTGTTGTAAGTATCAATTTTTACATTCGATTTTCCTCTGTAGTTACCCTTTAATTGCAAGAGTGCACCAGCCAGTGACCATTGTTTGGTTAGCAATGTTTCTGTAGTGCTCATGTGATTGCAAAGTTTGCAAAACAAATGGCCATCGGATTGATGCAAATAACCATGATATCATTCTGGCAGGTTTTTTGGAAAGCCTTTGCATTTACTGGAAGAGGGTTGTCATTACATTAACACCAATGCTAATAGCTACACAAGGTGGTAGACAAACAGACAGGGGGCCTTCTTGTTTACATTTGCTTAATTAAGGCAAATCAGTTAAGAACACATTCTTATTTATAATGACAGCCTACCTGGGAACAGTGGGTTAACTGCCTTGTTCAGGGGGAGAACAAAATATTTGAGTCACTGATGCATTTTGTTAATGTCTTATGATAATGTTTGGCAAATTCATGAATGTTCTACTAAGTTCAATACATTTTTGAATATTATTGAATTGCGTTTTTAATTTCTGGATTCCGTGAATCTGGCAATGTTCTCCAATTTTATAGGAGCCTAATGATGTCCTATGCAATGTGACAAAAATGTAGTTGTTTGTCCTTCGCTGGATCATCTCAACTGTATAGAAAATGTAAAGTGGCACGCTTGATGGCTGTAATTGGCTAAGAAGAGAGTGTTTGTGTGGTTAACAGACTGCTCAAGGGAGGCCATATGGACTGTGTGCTATTTTTGCATTCCTGTATAAAAAAACATAGGGGCAAATCTGTCACCGCCGCCTAATTAATGCAGAATTGTCCTTTAGCATGCATTAAAGGATATCTATGCTAAACTGCCGATACAACAAACTTTCTCTTGCACAGCTTCACTTGTAGACAACAACATACCGTTTGACCCATTTACCAGACGTTGATTCCTCATTGCCCAGTCCACTGAAAAATGTATTTACTGTCTTGCCCCCAAACCGGGAGTTTATTATTAAGGTCAAAGGTGAATGCCTTCTTAGGGAAGTCTGTAATCCACTCCCTCCGATTACTTCCTGTTAGAGCTGTAATATCCTGTTGCCCATCTCTGTCGTGATTGGCCGTGGCATAAATGGCTCTCTCTCTGCCCTCTGTAACAACGCTGGCAGCTGTGAGAGTAAAGACCCTGAGAATTCTACTCCATCATGGCACATCTGTCTTCTTCCTGAGCGTGAAATAGAGCTACTCGGCAACACTGGCTCAGGTCCACACCACTCAGAAATTGCACTAACAGATATACTGTACAGCAAGACACACTGAGGATGATTGATGGGTATATTCTCAGAGCTTTCTGTTTCTCTATATAAATTGTAGACCCCCTTCAAATTAGTGGATTCGGCTATTTCAGCCACACCCGTTGCTGACAGGTGTATAAATCCTGTTGAGGATATGGCTGACTTATGCCCCCTTTGGAGGAATTGGGTACCCCTAGTAAACTGAAAAATAAATCTGTCAAAAAATGCTAATATATGCATATAATAATTATTATTGGATAGAAAACACTCTAAAGCTTCTAAAACCATTGGAATTATGTCTGTAAGTATAGCAGAACTCACAGGGCAGGCATTCTTCCAAACTAGTTTTTGTGGTCATGAAAGTTGGAGCAACTTTGACGTCATCGCCCCCACCCTTCCCAACCAGTTATTAATCTGGGGAGACTTTCTATGTCTTCCACTAGATGTCCTCATTCAGTAGAGCTTTTAATCGTTCAAATCGCGCGAGAATTGGCCCTATGGGAGTGAAATTAGTGTGTGCCATGAGAAAATATGTTGTGCGTTGGTGCGCGAATTGGTCCCGGTCATTCCTTTGTTCCAGCACTCCTGGGAAGAGCTAACGATGACCGGTTGAATTGAAATTTGTTTTGTGTGTTTAAAACATCATAAAGCTTGCTTCTGCACTTAGTTTGACCTGTTTAGTCGACATATAATATGTAATTTTGAAGTTTTGCCTAAGGCTCATTCACGCAGATGAGCAAGGACCCTGGGCATCTTTCTTTTGGTGTTTTTCAGAGTCAGTAGAAAGGCCTTTTTGGTGTCCTAGGTTCACTGTGACCTTAATTGCCTACCGTCTGTAAGCTGTTAGTGTCTTAACGACCATTCCACAGGTGCATGTTCATTAATTCTTTATGGTTCATTGAACAAGCATGGGAACCAGTGTTTAAACCATTTACAATGAAGATCTGTGAAGTTATTTGGATTTTTACTAATTATCTTTGAAAACAGGGTCCTGAAAATGGGATGTTTTTTGTTGTTGTTGCGTTTAGTAAAACATGGCATGAATCTATCATCGTATTTGCAGGTCCAAGAAAAAAAATGCCTTTTATAAACATTTAATGCAACTCTGTGTAATTTTACATATTAGCGCAAACAAATTACTGGAATTAGGGGCTAAGAATGGACAGAGAGATAAGTGCATTTGTCCATCTTATCATATATTTCTCTAATTCCAAATCAGTGTGTCTTGTTTGCAACGAAACTGTCCCTGTTTGCAAATAATTACATCAGATAAATACATAATTGGCAGGAAACATATTGTTTTTAATAAATTCAATTATAGTATTAACAAGCTTCTCATCTTCACGCTCTCCTTCTTAGACTGAATAGAATATAGGCTAGTCCACACGCAAGCTAGTGCATTTTTGGGACTAGATCTAATCGACAACAAGAATTTGAGTAAACTTTTGACTCCTCCTGAACTAACCCCGTCTCCCTACCCAGCACAGCAATTGCTTAAGAAGCACACCAAAAAATGTGCAGCAAGACCAGAGCATGCTGGGCTCAGGGTTGGAATATCCAATGCGGTGTGTAATGCAGCCTAGTTTTATTTACACCATCCCGACAGCTGTTTTAATAATATAACTTGATCTGTGCTTCTCCGAACATGCACTTCGTAGCATATAGCCTGTAGGCTATGTATCATTTGATTGAGATCATACTAAATAGCTTATAGGCGCAATTGTTATTTCATGCACAGCAGAGAATCAGAGATGTGGGGTGGCATCAGTATACAGTGCATTATGGAATTATTCAGACCCCTTGACTTTCTCCACATTTTGTTACGTTGCAGCCTTTCTGTTTTACTTTTCTCATCAAACTACACAACACCCCATAATGACAAAGCAAAAATGTTTTTTTTAACAGAAATATGACATCAGAACATTTAATAAGTACTTTGCTGAAGCACCTTTGGCAGAGATTAGAACCTTGAGTGTTCTTGGGTGTTCCAAGCTACAAGCTGTATTTGGGGAGTTTCTCCCATTCTTCTCTGCAGATCCTCTCCGGCTCTGTCAGGTTGAATGGGGAGCGTTGCTGCACATCTATTTTCCGATCTCTCCAGAGATGTTCGATTGGGTTCAAGTCCGGGCTCTGACTGGGCCACTCAAGGACATTCAGAGACTTGTCCCGAAGGCACTCCTGTATTATCTTGGCTGTGTGCTTAGGGTCGTTGTCCTGTTGGAAGGTGAACCTTCACCCCAGTCTGAGGTCCTGAACGCTCTGGAGCAGGTTTTCATCAAGGATCTCTCTGTACTTTGGTCCGTTGATCTTTCCCTCGATCCTGACTAGTCTTCCAGTCACTGCCACTGAAAAACATCCCCAAGGCATGATTCTGCCACCACCATGCTTCACCATAGAGATGCTGCCAGGTTTCCTCCAGACATGATGCTTGGCATTTAGGCCAAAGAGTTTCTCTAAATCACTGGGTGCTGACATAGTGTTTCTTCAAGAAACTCATATTAAACGCTCCGCTCAGGCCAAGCTACGAGTCGGCTGGATCGGTCAGATATACCAGTCTAACTTTGATGCAAAAGCGAGAGGGGTAGCAATTCTGATAAGGAAAAACATTCCGTTTGTTTACTCATCCTCGATTTCAGCTCCTAATGGTCGGTATATTATTGTGGCTTGTACACTGAATTCGAAACCAGTAACCTTGGTCAATTTATATAGACCCAACTTCGATGATCCATTATTTTTTTCAAAGGGTATTTAAGGACATACCAAATATCTCGGATACAAGTGTTATTGTTGGAGGGGACTTTAACTGTACGTTAGATCCTCTTTTAGATAAACAGCTATCAAGGTCACTTCAACAATCAAATGCCAGTGTCTGTCTAAATACATTGATAACAAACCTTAACATTGTCGATATTTGGAGACTGACGCACCCAACAGACAGGGATTACTCTTTATTTTCATCAGTTCATAAATCATATTCCAGAATTGACTATTTTTTGTTGGACTCCAAACTAATCTCAGCGGCTGAGTCGGTTACCTATCACCCTATTCTAATTACGGACCACTCTCCTGTGTCCATGGTGCTGAAACTCGACAATATGTCGACAGGTCGGCGACCGTGGCGCTTAGACGCATACCTGCTGAAAGATGAGGCTTTTTGTCAGTATTTGAAGGAGCAGATTGCCTTTTTCCTCGGAACTAACGACACGGGGGATGTTGACGACTCCACCCTTTGGGAATCTCTAAAGGCTGTGATTAGAGGTTACATTATTTCTTACACATCAGAGAGGAAGAAACACGCCAATACTAGGCTAAGAGAAATTGAAAGAGAGTTAGGGGAACAGGAGAACGTTTTTAGGACGAATTCCTCGTATACAGTCCTTGAGAAGATCACAAAGTTAAAAAATGAATACAATACCATCCTTTCGAAACGGGTGGGCTCTTTACTTGCTAGAACGCAACAAATTTATTTTGAACTGGGTGACAAACCACATAAATTATTAGCAAGACAGCTAAGGCATGTACAGGCATCTAGAGCTATTCACAAAATAAAAGACAAGAAGGGTAAAATAGTAACAGATCCGCAGGATATTAATAAATGCTTTGCGCAGTTTTACTCAGAGCTATACCAATCAAAATGCGATGCTACTGATCCACAAACTATGGAATGCTTTCTCGCTGAATGTGAACTTCCTAAACTAGACAGGGGGGCAGCTTCTGCACTTGATGCCAGGGATAACTTTGGAGGAAATTAACACAGCGATAGCACAATTTCCAAACAGCAAGGCCCCTGGGCCCGATGGATATGTAATAGAATTCTATAAGAAGTACTGCGCCAGTCTAGCTCCACTTATGTTGCAAATGTTTAAACAATCCAAAGAAAATGCCAAACTCCGGCAAACACTGTATGAGTGTACAATAGCACTGATCTTGAAAAAAGATAGGGATTCCATGGAGATGTCGTCTTATCGCCCCGTGTCGTTACTCCCCATAGAAAACAAGGTGTTGACAAAGATATTGGCAAACCGATTGAAAACATATATTTCTGACATCATACACCCTGACCAGACAGGTTTTATCCCGGGCCGACATATACACTACAATTTGAGACTTTTTCAACGTAATGTATCACGATCATAAGGTTGAGGCAGTGGTAATAGCTCTTGATGCAGAGAAGGCGTTTGACCGGATTGAGTGGAAATATATGATGTCGGTTCTGGAGCACTTCGGATTCGGAAAGGTATTTATTAATTGGATAAGAATTATTTATGCACACCCAATGGCGTCCGTGGTAACCAATCAAGAAATGTCGCAGTCATTCCGCTTGTTCAAGGGGTGCCGACAGGGGTGCCCTATTTCGCCTGCTCTCTTCGCTATAGCCATGGAACCCCTTGCTACTCGCATTCGGGCATGTGCCGATATAGCTTCTGTTAAAATAAAGGACACACAGCACAAAATGTCCCTATATGCAGACGAGCCTAAAACTTATTCCACCCTTACTTAACTTGATAAACACATTTGGCTCCTTCTCTGGCTACAAGATAAACTGGCAAAAAAGTGAGTTGATGCCAATATCACGGCCTGTGGATATGCAATTTCTGCAATCTACCCCGTTTAGAACAGTGATGGACAAGTTCACAAGCCTTGGCATTGTAGTGACAAGAGACCTTGATCAGCTATTGAAAGTGAATTGGGACACGAAAACATATCAGCTTAAACAAAATATAGATTTTTGGAAAACTCTGCCTATCTCCTTGGTTGGTCGTATAAACTCTATTAAAATGGTTGTCCTACCCAGGTTTCTCTACCTCTTCCAATGTCTACCCAATTTCATACCACAAAGCTTTTTTAAGAAACTGGATTCAATAGTGACTCAATTTTTATGGGATAACAAGGCAGCCAGAATTTCAAAGAAGCATTTATGCAAGTACAAAATAGAGGGGGGTTTTGGCCTTCCTCACTTTAAACTGTATTATTGGGCTGCTAATCTGAACATTGTGTCTTTCTGGAGGGAAAGCTTACCTGCGATGAGACAGAAGGATATGCCTGCATGGCTTTTTATTGAGCAGGCCTCCTGTCAACGTTCCTCACTCCCTGCACTTGTTAATAGCCCATCATATGTGAAAAAATCCACTTATGACTCTAACCCAGTCATTTGTCATACGCTTAGGATCTGGAAACAGATTAGGTATTTCCTTAACATATACATTGACAGCCCGATTTGCCTGAATCATGCTTTCCACCCCGCATTGGATGATGTGGTGTTTTCACAGTGGAGGAAGAAGGGGCTCACAACAATTGGTAATCTATACATAGATGGTCAGTTAGCTTCATTTCAACAATTACAGGGAAAGTTCAACATGAAGTCCAAGTAATTGTTTGTAGATTTTCAAGATAAAATTGTTATAAGGCATATATCTGGGGAAGGGTATAAAACAAATATTCCTAGATTGTTGAAAGTTTCAAAAAGCCCAGTGGTCTCCATCAACTGTCTATACAAGGTCTCACAGTTAACAATTTCATTAGTAAAAAAAAAAAAACAAGCCATAAGGTTGAAGGAATTATCCGTAGAGCTCTGAGACAGGATTGTGTCGAGGCACAGATCTGGGGAAGGGTGCCAAACAATTTCTGCAGCATTGTCAGACATGCTCTGACATGCACTGTCAACTGTGTGACCTTATATAGACAGGAGTGTTTCTTCCCAAATCATGTCCAATCAATTTAATTCACCACAGGTGGACTTCAATCAAGTTGTAGAAACATCTCAAGGCTGATCAATGGAAACAAGTTGCACCTGAGCTCAATTTTGAGTCTCATATTGTAGCAAAGGGTCTGAATACTTATATAAATATGTTATTTATCTTTTTACATTTACAATACATTTGCTAACACTTCTAAAATCCTGTTTTTGCTTTGTCATTATTGGATAGTGTGTATAGATTGACGAGGACTTAGAACCTTATTCTAAAAAATATATGTTTTAACGTAACATGTGGAAAAAGTGAAGGGGTCTGAATACTTTCCGAATGCACTGTGTAGCCTAATAAGCAACTAATTATAAAACACTGAGAAATATTGAAATTTCATCACCCTCCCCTGGACTAGATAAAAAAAAATACTAAACCCTCCCCTTGGCTGAAATTGAAAAGGCAATGACCCTACTCCATGTTCCTGCAGGTAACCATTATGTAAATAACAATACGTCCCTAACCCTTGCCTTAAATTAAGTTTTTCAGTAGAGAACTTAACCAAGAAAGTTGATCAACTATGACTTCAATATTGAAGATGTTTTATTGCCACATACACCAGATAGGGGCAGTGAAATGTGGTGTTTTACAGGGTCAAAGTGTAGTTATTTGGTCTTCTGTTATTAAAGCAGGCTATTGATTAGGCAGGCTAGGTTAGCTAGCTAATGTTTAACCACATAGAAATGATCTGTATCTTTGGTTTAACCAAGAGCATTGTAGCTAGCTTGCTATTTTAATGAGGGGTTAGTAGAGAAGGAGGACTTGGAAGACCAGCATTACTGGGAAAGTGTGGCAGAGGAGGGAGAGGCAGGGTGAGGAGAACAGACAGGAAAGGCTCTCACTGTGGAAGACATCCTTGATTGAGATGGGTTGAGGGAGATCCAAGCGAGATTAAACTCCAAACTAAATAGCCAATATTGTAAACCACTAACTGCATACTTTGAGATACAGTCTATTTGAAATACATATTTGATTTCTTTAACTCTGGCAGTTTTTGAGCAATTACAATAAAAGAGAATGACCTCTAACCATATTCTCTCTCTCTCTCCATGCAGGCCTACTTTCACTATGTGGTGGGGAAGTTGTTCTCAGCTTAGCTGACAGCGATAGGACATACAGCAGTCCTCTCTATTCCAAGTACTTCTCTCTGCATAGCACTCTGGGTACTTCGTGCAGGTAACCATGACTTCTATCATCACCCCTGTAACCAGTGTTGTATCGCTATAATGTTTTATAATTTCCTTAATCAAAGTTCGTCATCCTCCAATTGCAATGTCTGCCTATGCCCACACATATTTTCTAAAGAAAATTGTATATTTGTAATGCCCTCAAACAACAAGTCAGGCTTAAGCGACCTAATTTCAAAATAGGCCATCACTGTCAATCGTGAATGATAATTCTTCATTACTGGTGAAACGTCCAAACTGCATCTCCATGCTAATCATGTTTGTACTGTTTGCAATAACTTTATTGCAGGTACAGTAGGCAGTTCAATGTATTGAGTAGCTTACACACTGTATCATAAATAAATTTTGATTTCATCAGCTTGAACACATCGTTACAATATACCATATTACAGAATAAAAGAAAAGAGGGGTGAACTACTTGCATATTTTAAACATGCTAACAAATCAATTGTGCAAGTAGTAAACATAAATTACTATGTAGAATCGCTGGAAATTCATTTTAAAACAGCCATAAAATCAAGTTTTTGTTGTGGTGTACTCATGCATCTCAAACTATAACCTAAATGCATGATTACCTCCAGCTTGGTCCAATTCCATCATTACGGAGATCTTTGTGGGCTATACTCGGCCTTGTCTCAGGATGGTAAGTTCGTGGTTGAAGATATCCCTCTAGTGGTGTGGGGGCTGTGCTTTGGCAAAGTGGGTGGGGTTATATTCTTCCTGTTTGGCCCTGTCCGGAGGTATCATCGGATACCATCGCCACAGTGTCTCCTGACCCCTCCTGTCTCAGCCTCCAGTATTTATGCTGCAGTAGTTTGTGTCGGGGGGCTAGGGTCAGTTTGTTATATCTGGAGTACTTCTCCTGTCCTATCCGGTGTCCTGTGTGAATTTAAGTATGCTCTCTCTAATTCTCTCTTTCTTTCTCTCGGAGGACCTGAGCCCTAGGACCATGCCTCAGGATTACCTGGCATGATGACTCCTTGTTGTCCCCAGTCCACCTGGCTGTGCTCCTGCTCCAGTTTCAACTATTCTGCCTGTAATTATTATTATTTGACCATGCTGGTCATTTATGAACATTTGAACATCTTAGCCATGTTCTGTTATAATCTCCACCCGCACAGCCAGAAGAGGACTGGCCACCCCTAATAGCCTGGTTCCTCTCTAGGTTTCTTCCTAGGTTTTGGCCTTTCTAGGGAGTTTTTCCTAGCCACCGTGCTTCTACACCTGCATTGCTTGCTGTTTGGGGTTTTAGGCTGGGTTTCTGTACAGCACTTTGAGATATCAGCTGATGTACGAAGGGCTATATAAATACATTTGATTTGATTTTGAATTCCCATTTACAATTGCACACCCTGACATACCAAGTGTAAGAACCGACGCTGGAGATGAGAAGCAGGTACGGAGAGTGAACATTTAATTTACACTGACATGGAACAGGACAGGAACAGCGTCAGAACTAGGTAAAACAAAGACATACAGCAATCAATGCTGAAGCGGGGAACAGACAGATATAGCGAAGGAAATAACACAAGTGATTGAGTCCATGTTAGTGCAATGAATCGGTGATGCGCGTGATGAGGGGATCAGGCGTGCATAATGATGGTGGCAGGAGTGCGTAGTGCTGGGCAGCCTGGCGCCCTCAAGCGCCAGGGAGGGAGAGCGGGAGCAGGCATGACACCAAGCTAGAACGGGGCCTGCGTCTCAACTAATAGCCAATGTAGGCAAAATATCCCAAGCAGGGCTACAGCCACTCTGGTTTTAGCATCCTCAGCAGAACGGTGTCGCCTGGTCACATGTCGTTCTGGGTTCCACTGCGCAAGAGGGGGTCCATGGAGTTCTATGAACATCAAGGCAGACAGAGTGAATTAAAAAAAAAAAATTCAACATTCTAATTGGCCAAAGTGATGGCCTCCACAGTGCACACACACTTAGCCTACAGTTCTTCATCAATCTCGCCACCATCAGAGAGAAGACAGGGTAATTAAATATAGTTTATTTAGAATGTATCAGAATTAATTTTCCAGAAATAGTTATACCAGCTCTGTGTATTTTCAAATTGGAAAAAAGTGAGGGAGCGCCACACCTCCGTGCTCCAGCAGCATTAGACCCCTGCCCGTAACCTAATCATTAGTGGTACTGAGAGTTCCTCTAATTGCTTTGACGTTGTATGGAGGCATTGTTCAATACAGAGCCATGTTGACTGACGAGTGGCATGGATTGGTATAGCTCGGCTCAGTCCCACATAGTATGTTATCACTTATTTTGCGAAAGGATTATCAATAGTTGCCTCATTTGATACAGCAGCAGTCATAAAATTGACTGTTACCTTGAAGACAAAACAAACTTTTCAACTCTGCATATGACATTTCCTGACATTGCATTTTTACTCCCTCTCTCACTGCAGTTGTTCTCAGGAGACGGGTCAGTGTGTGTGTAGATAACATATGTCTGACAAGGTGGATTCATGCTTCTACTTCATCGCCCTAGACCAATACACCTACAAGGCGGGGGATGCCAAGTTAGGACCTGTGAGTCACCTTTGATCTTGATGCAATGTTCTTCCAATGGTTTAGGGGTCATGGGTGTTCCCAAACTCATCTTTTGCCTTACACAACTCAGCACATACACTACCGTTCAAAAGTTTGGGGTCACTTAGAAATGACCTTGTTTTTGAAAGAAAAGCACAATTTTTGTCCATTAAAATAGCATCAAATTCATCAGAAATACAGTGTAGATATTGTTAATGTTGTAGCTGGATCCGGCTGATTTTTAATGGAATATCTACATAGGCGTACAGAGGCCCATTATCAGCAACCATCACTCCTGTGTTCCAATGGCACGTTGTGTTAGCTAGACCTAAGTAGATTCCACTCAAGGTATAATATAGCTATTTCACTAATTTCCCAATTACCTTGCTTATATATCAAGTTGAAGCTGGTTTTACCAAGTCATTTGGTGCTTACTTTTCAAGCTGGCTAGCAAGCTAAACAGACAGCTCTGAAGCGCATCTGTTTGACATCATGTACCCAAGAACTCAACCAATCACTCGACACAACACTGGACTGGCCAAGGGCAAGCATTTGTTAGCTCTTCCATCACAACAGTGAAAGTGACCAAACTAATGTTTCTAGACACGCACCCACCTCAAAGCCCCCTTCCCGCTAGCCTGAAATCCAAACCAGAAAAAATATAAATTGAAACCCAAAGGTGTCAAGACAAGTGACTGTTGTTGGTTGACAATGATGATTTTAAATGGTTTTACACATTTGAACCATGTTTCCTTGCATACAGATCTATATTTTTGTAGTCATTAATTCATTTTTGATCTGCAGCAATAATGTTGTGCTCGCCCAAAGTGAGTCCGCTCACCGAACATCCTGTTCTCTCAACCAAATTTCTTTCTCAACTGGTCTGTGCGCTCGCGGCACTCATCCTCTGTTTGCGTGACCCATCTTCTGCACTCTCGACTCAGTGTTTGCTTTCTCAATTATGTTTCATCTTGCTCGACAGTGCCATCTCATGCGCAATGGACTTTAGAGGCTGATTTGACCAGATACTCCCTTGACAGATAACAGCACTCACAGCGGAAGCCAGATGAGAGCTCACAAACACTGGGATCAAAGGCAGAGAATGTAAAAAAGTTCAAGATACAAATGAATGGCTCAGTACTGCAGCCTTCAAGACACAGACAGTGCAAGAGAGAGAAAGAGGGAAAGAGAAAACGGTCCTCATGAAACATGATTAAAACATGTTGCTTTGCCACTCTTGGAGGAGAGAGCGCCCCTGGTTACAGCTTGGCTTTTGTGATTCCCTCTGTGTTCCAAACTGACGATAATACAAAGAGGCGGATGCTTGTTCAAGAAAGTTCAGCCAGTCAAATTTTTCCTTTCATTCAAGTTCTTACTATGTGCAGAGTAGTTCAATAGTTCCAGTCTGTTGTGTATATATATATATATACACACAAGCTATATGCTATAATTTCTTAGCCCATGTTAGCTATGGGTTCAGGAGTCAACCCTAATTAGGAAATGTGTAAATAATAAATTAATGAATAAGGCAAGAATGTATAAAAGAAAATGATAGCTGAGCTAACACTCAGAGTTAAGATTCCTTTACAGCTAGGCTGGCTGTCTATAGAGTAAAGGGTTGTATTCACTAGGGGTTCAGCAGTGAAGCTGGAGAAACCCTAATGTATTTGTTGGCGTTATTATTATTATTCCAGTTCCGCAAAAAGTTTGTGGAAATATGTCAATTCCTGTGAGATGGTAAGTTCTAGGTGGGTGCAACCTTGCTTGGGTCACACCCTCTCATGCGATGCCACGCCAATTGGCACATGCTGGTGCTTTAGCAATCAAATGTTGAAAGCTCACACCCCTCACCGTGTGTCGTGAAATTCGGTACATAGGTCCCTTTCCTCACAAGGAACACATTTCCCTGAAGGAACCATGAAGTCCGCCATTATGGATTTTCCACCACTTAGAATTTTGTAAAAACACTACTTTGGTACTGAATGACCGATCTGTACAAAACTTGAAAACTTGACCAAAGTCTCCCAAGGTAATATTTTCCAGGGCAGTATCTCAAACAACAAACATTCACATGGTCTGGCACATGACATATAAATCCGACACGGATATTCGTATTCGGATTTATAACACTGTCAAGACTCAACATACGCAAGGACATTCAGATCGACCACGTGGTGGTGCTACAACGGGCACTTGTTTATACAGTACCTCTTGATCAGTTTGATGAAAGAGTGATGAAAGTTTGCACACATGCTCAAGAAAATGAGTCTAGCTATCCTGTAAAGTGTGGTTCAGTGTGGCTGCATGGTGGCACTGTTGGACGGGAGAAAACATTAATGCAAGTTAATTGACGGCCATATTGTTTCAGCTAATCTTGAAATATATTGGGTTTGAATATGTATATCCATAGATGCTATATGCCAAATTTGGTGCTGATCAGTCCAGTGATTCTGGGAACATCATAAAAAAATGTCAAAGATACATCAAATGCAAATTGCATGGTCAGTTTGATTTTGAGTTCTGATATTTGTCAATTGTGGTAAACAGTACAATAGTAGCTCATCCTAGGGCAATGTGTCCAATTTGTCATGATGGTGGCACGGTAGGCCCATAGCTGAACCCCGGCATTGCTGCTTGCAGCTATCTTTCAACCTGTTCTTGTCCACAGAATTTTTACTGCCTCAGCCCCAGGTACCTATCCAATTATTTAAGACTCTGATATTGACTGTTTCAAATTTAAAGAGTCGATCAGGTAAGAACACCTTTCTATATACCAGTGCGGATGAGTGGAACAAACTAAAGCAACAACTTAAAGCTATACTGAACAGAACTTATTTTATAAACAATGTCAAAAGCTGGCTGATGACTGAACCATTTTCAAATCTGTATCTATGTAATACATCTATGTCTGTACCGCAATGAAAATAAGTAATTCACTGTGTTATCCCTGTCCAAGTTTGTAAAATGTATGAACTGTGTGTATATGCATTTTTGTCAAATAAACTGTAAAATAAAAACAATACAATCAATCAATCAACCCCAAATCCATGACTCATGTAATAATGGGCATCTCTGGCAACACCTGTGTTTGAGCGTTTAGAAACAAAGATTTCAGTGTCATGTTCATCAAGCACCAAAGAAAGCAGAACTAAACAGGGCCCCTCCATAACTGGACTTCAGCAATGCTTGTGTTTCTGCAGCATGACCTAATGAACACGATCCGGGCCTGTATGCCAGTGGGTTGCAGTCCGATGGCTCACTCTGGCTAGTGTTTATCTATCCATCGTTTCCTGTCCGATAATGAGAGCAAGTGGGAGTGAGGTGAATAATTGCACGCCTGCGGCAAAACGTTCAACTTCCCTTTTACTTTACGGTCAGGGGATTGCTGATTTTTTTTTTCAAAAAGAAAAAGAAAATGCCCTTAATGCAATCCCTCTCATCTCCAATCTGTAGTTTTTTGCGCATATTAATATTCTTGAAAAAGAAAAAGGAAAGAGAAAGTGAAGAGGGAGAACTCCCACACTCTCGTCCCCTGGTAGACGGTGGTGATGTGATAAGATAGAGGCAGGGGTGTGGGAGGGAGAGAGGGTCCCTGTACGCAGAGAAATGATAACCCAAAAGGCAGAGGAAGCATTGCCTCCCCCACAGCCTCATCATCACACACGTGCAAGGACACACGCATAAAGACAAATGGACGAATGCATAAACACACACTCTTGCGTGTGGACATACACAAACAACACACAAGCACAAACACATACACACGCATGCACACACAAACGAACACAGACAGAGGCTCATGTTCAGAGCAATACATACACAGACAGACATGCTCACATACAGTACATACTTGCATAAACAACTCAACCAAACCTTTGAAATTTACATTAAAAGAGACGCTGATTGTGAGTACTCCTGGATGCTAGTGCAGTTATGCAGTTCCTGTGAGTGGGTACTCCATGGGTGCTCTATGACCTTTTGTTAATCAACAGATACCTTTTACTGTGGGTCCATTAACCAGCCCTAGTTTTGGCCAGCGTCCCAAATGGCACCCTATTCTCTATATAGTGTACTACTTTTGACCAAAGCCCTATTGGTCTTGCACCCAATAGGGAATAGGTTGCCATTTTGAGACTTGAGAAATGCAAATTAAAAATCATACAATGTGATTTTCTGGATTATTTTTTTTTAGATTCTGTCTCTCACAGTTGAAGTGTACCTATGATAAAAATTACAGACCTCTACATACTTTGTAAGTAGGAAAACCTGCAAAATCGGCAGTGTATCAAATAATGGTTCTCCCCACTGAGATGAGATGAGCAATGCAAGATATGTAAACATTATTAAAGTGACTAGTGACTAGTGATACACTGGTGATACACAGGCTGGTGTTCGCTGACTTTGGAGTCAAGCAAAAGCGACTAAATGGAGGAGGCAACGCGAGTCAATGCAATGGAGCCTGAGGTAACGTTAACCGGTTATGACTGTTGTTGACTAGGCTAGCGTTAGACACTAAACAATTTTGTTGTAACTCTACTTGAAGGAAACTAGCTAATTGAGTCGGAAGTGTTGTGTAACACCCCCCAGCAAATTATGTTAGCAAGCAACTCAACTGCAACTAAAATTGCAACATAGTTCATACGTGTACCCCTGTTATTAGGTGACGTTAGTTTCTTTAGCTAGCTTCCACCTCAAATAACTTAGTGTAATACATTTTGTTGACAGATTTTGTTTTTGTAATGTTTTGTTAGCTCCACCTCATTTAGATAGGCTGAAGTTGACATAGCTAATGTTTGCTGAAAAATAAATGTCCCTGTATTTGCTGTGTGTGTGTTGACAAAGCCTACATGACAGGTATCTTGTCAATGCCAACTGATATATCTGGGTTCCCCACTCAAACGTTCTTAACAAAACTTTTGTTTTCAGGATGACATGCAAATCCATGTTATTTCTAAGGCTATTGTTTATTTCAAGTATATTCTTGAATATAACTATAGACTAATGGATGCCTTAATTGTTTTCTACCAACAGGGAAGACCAGTTAGTACAGCATGCCAAACTGACCCCTTGGTGCCACAGTGTTCATGTGCTGTGGTGGAGAAGAGGTCCACCTGTCACGATCGTTTAGAGAAGGATTGGACCAAGGTGCAGCGTTGTAAGTGTACATCTTTCATTATTTGATTAAGACCAAAAAAAAAACTGAATGTAACGTTTTGTAGCGCTAACACAGCAACTATACAAAAGCAAGATCTCACAAACTAAAGGTGGAAAAAAGGCTGCCTAAGTATGATCCCCAATCAGAGACAACGAAACTAGAATGCCCACCCAAATCACACCCCGACCTAACCACATAGAGAAATAAAAAGGCTGTCTAAGGTCAGGGCGTGACACCACCGGGACGATTACTAAAGAGGTCGGGGCCCAGCTAGATTGTGCTCACGACCATCAGTATACAACCGAGTCTTGCCCCTCTACGCCACAGATGGAGCTGACGGAGAGTGAGATCAGTGAAGACCAGAGCTCGCTGTATGAACCTGAGAGCTCAGAATCACAATCATCAATCACAGTGCGAACCAAGAAATACTATCGATCACTTTGGGGGAGCGGGGTGGTGCTCCGAAAATGGAGAAGTAGCAGGCCATTCAACAGCGAATTCAAAGATACACCCATCCATAAAGGGAATCAAAGTGTAAATGTTTTACCATAGATTTTTTCAATGGATGTGCTACCTTGTCTCGGTCCTGCCGTTTCGACTCTCTCTCTCAACCTATGAATGCTCAGCTATGAAAAGCCAACTGACATTTGCTCCTGAGGTGTTGAATTGTTGCACCCTTTATAACCACTGTGGTTATTATTTGATGTAAAAGGGGCTTTGTAAAATACATTTGAGTGATTGATTGTTTGCTGTGCTGGATGCTGTGTATTCACTAACTGTCTGAGTGATGGAAAATTGTTATAGTATCTGTAACATACTTTGGTGTGTCTTTAATCTGCATATTAAATAACAAAGTCTCTCCCTGCTCTTTTTTCGGTAAAAAAGTTGAGGGATGGGGCTGGAGAAATGTAACCACTCTGAAATTCACAGACAGAGCTATAGATGCAAGGACTGACCACCCATGATATCAACATTGTAATCCTGTTTCTATGATCTGTTTCCACTGTCATGTACCCAGTTTGCTTTGGATAAAGGCATCTGGTAAATGGCATATATTATTAAAGTCTACTTTGACAACTAGCTACCCAGTGTAGTTACCATTACTTTCCAATAAATGGCAACCAAGGCTAGTTGAAGTCACTACTCTAGTGTCAGGGACATGGGATTAGTATGCACTGAAAGTAGTTTATCTGGTTAAGCTTGAACCTGTTGTTAAAGTGGACAAGCTCACTAATACTATTTTTACATAAGGCGCAGGCATTTGGTATATGTTTTAGGCTAGGCTCGATTTACTAAATGAACTGGTTTTAATCAAAAGTTTCTTCAATTCCTTTGCTTCTGGCTATGTGCGCCTTATGGAAGAAACGACACACGCAGGGATGAGACGCCATACAACTCGTCCAAATCTCCCATGTGCCCATAGGGTGAACTGGCGATAAACTGTCAGCCTGTACGCGGAGAAAACAAAATCATAAGAAAAGTTAGTCTGATACCGAAACTAAATCACAATGTATTTATAATGAGCACGCCCCATTATTGGTTAGAATGAAATTTCATGAATCATGATGCTGTCTGCGATTCAAACTCCGGTAGTCTAATCAAAAGGTAAATGTGTCACCATTGTGCCAAACAGCGCTGGTGATAAACATCGTTATAGGATACTGATTATATATATTGAGCCACTACTGATATTAACCTTAAACAATGTATAATCAAGCAAAATGTCACCAATTATTTAACTGGCATATCAGCTGCTGACTGGTTGAGTAACCTCTTCTGCCAAGTCCTTCATAAGGATTAGTGACACGTCCAATAAACACGTCCCCATCCAGACAGACTGACAGGAACCTCTGACTGCCACCATCCTCTGGGATTTTGTGCTGTATCGCCACCATCTCTCTACAATACACACACTCTAGTCATTATTTGGCAGCATCCCCACTCACACTAGTTTGTGTTCGTCTAAGCCGACCCTCTAGCTGAGTTGTTTCAGGCGGTATATCTGTATTGTTACTGCTACAAGAACAAACTCTTTGATCTGGGGCAACGATCGACTCAAACAGGTTTATTGGCTCCCTAACTAATATTATTTCATTCTCTGTAATAAACTCAATCTCTGACTCGGAGCTACTCTGTAAATTCAGCCATCTTTTGGGAGTTCCAAAATGTACTCTCCTGCCAGTGACGCAACAATGTGAATATGGTGATTTACAGGTACAGCTAGCTGGCATTCTAAATCATAGTGTTTCCATTCCCCTTTAAAAGTAGTGCACTATAAAGGGAATAGGGTGCCATTTGGGTTGCATCCATTGTTAGCATACAATGTCACACACAGAGAAGGGGGTAGAGGGTTCTATCTCAAACCATTGTGACGGCGACCAAATGTCCAAATGCTTTTGACTTTGATTCAATTAGTCCTCTCCTTGTTCTTTGTGTCTCTAGATGTCCATGTTAAGTGCTCCGTTCCCCTGTTTGTTTATGTGGGCCCATCCATGTGTGTGGTTTGTGCCAGTGAGGGCTGTCTCCCTCTCTCAGTGCATCTGTCAGGATGTGAGTAATAGACCGATTATGCTGACAAACACACACAGGTGGCCGCTATCGCCTTTATCCAGTCCCCAGATATCTATTTATCTCTCCCACCCTCCCTCCCTCTTTCTCTGCCTCTCTTTAGTCCTGTCTCCTTCTTATTCTCTTTCACATGCTATCTATTTCACACACACACACACACACACACACACACACACACACACACACACACACAGGTTCACAACCCCCACACAACCGTTGAACAAGTCATAAACGATACTGAAGCACATAATGACAGAACACAAATGAAAACATTTGTTTGTGTGTGGCACCATTTGAAATGAGTTGTGGTCTTCTTCACCATAATAGAAAGCACTGAATGTATGTCTCTGAAGATATTCTCCACCCGCAGTCACGATCCACTAGCCACAAGTCATGTTCGGGAATGCATGCCAATTTATTGACTTTCCCCATCGACCGTATGAAAAAATACGACCTTTATATTTTATAAGCACGCATGGACACACAGGCAGCGAGTAAAATATAAGTGCCAAAGGAGTGCCAACTTATTTTGCAATGGGATAGGTGCTGAAATTGTGAGGCAAATCAGGTTAGAGGGGGAAGTGATAACAAAAAGGCGTTATAAAATATCCCCGCTGATGGATGACCCTTTAAATAACAGGCTCAATTGCTGGCTTTATCAGTGCAGGCACAGTGAGTGAGGGAAAAGGCAATGCATCTTAACGACAGGAAAAGGGAAGCTACTGGAGTCCTACAGCAAAGAAGTTGAATAGAACCTTCACAACCTTAACCTTAACAAAGCTCTGAGATTCTTCTTTTCCTAAACTATGAATTTTGGCCCTTATGTACCAAGAAGAGGAAGAAACACTTATTTCACTTAATTACCATAACAGTAAGAGTATCAGTAAAGTATTGTATTACAGAGCCTTAGGAATGGCTTTCTCTAGAAGACCTGTCTATAGATGTAGACACAATAATCGACTACCCACAGCAGTGTGTTGCCGGAAGGCTGACTTTTTTAATGAAAGGGAAAGTTAATACAAGTGGGAATAGACAACTATCAGGGCTCCAGATTATTTAGTCGCATTTTGCGACCCTTTAACTTGGCTTTGCGAGTTACATTTTGAATTGGACGCATTGGTGCAAGCTACACATTCTATCTGGTCACCTCAATCCAATTGTCCCATCTTTGGGGCAGATAAAATCATGAATTTGTTAAACAGTAAAGTGTATTATCCTCAATATTCTGCTGTGCCAGGCCGTTTCTCTGGGGCTGCTATAATGAGCGAGCTTCTCACACTCTCTCTCCCCCTCATGTACCCATCATGATTGTACAACATTTCAAAATTCAATTGCGGGGAAAAAACACAAAATGTGGGGGAAAAAATTCTCCACAATAAAGAGAGGAGTCTCCGCTTTCTGTATGTATAATATAATGTATTTCTCAACAATCATTATTGAGCTCAAAGCACACTGTTTTACAATCAAGTTATCTGATATGGCTTTGAAATACAGAGCGTGTGAAATCTGCCATCGTACAGTAGATTAATACATGGCTACTAGCAGTATATGTTCAATTTAGAGGTAGCGACCTAGTTTATGTGTTTTGAGTTTCCACTTCCTCAGGTGGGGAATTAGCCTCAATTGAATTAGGCCTATATAATATTTTATAAAATATACAATATTTTCAGAATACGCTAAAATCTCAGGATATGAAATGAATAACAAGAAGAAGAAGAAGAAGAACTGATGAAACTGAATGGGAAAAATATTTTTTATCATTTGTATTTTGTATTTATACCTTTGGTTATTCGATCTGGTCACTAACATATGCCTATGACTTTGCAGCACATTCTTGTTTCAAAAACATTGAATCTGTGCTTCAGAACCAAAAAGTTGTGTGTCTTGACTGTTGACCAATGACCAGTCATCATCATTAGTGCGTAAAGGCAGGTGCATATATTCAGATTAGTGACCAGAAAGCCCTTGTTTCATTTTCTCAGGTTTTGTCTGGCAAAAACAGAGTAGCCTACTTACATTACGTTAATATTATCCATAGAAAGTACTGTTTAGCAATCTGCTATGGACGCTATCTGGTGATTTCATTGATCATCTTCATATTTCAAATAGACCTAGTGTGGTTGGGTTATAATTATATACCTCAGTGGTACTGGCAATATGTTTAAAGATATCTGTAACATTGCACAACCTCAATACTTAGGGAATGAAGGTTTAACATATTCTGGCCAATTGATTATGATATTTGTGAGGAAGAAAAAGGCTACAGATGGATCATGTTTCCCATCCGATCCTTCACCCTCCACCCTCCGCTGCTTACAGTTAGGCCATGCCATCCTGCTTGCTCTGGAATCCAGAGGAGTGGTAATGCGACATGATATCCCTACTCGATATCGACGGCTAACATGAATCACTTTCAGATCAAAATGCAGGAGTAAAACAAAGTTTATTTATGTATCTTGTGCATCACTGTTTATGGCTGTAATGACATTTGCGCAGTGATTGTGCGCATGTGCGTGTGTGGGGGTCGCAAGCTTTGAAACATTCCTTTTTGGGGGTCTCAAAAAAAGTTTGAAAACCAGTGAGCTGGCGAGCAGATTGCTGATTTGCTGTACAGCTATAGGATCGGGTGCAGCACAAACATCAAATTGGAGTGAGAGATGATTGCCATAAATTAATATAAAAAAACAACTTTTGGGTGATCAAGTAAATTAACCATTTACTTTGCAAGATCACCAGCAATGGGGCATCAAGCAATGATTACTAGCATATGCCTATTGGTCTTTTAGCATGTCATAATTGCTTCAAATGTATAATTTAGTTGCATTTGGAATTTGTTGTCAACATTAATTATTACATTTTTTTGTGTTGTAGAGAAAATAATGAAAAGGGCTGTCTTGTAGCCTCAATAAATAGACAAAGGTTAGTAGTAGTTGAAAAAGTCATTGCATGTATAGGTTTATTTTACTTGACTTGAAACTTGAAAAAGATTTTGACTCGACTTAACTTGACTTGCTCTTACTGTGGAATAGAGGTCGACCGATTAATCGGAATGGCCAATTAATTAAGGGCCGATTTCAAGTTTTCATAACGTTCGGTATTTTTGGGCGCCGATATTACTAGATATTATCTAGCGTGTCCTGCGTTGCATATAATCTGACTGAGCATACAAGCATACAAGTATCTAAGTATCTGACTGAGCGGTGGTAGGCAGAAGCAGACGCGTAAACATTAATTCAAACAGCACTTTCGTGCGTTTTGCCAGCAGCTCTTCATTGTGCGTCAAGCATTGCGCTGTTAATGACTTCAAGCCTATCAACTCCCGAGATGAGGCTTGTTTATGACTTCAAGCCTATCAACTCCCGAGATGAGGCTGGTGTAACTGAAGTGAAATGGCTAGCTAGTTAGCGTGCGCTAATAGTTTTTAAAACTTCACTCGCTCTGAGCCTTGGGGTGGTTGTTTCCCTTGCTCTGCATGGGTAACGCTGCTTCGATTGTGGCTGTTGTCATTGTGTTGCTGGTTCGAGCCCAGGGAGGAGCGAGGAGAGGGACGGAAGCTATACTGTTACACTGGAAATACTAAAGTGGCTATAAGAACATCCAATAGTCAAAGGTTAATGAAATACAAATGGTATAGAGGGAAATAGTCCTATAATTCCTATAATAACTACAACCTAAAACTTCTTACCAGGGAATATTGAAGACTCATGTTAAAAGGAACCACCAGCTTTCATATGTTCTCATTCCTGAGCAAGGAACTGAAATGTTAGCTTTCTTACATAGCACATATTGCACTTTTACTTTCTTCTCCAACAATTTGTTTTTGCATTATTTAAACCAAATTGAACATGTTTAATTATTTACTTGAGGCTAAATTGATTTTATTGATATACATTATATTAAGTTAAAATAAGTGTTCATTCAGTATTGTTGTAATTGTCATTATTACAAATACATTTTTTTTTTAAATTGGCCGATTAATCGGTATCGGCTTTTTTGGTCCTCCAATAATCGGTAGCGGTATCGGCGTTGAAAAATCATAATCGGTTGACCTCCACTGTAGAATGCACGACTTGGGCTTGACTCAAGACTTGACCCAATCTTTTTGGGACTCGACTTGGAGACTTGGACCTTGTGACATGAGACGTTTTTGTGACTTGGTCCCATCTCTGCTAGAGTTATTTTTACATTCACATCTGAGTCATTTAGCAGGCACTCTTATCCAGCGCAACTCATCGTACTTAAAAAAAAGGCTGAACCAGCTATGTATAGGTAAATAGGTATATCTGCAGTAATATTGATAGTTCCATGCTTTTCACTCTCAGGAGAAAAATAAAACTAATTGGAGGAGTGATTAGGCATTAGGAATATGACTGTGGGCATATTTAATTGTATTATGCCACATAACTTAACTTATGTGTCACTTTTGTGCCACCAAATTTAAATACTTTACTGGACTTAAGATGCAATGCCGAGTAATAAAAAATCATATTCTAAGACGAGTCGTGCATTGATCAATAGGATTGGGTGGAAGTCCGTTTAATATTTCAGAGAATACTAATGATGTTTTTAAATGTGATTTTCAATAAATATTTGATGTGTTTCCCTTATTCTAAAGAGGGAAAGTGCAAATTAGATGTCATCATATAATTCAAACAGAGATGTGAGCTAATGGTAATGCATATGGGGCAAGGAATCAAATCAACTCAAACAGATCACAAACAACAATAGGATTGCTTAAAGACAGAAAGACAGAAATGCAACTGGATTATGTCTGGTCTAAGTGTAAAACGTCTTGTAAAAGTGCAAACTGACGATATTGGACAGTTCCTGGCCACATTGACGCAGCCTAATGTCAAAAACCACACTTAGAATTCTCTGCAATGTTGATAAAACCGTACTAACCATTCTTACCTCATACTCTTCCTTGAAGCCGTAGCCCTGGCCACACTTCATCTGGGTGATGTGCTGGAGGAGGTCGGCTACACGGATGGCTGGCTGGAACTGGCCTGCTTGGTAGGACATCTCTACTGACTCACAGCCCCCGTATGGGTACGTCTGGATGGTCAACGATGGCTGAGCCAACTCACTATGGCTGCTGTCTGTGGAACAAGGAGAACAAACTCAGTATCCACTTACTCTGTGATATTTGGGTTAGCATTGAACCACATAGCGGTCAGTCTGTGTAAGAAGGATGCAATGGAACTCATTTTAATATAATGAAATCTCTTGTTTTCATGAAATGTTGTTCTCCCAAACATATTGACTGTAGTACTCGCGGTGCTAAAACACTCGACAACTGTTACTCCAACTTCTGGGATGCCTGGAAGGTCCTCCCCTGCCCTCCTTTTGGGCAAATCTGACCACAACTCCATTTTGCTTCTCCCATCGTATGGGCAGAAACTCAAATAGGAAGTACACGTGCTAAGGACTATTCAACGCTGGTCTGACCAATCAGAATCCACGCTTCAAGATTGTTTTGATCACGCGGACTGGGATATGTTCCGGGTAGCTTCCGAGAATAATATTGACGAATACACTGTTCAACGGCACAGACACGATGTGGCAGGGTCTACAGACAATCACCGACTACACAAGAAAAACCAGCCACGTCGCGGACACCGACGTCTTGCTTCCGGACAAGCCAAACACCTTCTTTGCCTGCTTTGAGGATAACACAATGCCACCGATGCGGCCCGATACCAATGACAGTGGCCTCTCCTTCTCTGTGGACGATGTGAGTAAGACATTTCAGCGTGTTAACCCTCGCAAGGCTGCCGACCCAGACGGCATCCCTAGCCGCATCCTTAGAGCATGCACAGACCAGCTGGCTGGTGTGTTTACGAACATATTCAATCTCTCCGTATCCTAGTCTGCTTCAAGATGGCCACCATTGTTCCTGTACCCAAGAAAGCAAAGTTAATTGAACTAAATTACTATTGCCCCGTAGCACTCCTGTCATCATAAAGTGCCTTGAGAGACTAGTCAAGGATCATTTCACCTCTACCTTACCTGTTACCCTAGACCCACTTCAATTTGCTTACCGCCCCAATAGATCCACATATTTTGCAATCGCCATCACACTGCATACTGCCCTGTCCCATCTGGACAAGAGGAATAAATATGTAAGAATGCTGTTCATTGACTAAAGCTCAGCATTCAACACCATAGTACCCTACAAGCTCATCATTAGGCTCGAGGCCCTGCCCGCAACCACAGGGCTCACCAGAGGGTGGTGGGGTCTGCCCAACGCATCACCGGTGGCAAACTACCTGCCCTCCAGGACACCTACAGCACCCGATGTCACAGGAAGGCCAAAAAGATCATCAAGGACAACAACCATCCAAGCCACTGCCTGTTCACCCCGCTATGATCCAGAAGCACATAGAGGCTGCTGCCTACAGTATATACAGGCTTAAAATCACTGGCCAGTTTAATAAATGGAACACTAGTCACTGTCTACATATCTTGCAATACCCATCTCATATGTACAGTGCCTTGCGAAAGTATTCGGCCCCCTTGAACTTTGCGACCTTTTGCCACATTTCAGGCTTCAAACATAAAGATATAAAACTGTATTTTTTTGTGAAGAATCAACAACAAGTGGGACACAATCATGAAGTGGAATGACATTTATTGGATATTTCAAACTTTTTTAACAAATCAAAAACTGAAAAATTGGGCGTGCAAAATTATTCAGCCCCTTTACTTTCAGTGAGGCAAACTCTCTCCAGAAGTTCAGTTAGGATCTCTGAATGATCCAATGTTGACCTAAATGACTAATGATGATAAATACAATCCACCTGTGTGTAATCAAGTCTCCGTATAAATGCACCTGCGCTGTGATTGTCTCAGAGGTCCGTCAAAAGCGCAGAGAGCATCAAGAAGAACCACGAACACACCAGGCAGGTCCGAGATACTGTTGTGAAGAAGTTTAAAGCCGGATTTGGATACAAAAAGATTTCCCAAGCTTTAAACATCCCAAGGAGCACTGTGCAAGCGATAATATTGAAATGGAAGGAGTATCAGACCACTGCAAATCTACCAAGACCTGGCCGTCCCTCTAAACTTTCAGCTCATACAAGGAGAAGACTGATCAGAGATGCAGCCAAGAGGCCCATGATCACTCTGGATGAACTGCAGAGATCTACAGCTGAGGTGGGAGACTCTGTCCATAGGACAACAATCAGTCGAATATTGCACAAATCTGGCCTTTATGGAAGAGTGGCAAGAAGAAAGCCATTTCTTAAAGATATCCATAAAAAGTGTTGTTTAAAGTTTGCCACAAGCCACCTGGGAGACATACCAAACATGTGGAAGAAGGTGCTCTGCTCAGATGAAACCAAAATTGAACTTTTTGGCAACAATGCAAGACGTTATGTTTGTCGTAAAAGCAACACAGCTGAACACACCATCCCCACTGTCAAACATGGTGGTGGCAGCATCATGGTTTGGGCCTGCTTTTTTTCAGCAGGGACAGGGAAGATGGTTAAAATTGATGGGAAGATGGATGGAGCAAAATACAGGACCATTCTGGAAGAAAACCTGATGGAGTCTCCAAAAGACCTGAGACTGGGACAGAGATTTGTCTTCCAACAAGACAATGATCCAAAACATAAAGCAAAATCTACTGCTCTCCATCCAACCTCACTGAGCTCGAGCTGTTTTGCAAGGAGGAATGGGAAAGAATTTCAGTCTCTCGATGTGCAAAACTGATAGAGACATACCCCAAGCGACTTACAGCTGTAATCGCAGCAAAAGGTGGCGCTACAAAGTATTAACTTAAGGGGGCTGAATAATTTTGCACGCCCAATTTTTCAGTTTTTGATTTGTTAAAAAAGTTTGAAATATCCAATAAATGTCGTTCCACTTCATGATTGTGTCCCACTTGTTGTTGATTCTTCACAAAAAAATACAGTTTTATATCTTTATGTTTGAAGCCTGAAATGTGGCAAAAGGTCGCAAAGTTCAAGGGGGCCGAATACTTTCGCAAGGCACTGTATGTACTCTATCCTATACTATTCTACTGTATCTTATTCTATGCCACTCTGACATTGCTCATACATATATTTATATATTCTTAAATCCATTCCTTTACTTAGATTTGTGTGTATTGGGTATATGTTGCGTAATTGTTACATATTACTGCATCGTCGGAGCTAGAAGCACAAGCATTTCGCTACACCCACAATAACATCTGCTCAACAGGTTAATGTGACCAATACAATTTGATTTGATTTGATTTCTTTCAGTGGAGACCTCTCTAGCTCTCTGCAGGTCTTGAAAAACTTTAAAAGCATGAGATCTTCAAACTCTTACAGTTGACTCTCCACAGACCCTGTTTCCAGACAACAGCCTTCCTTTATCTCGCTGCTACTCAGTCATTAATGATGATATTCAAAGTTAAATGGATAATCCAAGGGACACTTTGCTTTACTACTTGAAATACATTCTTGTAATTGAGTCTTCCTAAGATTAGGATTGGTGAGTTTGAAGTAGTACATTGCTTCTAATGAGTCCATTAAGAAGAGGAATCAGGAGATGAGTGGCAGAGAAATTCTCCATATTACAAGCATGAAATACCTAAAGTACCATTGCAAATGTGGTAGGCTAAAATCACCCGTGTTTTATTAATGTGGATATTTGCATCTTAATTACACACTTAGCTCTATTTTCGACTGGCTCTAAGGAGGCGCAAGTGTCAAATTCACGTTAGTTTTCAATTTCGTTGTGTCAAAACTGGCACACTGGCATTTTCCAGCCCTAATGCCAGATTCGGCAATTTACCTGTCTAACATCAGCTTGCTTGCGAGGTGGAAGGGGTGGCAATGATTGAGGTGTGTCCTTAAAAACAATCGCAAAAGTGATAATTTCAGGCAGCGCTTTTGGTAAGTTTTAAGACCCACAAAAAGCAGGTCTTAAAAGTAATGCAGTTGATAATAGCTTGGATTTTGAGAGTGGAAGTGCAGCCTATTCAGTCATGGCGCACATTGCCCATGGAAGGAGAGATGTGCCTTTTGTACGGGTGAATCTCATTATGATTTTTTTTATTTTATTATTTTAACCTTTATTTAACTAGGCAAGTCAGTTAAGAACACATTCTTATTTATAATGACGGCCTAGTTCAGGGGCAGAAAGACAGATTTTGACCTTGTCAGCTCGGGGATTCAATCTAGCAACCTTTCAGTTAATGCCCCAACGCTCTAACCACTAGGCTACCTGCCATCCCAAAAGAAACATACAAAACTATTAAACACCAAGCATATCCTACCCTCCCCTTGATCAAGGCTGGTTTAGCAGCATCGCATATGTGCGTCTTTTTATCCTGGCCATTAGTCAAAAGAGGCCTATGAATAAAGGGTTTTAATGGTGTACTGAGAGTGCTTTGCCCTCACTCTTTTTCATTATTCACAATTAACATACAGTACCTGTATTTTGCTTGTTTAAGTAGGCTATCCATCCCCATTATCAAAGAGCACCCCTTGTCCGATTACCAAAGACACACTTCTCCAAACGATTCAGTCATCCTATATTGTCAAATCAACAGCAGATTTTTGAGAGAATCTGCCTTGCACATACAGTGGTTCCTCATTTAAAAGTTGCAGTATAGGGTGGTATGCTGTGGTAGGGTTCAGCGCTTTACAGTACTTGCCCTTAATGATCAATTTAACCACCAGAGGGCATCTTTGAGCACAGATACTACATCCTTTGACCACTGCATTTTGAGATTATGCATGACCTTTTATTGATGAAAAGGTGCTGATCCTGGTCTTTATTATTTATGATGTTTTGCTGATATTTTTGCTAAATAACGACATGTTAGGGTGTTTCGATTTTACAGTAGCCTATGTAGGCCTGTAGCATACTGTACCTACACAATCAGTTTATACAACTCCTCCAAAAATATAAATATGGGCAGAATATTGTATAAAATATGTATATTGTTAAAGACTGACATTTGGTAGTTTCAATTAAATCTGTTTTCTTTCATTCAAATGTGACTCGTTTCATACTCCTTCCATTTAAGCCTACATTTAGGCCTGTGTGTGCACTGTGCCAACAGTACAATGAAACGAGAGATGTGATTTATGATATCATGCTGCTGACCTGGTCCTATCTATATTGTTGCTGGTTTAAAAAACAGTTTCATTATTTTTCATTTCATTTGATTAAAAAAACCAAACTTATTATAAATATTCACCGTCCAAGAGTTTATGACGAGAACGTACATGGGTTGAATGCAATGCAATTTATTCAGCTATTTCTGGAGAAGTGCTAATGTGATCTGTAAGATGGTTCCATTATGTTTATTAAGCATTACATTTTGCAAGCAGTATAATAGTAAGTGGATATTCCCCCTTTCTCTTTATATTGGATCTTTATCCAGCGCCTGTGAAACTTTTGGATGTGCATATGTGACTCATTTAAGGAAACTAAGCATGTAGCGCGTCAATACTTCACAGGAGTGCCATTTGAACGTAAACATTTTTTTAAATCAAAATTGTTTTTCGACAGAAATGCCTTCTGGAACATGTAAACCTTCATGTGCCTTAATAACAAACTTGTATTCAATCTGTAAATACAAATAAATTGTTAAATTTCAAGCCTAGTTGGTTTAGCCACGGAAAAAGGCAGGAACTTTCCCACTAGCCATGATTGGCTTTGATAATGGATGGACTGAACATGCCGAGAGATTGGATTGTTCGGATTGGTCTGCCATATAGCACACTTCTGTCTATAACATGAGCTGGTCAGTATGTGTAGGTAATGCTTACTAAACAACTTTTTGGAAAAATATCATGTAGTAGAACTGCGAAAGTGTTGCTCTCCACATTCTGGAAGACCAAGTTTTGAAATCAGTGGAATTCCCGGTGGAATTAGAGTATGATAGCGAAGGAGATGGAAAACAATTCTGTGGTTTGATTGCAAATATGCAGATGGATTCAAAAAGAGAACACACAGAAGGCTGTTGTATAAAACACCTGGCACCGGATTACATCTTCAAAGGCAACCATGGCATCAGTGACAGAGCGGGAGAAGTGTCCTCCATGTATGCAGGTAATTCAGTCAGAAAGTCATTTTCATTTCAAGTTAAAGTGTACTGTTTGGTAGCTAGCTAACATAAACTGGCTGACTCACTAGCTAATGTTACGTGCATGATCTGTGTCATAATATTATTCAGATCTCTGAGCCATTTGCATTGCTAGTTATAACCTAAAGTTAGCTAGCTAACATTGAATCTGGTTGGTTAGTTACCTGCAGATTCATGCAGGATAGTATCATTATGAGTTGGGATTATGGTTCATTGTTTAGCTAGCTACATGTCTAAACAAAAGACTTCACTATGAAAATAACCATTTCAATCGAATGCTCATGATGTCACTGCAGCAACTGTCGGTAGACATAGCTGGTAAATTCGATCAGGCTATCTACTCCAATTTCAGAGCACTCTCGTCTAAGTGTGCCAGAGCGCAGAGAAACTTGCACAGTTACAGCCTAACTACCTCTGCTAGGGTGAGTAAAATGGTCAGAGTGAGTTGTTCTCTCATTTGTGTCTGACAGCTAGCCAACGTTAGCCAATTAACTTGAGTGCTGTTTTTAGGTCAGAACGCTTGTATCAAACCTACTCCTCAGCCAGAGCGTCCAGTGTGCTCTCTGAACGCTCTGAATTTACAAACAGACAATCTGACAACGCTCTTAGTTTACGAATGTCCAGAGCACACTCTGAGAGCACTCTGGCTCTCCAGATTGAATTTACAAATACACCCGTAGTATAAACTAGCCTTTAGTCTTGAAATCTTTGGTTGTTTACTGCATGGCCTCACATGTGAATCCTTAAATAGATGGGTGGGGTTAAGGCTTTTAAGAGGGAGCAAATGATGCTGAATTGGGTGTAGACAAAGGAGAGCTCGCCAATAGGTTTACCAAAACATTCAAGGGCCAACTTTCAAAGCAGAATTACTTTCCCATTGTTCCTCAACTGTAGTATGTTATAACATTTCATACACTACAGTCTCTACTTTTATCCAATGTAAAAAACACAATTTCAAATGTGAATTGAGACGGTCAGTCACATAACCTTCCATTGTCTGGATCTTTTTCCAGCTCCTGTGAAAAGTTTGGATGTTCGTAAAAACCCTCCATAGTCGAAATGGAGAAATGATGGTGCCTGTAAATGTATTTATAGCCTATTTAAAATAAGTTGTTTTGTTTTTATTAGAATTTGATTAGAATTCTACAGTATTTTTAAGCCTTATCAATAGCGTAGTGAATTTAATATTGCTTATGGACTACATTTGGCACATCCAGACTGCAATTTACAGTATAGGCCCAGCCCTTACACAGAACCCTCAGAAAGTGTAGTCACCCCTTGACTTATTCCACATTTTGTGTTGTTACATACTGAATTCAGAATTATTACATAGATTGTTTTTCTCACCCAGCTACACACAGTAGCCCAATACAAAGAAACCTGTTTTTATAAATGTTAGCAAATTAATTGAAAATTAAATATGGAAACATCTAATTTCCATTAGTATTCACACCCCTTAGTCAATACTTTGTAGATGCACCTTTGGCGGCGATTAGAGCTTTGAGGTGTCTTGGGTATGTCTGTATCAGCTTTGCACATCTGGATTTGGGGATTTTCTCCCATTCGTCCTTGTAGAGTTTCTCAAGCTCTGTTAAGTTAGATGGTGGCGATGAACAGCAATCTGTAAGTGTTTCCAGTGATTTTCAATGGGATTCAAGTCTGGGCTTTGGCTGAGCCACTCAAAGAATTTCACATTATTGTTCTGAAGCCATTCCAGCGTTGCTTTGGCTGTATGCTTGGGGTCATTGTCCTGTTGGAACGTAAATATTTGCCACCAGTCTAAGGTCGTGTGCACTCTGAAGCAGGTTCTCATCAAGGATTTGCCTGTATTTGATTTGGCCCCATTCATTGTTCCCTTTATCCTTACTAATATTCCAGTCCCCACAGCATGATGCTGCCATAACCATGCTTCACTGTAGGGATGGATTTGGATGTGTGATGAGCTGTGCCTGGTTTTCTCCAGACATAGCGCTTTGCATTCAGTCCAAAGAGTTACTTTTTTGTCTCATTAGACCACATAATATTTTGCCTTATGCGCTCAGAGTCAGAATCCAGGCGTACTGTCATGTGTCTTTTTCTAAGGAGCGACTTCCTTCTGTCCACTCTCTCATAAAGCCCAGATTGGTGAAGTACTGTAGAGACTGTTGTCCTTCTGGCAGGTTCACATCTCAGTCAAGGAACTCTGTAGTTCTGTCAGAGCGGTCATTGGGTTCTTGGTCACCTCCCTGACCAAGGTTCTTCTTGCCCGTTTGCTCAGTTTGGTCATAAGGCCAGCTCTAGGCAGTGTCCGAGTAGTTCCATATGTTTTCTATTTCCCAATGATGGAGACCACTGGGCTTTTTGAAACTTTCAACTTTCTAGGAGTATTGGTTTTATACCCTTCCCCAGATATATGCCTTATCACAATGTTATCTTGAAAATCTAAGAACAATTACTTGGACTTCATGGTATAGTTTCTGCTCTGACATGCACTCTCATTTGTGGGACCTTAAAGAGACAGGTGTGTTTCTTTCTAAATCATGTCCAAACAATTGAATTAACCACAGGTGGACTCCAATCAAGTTTCAGTGACATCTCAAGGATGATCAAAGGAAATTGTGGGAAGACTTGAAGATTGCTGTTCACGGCCGCTCCTCATCTAATTGAGCTTGAGAAAATCTGAAAGAAAGAATGGGAGAAAATCCCCAAATCCAGATGTGGAAAGCTGATAGACACATTTTTTTAAATTTGATTTCATTTTATTTAGCTAGGCAAATCAGTTAAGAACAAAATCTTATTTGGTGTCCCAATGCATACCCAAGACCACTCAAAGCTCTAATCGCCGCCAAAGGTGCTTCTACAAAGTACTGACTCAGAGGTGTGAATACTTATGTAAATTATATAATTCTGTATTTGAATTTTCTAAAAACATATTTTCACTTTGTCATTATGGGGTATTGTGTGTAACAGGTTGTAACACAATGTGTAATAAATCAAGGAGAATGAATACTTTCAGAAGTCACTTTATCAATGTGAATGCTATAGCCTACGTTTAACAATGTACAGTATTTCAATATTAAAGTAATGCAATTAGAATAATGTGGACTGTAAACATGTTCAACATATTTAGCAAATATAGGGCAGGCTATTTAACAAACTAGGCTATAATGGACTTACATTCAAATTGTAGTTGATGACAATGTAATACATAAAATACTGTAAATACACAACTTGAAGCAACTACATACACTGAATATACAAAACATGAATTACACCTTCCTAATATTGAGTTGCACTCCCTATTACCCTCATAACAGCCTCAATTCATCAGGGCATGGGCACTACAAGGTGTCGAAAGCGTTTCACAGGGATGCTGGCCCATGTTGACTCCAATACTTCCCACAGTTGTGTCAAGTTGACTGGATGTCATTTGGGTGGTGGACCATTCTTGATACACATGGGAAACTGTTGAGTGTGAAAAACCTAGCAGCATTGCAGTTCTGGCCCCAACCCTTGTGACTGGCATTTGCACCCATACCCCATTCAAAGGCACTTAAATATTTTGTTATACCCATTCACCCTCTGAATGGCACACATACACAATCCATGTCTCAATTGTTTCAAGGTTTAACAACCTTTGTTTAACCTGTCTCCCCCCCTTCATCTACACTGATTGAAGTGGATTTAACAAGTGACATCGATAAGGGATCATAGCCTTCACCTGGATTCACCTGGCCAGTCTATGTCATGGAAACAGCAATGTTTTGTATACTCAGTGCGTTTAGCCATGGAGCATGTTCTGATTGGCAACCGGAGCACAGTCTCATCACTCTAATTAATGTTGTTTCGTGGTAATGTTCTATCTGGGCTGTGTTTACATTTCTGCTCATTACTCACACATCTCCATTTCCCATCGCTCCATTTCTCCATAATTATTACTGATGGGAGATGGAGATGTACACCGGCATGTAATGTGGTTACGTTGTTTTAGCATCTGCTTACATGGAGGTGGGTAAGGAGAGACGCTTAGCCATAGGACAGGGAGCAGGTACTGACTTTACAGTGGAGATGGTAGAGGTCCACTTAATCCTACCCAAAGTGTGCCCTCTACAGCCTATTCAGACCATACCTAATTCATTATTAGTTTGTTTTGTCTCTAAAACAAGAACATATCTTAAAGTGGCAGCCCTGAGGATATATTATGTTGTAAATATTACCAATAAACAGACTCAATCCTATCAAAAGCTTCTGACATATCGAGCGGCTAATGCTTGGGGTTTGAAGGTCAAATATGCATTTAGTCAACCAGGAAATGTATTCACAATGTGTCTTCTTGCCTGTAACTTAGATTACAATATATTCATGCTAATCATTTCATTTATTGACCTCAGAGGGAAGTTTTTGTTGCTTGAGAACATGTACTTTTCATGACTTCATTATCATGGCTCACAGATGCATGAGCACTGATCCTGGCTCCATGTGATCATGGGTAAGTGAGAAATACAGGACTTACACACATACACATTGGCATGTTAGACAGAGTCAATGACCTTTCAGGAAATGTCTGTTCTTTCTTCAAATCAAATTGTATTTGTCACATGCCCCCGAATACAACAGGTAGACCTTACCATAAGATGCTTACTTACACGCCCTTAACCAACAATGCAGTTCAATAAATATAGTTTTTACTAAATAAATTAAAGTAAAAATGTAATAAAAAGTAGCACAATAAAATAACTATAATGAGGCTATATACAGGGGGGGTACAAGTACTGAGTCAATGTGCAGAGGTACAGGTTAGTCAAGGTAATTCGTACATGTACGAAGGATTAAAGTACTATGCATAGATAATAAGCAGCGAGTAGCAGCAGTGTAAAAATAGAGGGGGGTGGGGGTCAATGTAAATAGTAATGAAGGCCATTTGATCAATTGTTCAGTCTTATGGCTTGGGAGTAGAAGCTGTTAAAGAGCCTCTTGGACCTAGACTTGGCGCTCCGGTACCACTTGCCGGGTATCTCACAGAGAGCAGGTTGTTCTGTTGTGAATATTGCTCTGTTGTGAAGAAAGGCAGAAAAGCTTGGCTCAGGTTATGAGGGTGCAGGGCTCGTAACACGCCATACTGAGAAATATTATTTTCAAGCAAAAAATACATTGAGTACAATATGATGCTCAGAGATACTATGGGAGCTTAGATAAAATTACAATGTCTCAAAATGAACATCCTGTTTTGCAGAAGTTGTTCTGATAAAGGCCATTGCTTTTGAATTAATTTCAGAATTTTAGTGTGCAGTTCTTCCCTGAGGTGCAGACTAATGGTTAGTGTTGAGCTCAATTAAGCTTGAGCATTAAGCTCAATTATCGGCAATGCAACATTATCGCAACAACGCTGCTCCAGACCATTAGCAATAATTACCATCCATAACAAAATATATTGGACAACTCTTTGAGTCGGGACAAGATAATTCCGTTTGAAATTACCTAAAATGTACATCCATTCTAAAGAATATGTCTGGAGAAAATTTTAAATAATTTGCAATGAAATTCCAACCGTAGAATTGAATCATTCTCTAAAGCCTACTAGGAACCAAAAATGCCCTTCTTTAACCAGGTTCCATCCTCAAGAACAAGTTTATTTTTTTTGAATTTTACCCCTTTTCGTGGTATCCAATTGTTGTAGTAGCTACTATCTTGTCTCATCGCTACAACTCCCGTACGGGCTCGGGAGAGACGAAGGTTGAAAGTCATGCGTCCTCCGATACACAACCCAACCAAGCCGCACTGCTTCTTAACACAGCACGCATCCAATCCGGAAGCCAGCCGCACCAATGCGTCAGAGGAAACACTGTGCACCTGGCCACCTTGGTGTGCACCTGGCCACCTTGGTTAGCGCACACTGCGCCCACAGGAGTCGCTGGTGCGCGATGACCCCTACCGACCAAGCCCTCCCTAACCCGGGCGACGCTAGGCCAATTGTGCATCGCCCCATTGACCTGCCGGTCGCGGCCAGTTACGACAGAGCCTGGGCGCGAACCCAGGGACACTGATGGCACAGCTGGCGCTGCAGTACAGCGCCCTTAACCACTGCGCCACCCGGGAGGCCCTAAGAACAGGTCTTTTGCTGACAAATGTTCAAACATAGCATTTTTGATAAGCCAATGCACACGAAGAACTTTCGCTTCCTCTGGTTTTGACAGACGTGATAGCCATGTTCTGCATGTAGAGATATGAATGACAGAATGTAAATGATGTAGTGGATGCATTCTCAACCAACTCATGTCTACTGGAAGCATAGGCATCTACTCTGCTGCTGGATATCATATCAATATCATTTTGTATACGCCAATACACAATGAGCTATGGATTTCATTCAGCACACCCAAATGTAACAGTATTCTTAATCTGCTGCTGGTGGTGGATAAACAGCAGAGTTGGGCTAGTCCCAGAGTGGGATCTTCCTTCCAGCCCTATGAAAGTTCTCCACTGCCTGTGAAACTGATGCCCTCACTTCAGCAGCAGTTGAGCCTCCTCAGAGGAGGAAGGGGAGGACCATCCTACTCAGTGCATTCCATTAATTTAATTCCATTAAATTAAAAAAGTTATAATTTTTAAATAAAACTATACTAAAAATATTCACGTCACCAATTAACTACAGTAGCCTCAACAGCACTTTCTAGGGTAGCACCATGGTATAGCCAGAGGACAGCTATTTTCTGTCTTGTGGGTTCTTTGACTTCAATACAAAACATAGGAGGCTCATCGTTCTTAACCTCTTCTATAGGCTTTCACAGTAACTATGACAACTCCCGGAGGAGGTCCTCCAACCAATCAGAGCTCTTGCAGTATGAACTGACATCAAAGGATCGCATAATTAATCTAGTACTGAATGCATTCAGAAAATATTCAGACCCCTTCCCTTTTTCCACATGTTGTTACGTTACAGCCTTAATCTAAAATTGATTTCATTTCAATCCCGTCTCAGAGCTCTACGGACAATTCCTTCGACCTCATGGCTTGGTTTTTGCTCTGACATCCACTGTCAACTGTGGGACCTTATATAGACAGGTGAGTCCAATCAATTGAATTTACCACAAGTGGACTGCAATCAATTGTAGAAATAACTCAAGGATGATCAATGAAACAGGATGCACCTGAGCTCAATTTTGAGTCTCAATACAAAGGCTCTGAATACTTACGTAAATGTGATATATCTTTATTTATTTTTGTATACATTTGCAAACATTTCTAAAAAGCTGCTTTTGCTTTGTCATTATGGGGTATTGTGTGTACCTGTATATTGATGAGAGGAAAAAACAATTTAATTAATTTTAGAATAAGGCTGTAACGTAACAAAATGTGAAAAAAGTCAACGGGTCTGAATACTTTCCAAATGCACTAGTCAGCAATGCAGTGTGTAAAGCGTGATGAGTAGTTGACTCACAGATAGAAAAAGACAATAGTTGATCAAGTTTCAAACAAATTCATTTCTTTAAGAATTAAGAAGATCCAGTAGAGAGAGAGAGAGAGAGAGAAAGACAGAGAGCTAGCTATATTTCTTTGTATTTCTTTCCTTTTTAGTTTACCTTTCACTTTTTTAGCTAATGCAGCTAATTTTGCCTACTCAACAACCTGACAAACAGAGAGGAATGCTATGTATGTTAGCTAGCTGGCTAAGGCTTTCCCACACGGCAACTCTTCCAAGTCAAGGTAAGCTCGGTTTTAATCTTTTACACCGGAGCACGCCGGTGTAACTGCTAAACTGCTTTCTGTACACTGTACTGCGTGATGCACACATGGACTGGGTTGTGGGTTTACTAATGCATTAGTTCCATTTTTTTTACTATAGCGTTAATATGGTAACAACGATGTAGGCTGTGTAGCGGTTAGCACTCATGGAATGAAAGTCTGGCTTGGAGAGTTATTTGTGCCTGGTGACAAACAGCTGTTGTGTTGTGCACTGAAGGTGAGAGGAAGAGAGCATGTAGATGTGAGAAGGAATTATGCAACGAGCAAACTGATGATGCTGTATGTGGCTGCTATGAAAGTGAACTGTGTCTGCAGGTGATCAGGGGTGTATTCATTCTGCTGATTCTATTGCAAAATGATGCTTAAACGGAAGCAAATGAAACAAAATGGGGAAGGAACTACCTGAATTTGTCCAATAGAAACTTTTGCTTTAGTTGCTAAATGGAATGCTTTGCAACGGTTTGGACTAATGCTTAAGCACCCCGGATCGGCTAGATGCAGGCAAGACCGTGCAAGAAGGTGTTGAATGTGTCACTGTCTGTCACCTTGATTATTCCTATTTGTCTCTCAACCTGCGCAGCTATGTTAAAAACGTTCATTTGTAGACTCGTTGTAGCAACCTCATGATGGGTATAGTGCAAAATAATGTAGTAGCCTAAACCTATCAATGTTACATTGAGCTAGGTGAATGGAATATGAATGGCAGTCATCCAATATGCTGTAATAGAAATAAGGCCATGCTCATAAAAAAATGAAATGCCTGACACCCCACAGCCCAGCCCACAGACAGAACACAGCTGACTGGATACAGACTCTTTCCAGCCTCTCCTTCTCGCTGTCTGTCTGCTTTGGTCTCTGGTGAAACATTGATTACTTGGTGTTGATAACAAGTCACATCTAAAGACACAGACCACTTGCAGAGCGGCTAAAATGCCTATGACTAAGTCAAAGATAGAGAAGCAGAGGAAAAATGGAAATGTACAGCATCATCAGTCATATCTAATAGACTGCCTGCAGTGGCAGCAAACAATATTACGTGCCACTTTATAAACTGGCCCATGATCAATATACAGTGAATTGACTCAAGGTCACACCACTACTACTAGCTAAGCATGCAAGCATGCACAATGAACAGCTGTGGTCTCATGCTTTCTCCAAAACAGTTAAGGAAACCTTGGAATGTAATGTTCACAAAATGATGCCTATTTGCATCCCAAAAGAAACACCTGAGCCATCGAAACCCCAAAGACTGATATACAAAGAGAGCTAAATTAAGCCAAGCTTTACATGAGAGTATGGATTTTTCGAAGCTCCTTCCTCCACAGTAAGACCTCTTGCTTCTCCCTCTCATCCCTATTTATTTTCCTTTTTGCTTGGCGTTCGCATTGACTGAAACTAGATGATTATGGAATGTACTGTACTATGGGTAATTTACAGATGTATGTAAATGTATTGCTGAAATCAATAAATGTTGCCTTCACTTTGGACTTGCTTGCTTGCCTGTCATACCCTGCCTGCTGTAATGTTTGACAAGGTTATTTTCCCCCCGGCTTGGCTTTGTTTGCTGAGAGCTGGCTTTCTCTCCCCCGTCCAGTGAAGAAGGGGGTCCGTCGGCCATTACTGTGATTTTCTCTGTCAACAACAGTGCTTGAGGAAGGAACACTTTGACTGCCACCAGTTACCGAGAAGAGGATATATGGTAGGCTCAGACCTTCACTGTCCCTTACTTCAGTTATAACTTTAATATAAACACTTGAATACATTAAAATCACAATCAAAGTACATGTAGTCCCACTTGGTGGATATGAATTGGGTAAACAAAGACTCTCTAGGAGTCTTAGGGGATACCATTTAGAATATTCAATGGAATATTTCGAGAATGATGGCCTCAGGGGACTACTTTTAAAGCGGGAGTAACAATACTGAATGTTTAAAATACATGGTTGTGAGATTGAGGCTCTGAGGGATACTTCTAAAGCAAGAATAACAATACTGAACATCTAAAACCTTCAGGACCCAGCTGATCACCACTCCTTCCCTTTGATCCACAGGTCAGTAGAAAGTATATTTTACAGACAGCCTTGAGATCAAACCGTGTGTTTACAGTATCTTACAGTACCCGGGGCAGGCAGACAAAACAAAACATCTGCTCCGTTAAACAAAAGTCCTCAACAAAAACCTGACTTAGACCAAACAGAAGATATACCACAAAGTAGTCCTGCACGGGTCCATTATTTGGAGCCGCACCCGTCCCACGCCGTCCACATAAATTCCCGAGCACCACCTGATATCCGATATCATGACAGATTTTTCACCTCAACCCGACCCACCCACATATAATTGTTTTCCTGAGAGATGATCAGTGACTGTCCAAATAACAAATGTATTTAATTTTTATGACTCCAGAGCAGTAGGCTATTATTCCCCTCCCTAAGTGAATTAATTTGTCTGCATGTTTATTCAACATTTGTATAGAATGAAACCATGCCATGACTTTTTTTTACAATGAGATACGCCACATTAACAACTCAAATCGCTCTGAAAAAAAGGGCCTTCTAATTAGCCTTTTTACCTAATGAAAACCTATAGCTGACATAACAAAACAAGACCTTTTACATTCAATACTGTGAAGATAATCAAATAGTTTAATTGAAAGTTCAATCAAAAATTCCCAGAATCGAATATAGGCTGCAAAAATACATTTATTTAGTAGACTATAGTCTAGGCTACTCAAACATATACCAGCGCACCATTTTAAACTTGCCTGCGTATGGACTAAATGAACGAAAGGCTGAATTAACATAATTAGTTGATAATAAACTGAATTAGCCTATCATCAACAAAAACCTGCTTTCACTTTTTGCTGGCTGTCTGTCCATCTACCGTGTTATTGTCCAAAATCCTTCCAAACCAAACCAGGGATTTCACTCACACCGCACCTGTTTCCAGGATGTTGTATTTCATAACCTTTCTTTATATTTCTTCCGATTAAGCCTACGTTAGCCATTTTCGCGTGAGCTAGGCTAGCCAGAGAAAGTACATTTGGCAACGTATTCTCACGTGGGGGGATTAAACATATGTTTCAGCACCACACAACTAATGGACAGGTCCACAATCCACTGTGTGTGTGGCTGGTAGCCTATATGTCTGCCTCACTGCTCACAGAATGGAATTTGCATCCCAATGCAACACAACAAGCTCCTGGGTTTGTAAAACAAATATTATTTTGATTTTAAAAAATTCCGACCCACAATATAATTGTTTTGAACCGCGAGCCAACCCACGGTTTGAAAGAATGTTTTCATTCCACCCGCAAGCTGATTTTTTTTGCGGGTCAACTGTGTGGAACCGTGGGTATACGAAATGTATGCAGAACATGCACCAGGTGGTGTCCAATTACAGGTGGGGATACCGTCAACAACCTTCTAGAATTGGAGCACATAAACCAATGAATTGGAGAGAGATGCTGCCAGTTAAATTGAGGAGGAGGCGGTGGAGAAACAGCTGAGAGTGGATCTACCTCTACCAAAGCACCAAAAAGCATATTTTCAGCATTCAGCAAATCTACTTGGCAAAGAGGTGGTCAATCTGCCTCGAGAAAGAGGTGTAGGGGAAAGGGAGAGAGTGAAAAAGAGTCAGAAATGGATTTGACATTTCAATCTGGCCGTCTGTAAACTGAAGGGGCAACATCCGGTCCATTAGTATTCAACCGGCTGCAACACACTAGATCTGATCTTATCACACTAATTATGGGCAGTGGCAGAAGATCTCCTTTTAGACCTATGCCAGCATGCCCTGGGCCAGCAGCATGGCCATGGCCTGACACTGGGAGTGCTGTCTGTTTTGCATAAGTAGTTATACTACGTTATGTATTGTTGCAGTTTCTTGTTAACATGCTGTTAGGTTTGATTTATTTCAGTGGTCATGGCAAATGGTCTTCAATGTGATATGAGTGAAAATAATGTGTGGATTGAATTTCTGTATGTTAAATCCATTACCAGATATCTAAACTACAGCTATGAAAAGTGAAAGCAAGATAATGGAAGAAGATGCAAGAATAGATGGAGAGAAGATTCTTACCGATTGATGCTGTTGCAGGGACTGCAACAGCCTCCTTCGACACTACAGACGGTCACGACACAGGAAAAGAAGAAGACACAGTGAATATTGAACTCCAAGCATCACAAATGTACACCCTAGAAAATGTTACAATCTACAGTTTGATTTCTCAACATGTTCTACTTTGAAGAGACCAGAAAGAGCAATATCGCATTGCCTTATGTAGATACACTACAAAGCAGGAGTTTTCCGAGTGGTATGGCTGTACCTGAGTAGTAGGAATTCAAAAGGGATTTGCTTTGCAGGGTTTTGCCTTGCACGGAGAAGGAGCAGGGAGAGGGGGATGCTGAGGGAAGAAACACAAGGGGGAGATGTTAAAGACCTCGAAGACACAGCAACACAGCAAACAGGATGCAATATCCAGACACAATGCACTCTCTCTACTGCAGGAGAGGGTATCGCTTGTTGATTTTAATGCTCTGATAGGGGAAAATGTTGTTGACTATTGGGATTGTTTTTAATGTATTGTATTGTATTGTGCTCTTTCTATCTACACGCGGACTACTTCCTGCTGACCATGTCCACCTCGCAAAAGAGGTTTTGAAACTCAAAGGGTATTTTCCTGGTTAAATAAAGGTTAATTAGACAGACATGCAGGTCTCTAGAATAAGGTGAGTCTACAGTACATTAACCAACTATCCCAAAGGAGACAGTGAGAAAGAGCAAATGTATGTACCACAAGTGAGCAGACCTTGATGGGTTCAGAAAACGGCACCATATGGTGAAAGAGATGAGTTCTCACCTTCAACAACTCACATTACAAGCATATCAAACATGAAATGCGGACAAATGGGATTCTGACACATGAAGTTTTTACAATAATCAACGTGATATTACATACTGCTATGCAAACCATTTATCCACAGACTAGCTCCTTCATCTCACTCTGACGATGTGCTTTACATGCTAATGCCCAACAGTATCTCCTCTACTCAAAGATAAAATCTCATGGATTTATGCATACTGTATGCTAATGTAGCAAAGATGCTAAACCTTACAGTACTAACTGCACTTGAAAAGTGCTTTCGCAGCAATGTAGACGAGATACCAGCAAAAGATGTTTCACGAGAATGCAATAAGAGAAAAGGTTATTTACCTGCGTCCCTGTAAATATTAGATCCCCATGCTGCGTTGGCATTTTTCTCTGCCTCATTAGGTACAACCAGTGCCCAACACCCCTGGTACTATCCTATTCTGATGGCCACATTACACTCCATAAATAATGATAGGGAGGAATAATGAATAAGATGTTGTACATGAAGAATACTGATATGAGAGGGAGAACATTCTGTGTTGGAGGCTTTGCATACTTAGATGTACAGATATCAGATCTTACCTACAGAGTTTTCATCTGTATTTTTTGTAGCTGTCTACAAACCACCACAGACCGATGCTGGTGCTAAAACCACGCTCAATGAGCTGTACACCACCATAAGCAAACAGAAAAACGCTCATCCAGAGGCGGCACTCCTAGTGGCCAGGGACATTAATGCAGGGAAACTTAACTTTATCACTCTTTTGTTGCGGAGAATTTTCCTGACACATCAGGAAATTCAAATGAGCCTCGTGATTGTCTAAAAAGGAGCAGTTCTCTTTCTCTCCGTGAGGGGTCAGTCAAGTCATTGGGATCAGGGCTCGCTATCTTAAAATAATGTTTTCTCGCTCGCTCAAAGCTATAGACTTAAGTCATATCACTGCGACATTCAAATGTACACAAATGTATCTGAAATGCAGCCATACACGTTAGCAACCATCGTTTTATATAGACTGAACAGAAATATAAACGCAGCATGTGAAGTGTTGGTCCCATGTTTCATAAACTGAAATAAAACATCCCGGAAATGTTCCATATGCACAAAAAGCTTATTTCTCTCAATATTGTGCACAAATATCTTTACATCCCTGTTAGTGAACATTTCTCCTTTGCCAATGTAATCCATCCACCTGACAGGTGAAGCATATCAAGAAGCTGATTAAACAGCATGATGTCAGCATCTGGTAAGACATGGGGCGGAGGCCTATGCATATTTGTGAACAACAGCTGGTGCACGATATCTAAGGAAGTCTCAAGGTTTTGCTCGCCTGAGGTAGAGTATCTCAAGATAAGCTGTAGACCACACTATCTACCTACAGAGTTTTCATCTGTATTTTTCGTAGCTGTCAACAAACCACCACAGACCGATGCTGGCACTAATAACCACGCTCAATGAGCTGTACACCACCATAAGCAAACTGGAAAACGCTCATCCAGAGGCGGTGTTCCTAGTGGCCAGGGACATTAATGCAGGGAAACTGAAATCAGCATGTTAAACGTGCAACCAGAGGAAAACAATTCTAGACCACCTTTACTCCACTCAAAGAGATATAGAAAGCTCTACCACGCCCTCCATTTGGCAAATCTGACCATAATTATATCCTCCTGATTCCTGCTTACAAGCAAAAACTAAAGCAGGAAACACCAGTGACCGGTCTATAAAAAAGTGGTCAGATGAAGGAGATGCTAAACTTCAGGATTGCTTTGCTAGCACAGACTGGCATATGTTCCGGGATTCTTCGGATGGCTTTGAGGAGTACACCACAACAGTCACTGGCTTTATTAATAAGTCCATCGAGGACGTCGTCCCCACAGTGACTGTGCGTACATACCCCAACCAAAAGCCATGGATTAAATGCAACATTTGCACTGAGCTAAATGGTAGAGCTGTTGCTTTCAAGGAGCGAGACTCTAACCTGGAAGCTTATAAGAAATCCCGCAATTCCCACCGAGAAACCATCAAACAGGCAAAGCGCCAATACAGGACTAATATCAAAACATACTACACCGGCTCCGACGCTTGTCGGATGTGGCAGGGCTTGCAAACTATTACAGAGTACAAAGGGAAACACAGCCGAGAGCTGCCCAGTGACACAAGCCTACCAGACGAGCTACATCACTTCTATGCTCACTTCGAGGCAAGTCAAAGCGAGTCGCCTCTCCCTGTCTGAGTCTGTAACACCAACATGTTTCAAGCAGACCACCATAGTGCCCAAGAACACTAAGGTAACCTGCCTAAATGACTACCGACCTGTAGCACTCACATCTCACTCACATCTGTAGCCATGAAATGCTTTGAAAGGCTGGTCATGGCTCACAACAACATGATCCCAGAAACCCTAGACCCACTCCAATTTGAATACCACACCAACAGATCCACAGATGATGCAATCGCTATTGCACTCCACACTGCCCTTTCACACTTGGACAAAAGGAACACCTATGTGAGAATGCTATTCATTAACTAGAGCTAAGAGTTCAACACAATAGTGCCTTCAAAGCTCATCACTAAGCGAAGGACCCTGGGACTAAACACCTCCCTCTGCAACTGTATCCTGGACTTCCTGACAGGCCACCCCGAGGTGGTAAGGGTAGCTAACAACACATCTTCCATGCTGATCCTCAACACGGGGGCCCCCCAGGGGTGCATGCTCTGTCCCCTCCTGTACTCCCTGTTCACTCATGACTGCACGGTCAGGCATGACTCCAACACCATCATTAAGTTTGCTGATGACACAACACCGACAACGATGAGAAAGCCTATAGGGAGGAGGTCAGAGATCTGATCGTGTGGTGCAAGGACAACAATCTCTCCCTCAAAGTGATCAAGACAAAGGAGATGATTATGGACTACAGAAAAATGAGGACCGAGCACACCCCCATTCTCATCAAAGTGGAGCAGGTTGAGAGCTTCAAGTTCCTTGGCATCCACATCACCACAAACTAACATGGTCCAATTTTTTTATTTTTTATTTTACCTTTATTTAACTAGGCAAGTCAGTTAAGAACAAATTCTTATTTTCAATGACGGCCTAGGAACAGTTGGTTAACTGCCTGTTCAGGGGCAGAACGACAGATTTTTACCTTGTCAGCTCGGGGGTTTGAACTTGCAACCTTCCGGTTACTAGTCCAACGCTCTAACCACTAGGCTACCCTGTCGCCCCCAAGTACATCAAGACAGTCGTGGTGAGGGCACGACCTAGACATATTCCCCCTCAGGAGACTGAAAATATTTGGCATGGGTCCTCAGATCCTCAAAGGTTTTACAGCTGCACCATCGAGAGCATCCTGACGGGTTGCATCACTGCTTGGTATGGCAACTGTTCAGCCTCCGACCGCAAGGCACTGCAGAGGGTAGAGCTTACGGCCCAGTACATTACCAGGGCCAAGCTTCCTGCCATCCATGACCTCTATACCAGGCGGTGTCAGGGGAAGGCCCTAAAAATTGTCAAAGACTCCAGCAACCCTAGTCATAGACTGTTCTCTCTGCTACCACACAGTAAGCGGTACTGGAGCGCCAAGTCTAGGTCCAAGAGGCTCCTAAATAGATTCTACCCCCAAGCTATGAGACTCCAGAACAGCTAATAAAATGGCTACACAGACTTTTTGCACTGATATTGACTCTGTACTGGTACCCCCTGTATATAGCCCTACTATTGTTATTTACTGCTGTTAATTATTTGTTATTCTTATCTCTTACTTTTTTGGGGGGGAGCTATTTTCTTTAAAACTGCATTGTTGGTTAAGGGCTTGTAAGTAAGCATTTCACCTGTTGTTTTCGGCGCATGTGACAAATACACTTTGATTTGATCATGACGCAGTACAATAGAAGGCCACTTTAAAATGTGCAGTTTTGACACGCAACACAATGCGACAGATGTCTCAAGGTTTGAGAGAGCATTCCATTGCATGCTGACTGCAGGAATGTCCAACAGAGCTGTTGCCAGATAATTTAATGTTATTTTCTCTACCATAAGCTGCCTACAACATGATTTTAGAGAATTTGGCAGGGCGTCCAACTAGCATAACAACCGCATACCACGTGTAACCACTACCGCCCAGCACCTCCACATCCGGCTTCTTCACCTGTGGGATTGTCTGAGGGTTCATATTTCCTTATGTGAACTGTAACTCAGTAAAATCTTTGAAATTGATGCATGTTGTGTTTATATTTTTGCGCAGTTTGGAAATGACTAGTTCCAAAAATTCAAAGGACAGTAGTGGGCCAGATTTGAACCCATATATGTGCCCTTGTCAGCTGCTGGACCCGCTGGACCACACATGCGTCTGAGACAAACATACATTTATTTTGCCTCATGCTTGCCTTGAACATATAATAAAACAATTGATCTCAGAAACACATTTTCCCTAACAAAAAATGCATCTACTCACTACAAATATTGTCAATTTATTATAATCCACATAATCACATGAGACGTGCTGTAGCCTGCGTGTAGCTTACATAGGTTACTTGAACTGACGCCCAGTAGACCTGCAATCTAAGTTATTGTATAGCCTACAAACACTGCTTCCAGCTGCCCCTGGTGATGATTCTAAATATGAAATATCCTTTCAAATCCTCCTGCTGCAGGATCATTATCCTCCTGGATGAAATGGGTCATATTAAGATCCAACAGCTGCATGTGATGGAGCAGGGATTTTTTTGTCATGTCTCAAGAGACTTTCTCTTCATTGATATATGACCAAATTAGATGGGAAATTATGGATTTTAGTTCACAGGATGACAGAAGGGACACAATATCAGTTGGATACCACAGCAAGCACTCTAATCATGTAGGAACTATCTTCCTTTATGTGCAATTAGTCAAACATTACCATGTAGATTTAAATCTCATTTGTCACACTCCACTTTAGTATTCCAAAAAATACACTCTCACAGTTGTAATACATTTCCGTTTTCTAATTTTGCAGACTAAAATGTCCACTTTTCACTATGTTCAGACCACAAGATAGGGCAATAATATGTGATTATACAGATATACTAATCGCAATACTTCACAACGTTTGTCTACATAATTTAAATATAACATTCATTTGCATGAGACAAAGTCCACTTGATCAAAAGTTACTGCTATAGTATCCTGACATGACTCAAACACTGTAACTAGCTAGCAAGCGGGTATGTTTTCATTTTAAGTTAAAGGTCATTGAAGTTGGTAGTTACTACTTCAAAATAAAATACATTGAAGTTGAAAATGTAACAATTATATTTTGAGGGAAAAGTGAAATAATGAATGTTGAGATAAAAAACATAAAGCAACATTTATAGAATTGTAAACACCAAAAATGATATCAAATGCAAAAACAAATACCTGCAAGAAAATAATTTTAAAGCAAAAGAAAAACTCAAGAAACAGTTATTTAATAGTGTTCAGTTAAACCTTTCCAACAACAAAACCTATTCAATCCTTTTCGCCTACGCTCAAGCCTGCTGTTACTGACTTTCGCTAGGTTATTCAGTACTTTGTTTTCACCATCTGTTTCTTTGTTTTCACAGCCAGTTTATTCGATTGAGAATTTTGGCACATTTGCCTGCAGCTACCACCTTTGGTTATGTCCACTAGTTTTGGAGTGAAGGTTAATTCTAAACCAATCAAAAAGCAGGATACACAGAGGTAAAGTGATGACGTCACAAGCCCTAAAAATTTTAACAAAACAAGAACTGATAACAAACAATATTTTAGAATGCTATTTACCCATTGAAATTATGTGCTGCAGCATGCTGGTTTTCACAGTCATTTAAAAATAAATGTGGATAAAAGAGCATATTATTTACCTAAAACGTTAGCTATGTTAGCCCAGTCTCTAGCTTATCCAGGATCAGTGATACATAGTTTATGGTTGTTCTATCTACGAACACAGCTGTAAGATTGCTAAAATGAATCAAATTAACCTCATAATATGTTACCTGTAATGTTCATCTCCTGCAGCCTAATTGTCATCTCCTTATTTTCATACTGCACCCAAATTACAAGGGTTGGATTTGTACTAAACAATTGTATATATCATGGTTCCTCCTGGCACCAGAGGCCGGCAGAGACCACCCTAGAGACTATTATTAGACGGTGTGTCTTATTATTTCATGATTGTGTCCCTGTGTCCCTGTGTTTTCTGTGGTCCTTTGCAGAAGCTTGAATTGTTTACTGTGTGTGTGTGTGTGTGTGTGTGTGTGTGTGTGTGTGTGTGTGTGTGTGTGTGTGTGTGTGTGTGTGTGTGTGTGTGTGTGTGTGTGTGTGTGTGTGTGTGCGTGTGTGTGTGTGTGTGTGTGTGTGTGTGTGGAGTATGGTTTTCCTCATACATTGTCTTCTGGTATGATTTTAAATTGAGAACATATAGCTCAACAAGTAAACAATATGTGCGTTTAGCTATTCTCTGCTTCAGATGACAAGGGGTGCATTGCACCTGCCCATAAAGTCAATAATGCCATGTAGGCCTATGGCTGCATTGGCGATGCATGCCATATGATAAGATGAAAAATGCATTCACATGGCTGATATACTGAGAGAGACAAACAATCGAATAAAATAGATTGGCGATATTACAACTAAACAAAAAGGAAATGTTCAATTGAGAATACGACACAAACATTGACATTGGAGACATAACCCCTTGCCCTCTTTATTGCAGGATTGTGATTAATCAATATTGACACTAGTTCAAAATGATTCAAGTAAAAGTGAAAGTCACCCAGTAAAATCCTACTTGAGTAAAAGTTTTAAAAAGTATTTGGTTTTAAATATACTTAAAAGTAAATGTAATTGCTAAAATATACTTAAGTATCAAAAGTAAAAAATAATTTCAAATTCCTTATATTAAGCAAACCAGACAGCACGATTTTCTTGTTTTTTAAATTTACAGATAGCCAGGGGCACACTCCAACACAGACACAATTTACAAACAAAGCATTTGTGTTTAGTAAGTCAGCCAGATCAGATGCAGTAGGGATGAGCATGGATTTTCTCTTTCAGTGCGTGAATTAGACCATTTTCCTATCCTGCTAAGCATTCAAAATGTAACAAGTACTTTTGCGTGTAAGGGAAAATGTATGGAGTATAATGTACATTATTTTCTTTAGGAATGTAGTGGAGTAAAAGTTGACAAAATTATAAATAGTAAAGTAAAGAGATCCCAAAAATGACTTAAGTATGTTTTTCTTAAGTACTTTACACCTCTGCATAGTATAGTCCATGGGATATAGTATATACCCTTAGTCTCTTGAGACATTCATTGGAACCAATCTCTTTTAATCTGCAAACAGGCTTTCACAGCTTTCCATATCTGAGGACAGAAAACAAAACAAAGAAACAGGCTTTCATTATACTCAAATAAGACAGCATTGAATACTATGTTGCTATCTCTAGTTTTCCCCTCTAGGGACTGGAACTGGAGAATATTTTCCTAATGTCCTCCACAAAATGACCTGCCCCATCCAGTACTAGCCTAAACTGTCTCTTTACTGACATCTGGAGCTGCAATTTCACTGTCATCTACAAATGCATTTGTAGTCTGTGTTTTTAATTAACAATGATTACATCAAGATAGCTAGCTAATAGGAAGTTAGCTAGTGGATGACAATTAATTCACTAAACAGTGTGTAAAGTTAACTAGCTAGCAGCTCAGTGGAGTTAGCCTACAAAGTGACCTACTATAGGTAGCTAGCTAGCTAGCTATTTAGCTAATAGTACATCATTTTTTTTTACATTTTCAAAACGTATTTACTTACATGAATAGGTTCTCCCATGGTATCTGTTTTTTGGGGTTATTACAAAAACGAAAGGCCAATCTTCACAATTTTTGTCAGTGGTAGCAAAGCGCAGTCAGCAACCATGTGGACGAATGGAGACAAGGCAAAAAGTGTTTGTCTCAAGCAGTTGGGTTAGAATGAACCACCACTCCAAAACTAGCCGACCTAACCAAAGGCAGTGTTAGAAAGAAAATGTATTGAACTTATTATGGTTGATTTATGAAATATTTATAAATGTATATAAAATGCTTATTATTGTACAGGAAAGTATGTAAACTGTTCATTATGTTAAATTTGTATATTAGAAGCCTTTTATGGATGCTATTGTGACACCTATAGTTTGCCTGTAAAATGCAGAATGAAAGGGTTAAGGGTAAAGATGTTGTCAGTAACTCATTAGGATAGGTCATTGCACCTGATGAAAGATGCATAGTAGAGCTTCAGTTTTCTACTGTTTCTTTTGTTTGGATTTCATTTGGATGTTGCTCCCATTTCTTTTGGATTTAATTAGCATGTTCCTACTTATATTTGTACTTTGGGATTTTACCTTTTGCCAATCAAATCACTTGAAACCTGTTTAACGTCATCTGGATTATAATGCTTTCTTTCACTACTTACCAACCTGGAATCTGTGTGACAAACAATGGACAATTAACTTGTGAGTACTAAATACATTTGAACTACATCAGCAACTCTCGCTTTATCTATGGAAATGAGTAAGGACCAAACCTGTATTTACACCTTTATTGAAGTGGCCTTTTAGTTTAAGGAAGTTTAGCCATTACATGTAGTAATTGCAGGCAATAGCATAGGTGAAAGGGATTCAATAGGGTTGGTTGTTGTTGTTGTTGCATGTCAGAATTACAGGCATCAATACAGACACCTTGTTTTGAATCCAGGCTGTATCCCAACAGGCCGTCATTGGGCGGTGCAAAATTGGCCCATCATCATCTGGGTTTCGCTGGTGTAGGCCGTCATTGTAAATAATTTGTTCTTAATTAACTTGCCTAGTTAAATAAATGTTATATAAAAAAATTGTTGGAGAGGTATACCTGAAAACTATATTAGCATTAGTTTTCAAATAATTTGTTCTTGCTTTAAAATTAGTTTTGCTCTCTCTAAAATAACTTGCTTGCCAGTTTGTTTGTTTTGCTTTTGATATCATTCTTTTTGCTTACAATTCTATACATTTTTTAAAACTTAATATTTCATTTTTACAATACATTTTATTTTGAATTCAAATTGACCCCATAAGCGACGCAAGGATATTTGCGTTATCTCAGCATCTCCCAGAAACAGAAATGCCCCATCCCAAAAACAAAGTACAGTGCCTTCGGGAAAGTATTCAGACCCCTGGACTTTTTCCACATTTTGTTACGTTACAGCATTATTCTAAAATGTATTAAATAAAATGATTCCATCAGCAATCTACACACAATAGCCCATAATGACAAAGCAAAACAGGTTCAGACCCTTTGCTATGACACTTGAAATTGAGCTCAGGTACATCGTGTTTCCATTAATCATCCTTGAGATTTTTCTACAACTTTATTGGAGTCCACCTGTGATAAATTCAATTGATTGGACATGATTTGGAAAAGCATGCACCTGCCTATACAAGGTCCCACCGTTGACAGTGCATGTCAGAGCAAAAACCAAGCTATGAGGTCGAAAGAATTGTCCATAGAGCTCCGAGGCACAGATCTGAGGCAGGATACCAAAACATTTCTGCAGCATTGACGGTCCCAAAGAACACAGCGGCCTACATCATTATTAAATGAAAGAAGTTTGGAACTCTTCCCAGCGCTGGCCACCCAACCAAACTGAGCAATCGGATAAGGGCCTTGGTCAGGGAGATGACCAAGAACCCAATGGTCACTCTGACAGAGCTCTAGAGTTCCTCCGTGGAGAAGGGAGAACCTTCCAGAAGGACAACCATCTCTGCATCACTCCACCAAGTAGACCTTTATGGTAGTGGCCAGACGGAAGCCACACCTCAGTAAAAGGCACATGACAGCCTGCTATTGTAACCGGTGCTGCACTGCACCGCTGTAACTCTGCGTTGTGTGTGGTTGATTGAGACTGTGGGACTTTGGAGATCAGGTAGTTTTAATTAAGCAGAATTCACTCTATGCATCCTGCATCTGCATCCAAAAGGAAATAAAACATTTGTAGAGCACATATGTTCCGTGAATTGTCGCATCTTTCTCTCATTGTGCATCAAAAAAATTTTGAATACAAAAATGTGTTCAGCCTCTCCTTATTATACATAACATATTTTACATAGATAAAACCATATACCTGCATCCAAAAGGAAATAAAACATTTGTAGAGCACATATGTTCCACGAATCGTCGCCTCTTTCTACAACAGATGCACAATAGGAGGGACTGGGATCATTCGAGGAGCTAGCCATCGTTCACACATACAATAGCCTGCTAATACCTCAGCTAGCTAATAACCACATGTTGAATTCAGAATGTTGATATCATCCTAAAAAGTACAATTACAAGTGCATCTTAACAATACCATCCACTTATGAGTAACCTCTAAATATACAACATTATTCATGAACTTGAAAGTGTTTGTGCTTAAAAGAATCAAACTTTTCTGAAGATGACAGAAAAGGCGTGCCTACCTCTCATAGTGCATCAAAATAATTTGAGCACAAGCACGCAGGGCAAAACGTAAGTATACACTCCCCTACTCCCAGGATGCAGGCATGCATAATAACAAATCAACATGACATATTCATATATGAACCTGGTGAAATTCATAGTACTTTAACAACTGTTACACTATGAGTTTGCCAAAAGGCACCTAAAGACACTCAGACCATGAGAAACAAGATTTTCTCGTCTGATGAAACCAATATTGAACTCTTTGGCCTCAATGCCAAGCGTCACGTCTGGAGGAAACTTTGCACCATCCCTAAAGTGAAGCATTGTGGTGGTAGCATCATGCAGTGGGGATGTTTTTCAGCGGCAACGACTGGGAGACAGGACAATGACTCTAATCACAGAGCCAAAAGAACGCAGGAGTGACTTTGGGACCATTATTTGAATGTCCTGGAGTGGCCCAGCCAGAGCCCGGACTTGAACCCGATCCAATATCTCTTGAGAGACCTGGAAATAATTGTGCAGCAACGCTCCCCGTCCAACCTGACAGAGCTTGCGAGGATCTGCAGAGAAGAATGGGAGAAACTCCCCAAATACAGGTGTTCCAAGCTTAAAGCGGCATACCCAAGAAGACACAAGGCTGTAATCGCTGCCAAAGGTGCTTCAACAAAGTAATGAGTAAAGGGTCTGTATACATATGTAAATGTGATATTTCACTTTTTATTTTTTATACATTTGCTAAACAATGTAAAAACCTGTTATTGCTTTGTCAATATGAGGTATTGTGTGTAGATTGAGATTTTAAAAAATCAACTTTACAATAAGGCTGTAACGTAACAATATGTGGAAAGAATCAAGGGGTTTTAATACTTTCCCAAGGCACTGCATGTTTAGCATATTAGCGCATGTGCTAATATGTATCTACTGGTATAGTGTGGCCGTCTTTGAATGCATCAATGTTATTTTCTCAAACTCTTTAGGGACTATTGTGATGATACCAAATTTGAAGGGAATCTGACTTTTAGTCGATGAGAATATTTTTGTATTATTATTTTAAAGCATTAGCATTACATAGTTAAAGTTAATTGTTAATAGTTTCCTTATTGTTTAAGATGTTAATGTTAAACTTTACTTGGTTCATCATGGCAATGTCTTTGATGACCCTAAAAAGTTAAGTTGATAAGCCATTGTGAAGTGCATTTAAATGGACACGTAATATCTGATCTTCTGGTTTATCAGTAACTCAGCAATCTTAACCAAAGCTTTTCTCACACTAACTTATAATATGTACCATGGGCCTACATACAGAATTTGGTTTTATTTAGACTTATGGTTCAAGAGAATACATTTTTCAAAAGTTTTCAAAAATGTCCAAGATGGAGGAAAACCTATCCTGACGGACCTTATGGATCCTAGAGGCAAATTTGTTCAGCATGTGGAAAGACGCCTCCATTCAATCTCTAGGTCAAATGTGGCGGTGGATATGAGTGTTTAAGTGAAACTGCTTATAACAGTCCACCTATATCCCAGTCGACGGCCTTTTTTTGACCAAGTTACTCATGGCCTCTTTATGTGTGCCATACTAGAAAAAAGTTACAAATCTATGCTTGAGTTTTGAACATGTGAAGGTAAACCCCTAATTATATCAAAAAACGAAAAGAGAAATTGGACGTTCAGGGGATTTGGGAACTGACACAATACATGACGACCAAAATAGTACAATTCAGTTAACGATGGACTTGTTTCCTCACAGAATCGTTACAGAAATAACATACATGGCACATTCTCCTTTTATTCTTAAGTTTTAAAAGCTAATAGGGAATTTTCGTAGTTGGGTTAGATGCAGAGGTGAAGCATGGACAGTGTGATGAAGGCAATTACTGTACATATTAGTTTAGACGTTTTTTCTCTCCAGCTGACCTGGACTTTCAAATGAATCTCTTCCCAGAAGCCAATGTGACCTTTTCTGCAGAAAAAGCTTCTCAGAGGACCCTCATAATTAATACTGCCACACAGCAGGCTGGACCACACCTACAGCTTGGAGAAAATGGCCAAACCTTATTCGCCTTTCGCTGAAGTGTGTTATTGAAAAGTATTTTCAGTAACTTGATTTGGAGCTAAAATGGAATCCATTTGGAGAAGAGCAATTGGCATCCACTCATGGTCATTACTGCTGTATCGGGGTGGGTGCCTCCTTGTAAACAGAGCCATAATACGTTGGTGGATTCAGATTACACTGAATTGAAGTGTTTGCAACCCACCTCTAATGTTGTATTCTGAGATGTACAAGTGCACTATGTGCACTACTTAAGTGCACTATGGTTTAATGCTGAAGTATTTGAGGATATGTTGCACTTTACATGAATATGGTCATCCAGTATGGTAAAGACAGTGAGAATGACAAACCAGCTGTTAAACCAACAGATGCCTAGCTAATTATTATGTGGTGATCAAAGGAGGACACAAAGCAGACTTTAAAGGAGATAACCTTTAAAGAAAACAGAACAGCACACGAAAATGTGAGATTAAGTGCGAATTAAACTCCAGACAAGGGTAACACCATGCATGTAAATTAGGGTAATAGGAGTGGAACAGAGGGAAGAGAGACCAGAGAGAAAACAGGCTAGGACTGACAGGAATTGGTACAGACCGGGATTTCTGAAAAACTTCTGAGGAACTTTGGGAATTTTGCAATTTTATTAATAGATCCTGCTTGACTCACTGAAACCATTGAGGTCCTGGCTGCTGGTGGAGAAAGGGTCGTCCTTGTGCAGAGTGCTGACTTTGGTGGTGCTCTTGTCAGCCGTGCCCACCGGCCCCATCTCCCGCTGGGTGCTGCTGTTGGCTGTCTCCTTCTGTTTTTTGGCCAGTTTCCTTAAGCCGCCACCCAAAACAAACAGTGTCACTCAGAGACCAGATAATGGTGTAGTTGAACTACACAGAAATCATACAACAAACTTATAAAATACTACTAAATAAAGGTAAAGGAGTAAAAAGTGAAGAGTGGCCATGTTATGCACTGTTGAGTATCTAGTATTTTGCAGCTAAATAATTTGGGCCATTTGTTGCGTTTAAGGCAAAATGTGTGTTCTGTTCAATAATCTGCAATGATTTATTCCATGTGGTGAAATCACTATTTACTGGCCTGTGATTGTGGAATAGAACCCTTCCTGACCATTGCAGGCCTCATAGTCATAGTGACTTGATAGCAGATTTGGCCAATCATTCGTTTGGATGAAAATGATTAGTTTTCTCAGCGTTTTTGGATGTCTCAATGATATTATGAAGAAACTTGTGGGTTTCAAAGTCAGAAGCTTGCCATGTGGAACAAAGCAAATCAGGCACTTAATTGGATTGTTTCTCAAGGAATAAAAAACAACAGTTGCCTACCATTTTACTCGAGCTCAAAGGGCTATATTCTAACAAATACTTCACTGTTAGTCAGTCTGTTTCAAAGATGAGTTTGAGACTACAGTATATAATCATTGTTACCTCTATAACGACCTTCAACAGACTCCATGGTGGTGGGATTGACTAATAACTGCAGTGTAGTTTAATACTCCTCGATTTGCTTCCGAAGTTGGACAGACAAGGCTTGAGTTGTTACAAAGGTTTAGGTATCTATAAGGCCTGTTGATGAGCGTTGCATAAATAAATATCCCATGAAAATCAGTTGGAAGGACGCTTTAGGTCTTGCAGACAAAGGCATTCAACAGAATTCCTTTGGGAAATTCTGTCATTTATGAGCCGTCTTTAAACAGGACAGGCCTTGTGGAATATGGAAGCATGATAGTCAGTACAGTTTCCATTTGCAAGCAAATGTGGTCCATTCCTTCCTCAGCAGCTGGGGTTAAGGACAGAGGCAAACGCTGCATCAGCAAAACCTCGGAGTCAAGAAGCAATAACAGGATGGTCATATCTGTAGGCACCTTTTTCCCCCTACATACGTTTCCAGGTCTTAATATAGTGGCAATATGGAGCTGTGTCTGAATGTGCATGAGTGTGCGAGCGAGCATGAGCATGGATGTTTGTATGTGAAGTAAGTGAGGGTGTGTGTGAATGGTGGTGGACATGTGATGTGTTTTTACTTTGATGTCACAGAGGGAGCCCTCTGAAATATTCATTCTGTAATAATTTTGCTCTCATCATTTCAGGTAGACCTTCCCTACAACCTACTATGTACTTGTACAGCTGTGGTAGTAGGCTTCAAATGTCAAGTATTGATTGGTGGCTATAGGCAACTTAGCTATTCTTACTTTGAAAGTGGGCAGAGGAAGAAAGTGGTGGGACAGAAAGAAGAGTAGGAGAGATTTGGACATGGGGTTCTACTATAAAAGAGAGAGAGTGAATGACAGAGGCGGAAGGAAGAAAGATTTTCTGTACATAGTCTAAAAGGCTGACAGATAGGGGGGGAGGGAGATGCTAGTTTTATGTAGGGAGTGAAGTAGAGAGGGAATAGAAAGTGTAGTGAGGTAGAGAGAAGGGAGAAAAAGAATGCCGGCAGTAAGGCCACATATCAGCTTTAATACAGTATGGCCTGCTCTCTAGTGTGCCATACCAATTTTTCCTCTGTGTATCTATCCACTTAACTTACCTCTGCACTGTCTGTCTGGCCTTCTATTGTCTCCACAAATGACTGCTCTGCCACATTTTATTAGACTAGTATAATATTTGTATCTAATCTTGAAATATTGTACTAGCCCAATAAAATGTCTGTTAGATCGTCCATTCGAATTCTGCCTTCCACTTGACTGCTTATGACAAATCAGGGATGGGGAATTCCAGTCCGCGGGGGCCGGAGTGGTGTCACTTTTTCCCCCCATCCCTAGCAAACACAGCTGATTAAACTAATTGCATTCTAAACTGAAGATCATGATTAGTTGATTATTGGAGTCAGGTGTGTTAGCTGGGGCTGAGACGAACCTGTGACACCAATCAGGCCCCCCGAGGACTGGAGTTACCCATCCATGATTTAAACAGTTGTCATAAGCAGTCAAGTGGTAGAGTTTGAATGGATGATCTAACTTTGTGACACCTGTGATAAAGGTCAGGCAATTAAGCTACTCATGTCTATCCCACATGTTAAAGCATGTGGTAGTAGGCTACATGACACTGTTATATCATTGCTCATACACACATATCCGATCTTATCTGCTTCTGACATCTGCCACATCATGCTAACGATGTGAATCCTGTTGATTCACATCGATAATTTTCCGTTATATCAAGGGAAAGCGGGTACGTTATTACCTTTGTCTCATCATGCATACAGAGGACACAACGAATGCTCACCAAGAAACATATCAAGCTCGGTTTTGCAAATGTTCACTACAAAACCCCTTTGTGAGACAGTGAGTAAGCAGCCAGCCGTGATGGTGAGGTGAGTGTCAGCATGCGCTTTAGCAGGATGGGTATGTTACAGCATGGTCAACATGCAACACACACACACACACACACACACACACACACACATACATACATACATACATACATACACACACACACACACACACACACACACACACACACACACACACACACACACACACACACACACACACACACACACACACACACACACACACACACACACAAAGGAGAGGGAGACAGGTCTGAAGGAATGCCTTTCGGAAAGAGTTAGTGTGTGAATTAAGTCCTCAGTTTTCTTCTGTTGTAGCTTATCTCATGGCATTGGAAAGTAAGACTGACTTGGTGATTCAAAACGTTTTTGCTGTTTTCAAGCTAAATAATATATTATTTAATTAAGATTAGAGTAGAGATTGAGGCTAGTGTGGTTGTTTCTGGGAAACACTGTAGGACCCCAAAGATAAGACTCAAATTAGTGAAAGCCTTAATTGCACTGACATAGAAACAATATTAACAGGGGACGAAAAGAAACAAGTGGCCTACAGTGCATCCTCATATAGGTCATGTGAGTAGGGAAATGTTGTTTGAACTACACACCCGGGTAGTGTATCTGTGTTGTGGCCTGTACTAGCCTGTGGGCCTTCTACTCAACCTGCATGACAGCTGCTCAAGAGTAAGCTCCAGGCAATGACCACTGGGAGTCAACAACAAACTTTCATCTATATTGCAAGAGTTTTGAGGAAAAGGGAAAAATACATACAGCTGCAGAAGCAGAACTGTGGATTCTGAAACACTTTAAATCCTTTACATGCCTGGTCAACATCCCAGAGCCACGCTTCTGCACACTCGGTACTAAGCAAACTAAACAATTCATCCAGTGTGAAATTGTAATAGCCATCAATTTAATTGCCTAGATTAAGCGTAAAGAAGTAATTTCTTTGAGGTCAAAGATCTCAGGCAGTTTTAAGTCTTTATGCTATGTTAGGAACTGAACATTTAGATCTGTCTAATGCAGTCTAGCAGTTTCGGTGAAGATAGGAAAGTAGCTTTTGCAGGAACTAGGTCTAAACTTACATAAGGCTTTGCAAAATGGGGACTAGGAGTTACAATAGGCTTACATTAACATTAGACATGGGTCCACAGGAAAATATTTTACAAGAAAATATTTTATTGGGGCGGGGGGGGGGGGGGGGGCTATGCATGAATATTATTTGTGTAGGTGTTGAGATACTTTGTCCATCATGGCATGTCTGATTGAGAAAATACTTGGTATTGAAGTAATATTTTTTCTTGCAGCATAACTGACCATGAAAAAAGCCTTACAGTTAAATAATCTAAACCTAATTCTCTAGTTGTAGAGTTTGCTGTATTCAATTGTTTCATAAACAGTAACTGGACAATTGCATGTCTATAGGGCTTAATTAAAATAGGTTTTCAGTGGTTTAGTAATACAAGAACATGAGAAACAAGAAACAAAATAAGTGAGGATAATAAAAAAAAAGAGAAACATCACATTGGGAAAGGGTATTTCCTTAATGCTACTTACAGGTAATAAGAGTAGGAATATGCATTTCTTCTGAAGCATGAAGGTAGACCAGTGGGACAAAATTTTGCACCCAAAAAGGACAAACAGATTGCATTAGTTAGTTCTTTAATACCCACTTCTAGGAGAGCTGATGGAGAAAATGTCAAGAACGGGTTAAAGACATTGATGTGTTGCTGGTCTGGGACTGTCTGTCTACAATCCAGTTAAACCAACTCTCCCATTGAGCTCTGCAAGTGCCTACGGACCACCTGTCTATAGTAAAGGCTGGACTGGTGCTCTTATATAGTTGCAACAGTAGTCTACTCAAACTCCTGGTGCCATTTTATAAAATAAATATACCCAAAACAATACATATTTAAATAATTCATTAATAATTCACCCAAATTTAAAGAATAAATAGCACATCTGGCTCCCATCAAATTGAAACTCCTTGAGAGAGATGGAATTGTCTGAATAGACAATGAGAGTCTGGGAGAACAGAGAAATAGGAGAGTGGGGATGGGAGGAGGAGTGAGAGTAAAAGAGGGGGAGGGGGATGTTTTAATGACATACTGTTCTGCCATTCTGTTTCGTGAGATGGAGAGAAAAAGCAACGTTTGACACCTTGACTACCATAGGAACGATATCAAACCTGAGCGTGGAAATTAGAGTATGCGTGGTGTGTGAGTGTCTTTTGAGAGGTAGAACATTCACAAATGACATGCAGAGAGCGTTGAAGGAATTGGCAAGCAGAGATTTGTGACTGAAAAGCAGATGGTATCTGTTGTTTCTTTTAAGGGTTTGTAGTTCCTAAACATGTTGATATTGAAAATATCAAAATGAGTAAATGTGTGTGACAAATACCTACAGCATTGAAAGCAACTCTTCACTGGTCTGTTTATGATAAGCAGTGATGTGTTTAGCGTAGTCTCTTTTGGTACAATTGATACCCACTTACAACACTAAAGGTGGAATTTCAGTTTCATTTTACAACTTGATATTAGATGGTTCCTCAATTTAAAATGTAGTCTCTGGGCTAGGAGAAAATGTAATCTATGGATTGGTTTTCTTTTAGACAGGCATATACTTCAGCTAACTTTATCCACCGCTAAACTAGCTAACAATCAATGGAAGTCATAGGGGGAATTGTGACATTTTTTAAATGGCCAAATCACCTTTTAAGTAACATTAAACCAATTATTGAGTTGATTTGGCCATGACATTTTGACAATTGCATGATTGCCCCTATTACTATGAAGAAACAAGACATGTAGATATCCAAGATGTCTTAATGGAATCAACATTATAGACCTACAGTATGTGCTGCAGTCAGATATAATATTGGATTCAATTTCTCTTCAAACCTGTCCTCTGTTTGATAGTCCTGGACGCCCTTTCCTGCAGTCAAAGTGCCTGGTGGCCTCATAGGTGGAATGTTATTCATATTTTTCATCCTTTCAGAATGAATAAAAAATACATTAAAACATCCGACTATCAGGTGTTCCTATGTCAAATGGTTACGTTATATTTCAGTCTTCCGGGATGTATATAAAGTGTAATATTGGGACGCAAACTAAACATTTAATACATTTCAACTCTATATCTGACATGGTACAGGTGTCTTTTTAAAACTCATAACCATGTGTGTGAGGTGTATACTTTTGTTTCAAAGTAGATTTAAGACTACCAAGAAACATGATGTAGCCCACTGCTGTAAATGGTTCACTGAAATGGTTCACTGATGTTTTCACTATGAGCTCATGTGAGGCGGGATTAAGATCTCGTACAATATGAGAAGTAGTGGTGGAATTAGATGACAGATATCTCCAACATTTTAATCCACTACACGGGACACATGATATGTCTGGTATGCAGATCCTGTATGTCTGGTATGCATATCCTGTATATCTGGACCAGAGAATTTAGGGTTTTTCCTCCTTTTTCCTCAAAACAATCTTAACGTGTGAGTGTCTATCTAATCTAAAAACCTGAGCCAAATGGTGTGAAGGCAGACTCAACCATTACAGGCCTAAACCATCCCAGATGCAAATTGATTAACTGTAAGAGGAAACAACACTTATATCTAGAAAGAGTGAGAAGATAACACATTTTAAGTTTGATTCTTCCCAGACTCTTGTTTTAAATTAAAAATACAGATAGCAGCTGTCTGAAATGGATGTGATGGTAGTAAAAAAGCAATTTAATGAGAAGGCTTCCTTATAGAGCGAGATAGAGCTGTGTCAATCTTCTACTTTGGGAACAGTCGATACCGCCAGGCACATATGTAGCCACGATCTACCCCTTCTGCTATCTTATTTCAATGGCCTTTTAAAAGAGCTGCTGACATTGTTCTTATGATATTAATCAAGAGAAGTGAGAGCTAGAGCTGTGGCAGTCAAAGGAAGCAATAAATAATATTGTCGTAAAACTGCACAATGCTTCTCAATGCACCACTGCATGAGAGCTGCATAATTATTTTGGGCTCCAAATACCTGATTATACATTTGTTATGAAATGCATTCTGCCTATATGTGGAGGAATACAATATCTACAATGACATTGATTTAACCCTTACCCACCTATAGCGAGCGACGGTATACAGTACACTGGGTATACTAAACATTAGGAACACCTTCCTAATATTGAGCTGCACACCCCCCCTTTTCCGTCAGAACAGCCATAATCCATTGGGGCATTGACTGAACAACATGTTGACTCCAATGCTTTCCACAGTTGTGTCAAGTTTGCTGGATGTCCTTTGGGTGGTGCACCATTCTTGATACACATGAGAAACTGTTGTGTGACAAACTCAGCAGCGTTGCAGCTCTTGACACTAACCGGTGTGCCTTGCACCTACTACCATACCCGGTTCAAAGGCACTTAATAATTTTGTCTCGCCCATTCACCCTCTGGCACACATACATAATGTGTCTCAATTGTCTTCCCCCCCTTCACCTATACTGATTGAAGTGGATTTAACAAGTGGCATCAATAAGGGATCATATCTTTCACCTGGATTCACCTGGTCAGTCTGTCATGGAAAGAGTAGGTGTTCTTAATGTTTTGTATTCTCGGTGTACGTTCACGCAAAAAAACTCTGCTTTAAAGGTTACCGTGAACGAATTACTGTATCTGGCAATTTACATATCTGGTAATCCATTATGAACAGTGGTTGCTGTCAAATAGGAGTAACAACTTTAAAGGTTGTACTATGTAAACATGACACTCAAATACCACTGCTGTATAAACACACGCACTTGCACACAAGCAAACACGCACACACTTACACACACTACGCATCCATATCAATTGTGAACATGTTTCATTATAGCACACACACATACGTTATACGTACACATGCAAATACATTCATGTGAATTAAAGGCATGCACAGACACATTCAGATGGATGAGCAAAATCCAATGACAAAAACATAAACCAGATTAACAATCTTTCACTGAACACAGAATAAATCTCAGTAAAAGACTACACTCTTATATTCGATATGGTGTTGTACCAAATACCTCTCTCTGTACCTCCTGTAGATTTACAGCACGCTGCATGATCTTATATAATGGCATTCATCTACACTGATACTTTGTATAGATAATATATTAGATCAACTTTTGGGTGACTGCATCAATGATGACTATATCTTGCCATACCTAATGGCTATGATGCATTGGTAGTCTAACATTAGGGATTTCAATTATCTCTGTCAGCTATGTCCACTGTGGTCCATTATCCTCCCCCATCACCCCACCATCCATTTGTGCAAACACCCCAGCTCTCACATCTGTGTGTGGGAATGTCATTCTCTCTGCATGGCTATCCCAGCACACAGACTGGGGAGCAATGGTCAGGAACACATAACACGCACGGACACACACACACAAATGCGCTCACACACACACAAATGCATGCACACACACACACACACACACACACACACACACACACACACACACACACACACACACACACACACACACACACACACACACACACACACACACACACACACACACACACACAGATAAGGCTGCTGAGACCCCCTGGAAGACAACAGCTGCTTGGCCTGAAGGCAGATAGTGTGTGTGTCATACATGTTTGTGTGTGTGTGTGTGTGTGTGTGTCCATGTCCCCACTGACAACCAATAGCTGACACCACAGCCATGTGTGGACCATCATCAGATGTTTACCCTTCTGCCAGTCCATTATTTATAAAAAGGTCCACATGTCACAACTCAGGAAGGGGCTCAACCTTGCATCAGTAGACAAGGGCGAGATTCGCTGCTGCTACAAGAACACTGCATGAATGGGCAATGAGTGGCTAATGGACTGGGACTGGCTGCGACTGAATGGACACTTAACTCACTCAGCCCATGACTGGATGGACTTGCGGGGAGTTCAACATGTTAACAGCCTTTGCTGCACCCGGGCACCAATAAATTAGTAATTGTCTTTGGTTACCCGTCTTAATGTCTTCATGCTCTGAAAGGTACATTGTCTGAACTGAAGTGGTATTAAAGATAATTTGAAATCGGAAACAAATGATTAATAGCAAAGCGATGGGATCTGCTAAAGGAAACGTGGCTGCTGAAGCTTGTTTTGGAAATGAGTTGGCATGGGGCTATTTTAAGATACATTTTGTTTATTGAGAGATATTACAGTAAGGAGCATGTTCTTACTTCTGTGATTTGGCAGGTGTTGCAAATGCTGTATATCATTTGCTTTTTTGACATGATTCAATTGATAGCTTTAGATTATTAGAAGATAGACTCACTGTAACATACAGCTTCTAGTTGAACCACAAAGACACACACCATAGTTATGTGAATAGCATGTGTGTTTGTGTATAGCTTACAGTAATGAACACAACCCAATCAGCAAACAAACGTGCTGTGATGGTGAATGCTTAATGAATCTGAATTGGTGCACCACTCAAAAGAGGTAGTGGCATTTTTTGTGGAAAATAATGACTAATTTGACATGGAACTGAGTTTTAAGCCCTCCACTTGGTGGGTAAGTAGCAAAGAGTAGCTGTAAGAGCGGTTCATTGTTGCGCCAGGGGGATTTATGTAAATCAAACAATAAAAACCTTATTGAAAGGTGTACTTACAATGCAAGGCATACAATTCACTCTGATAATTAACATTTAATATGATAATGCAATCTCTAAGTTCATCCTATGGCTGGTCAATTTGAACCTTTTATGGAATATCTCATTGCAGATAATGTATCTAATACTCAACTGACAATGCATGAGGCAAGATACAAATAAATCAACGAATACGACTGACATTAAGTGGTATTTTGTACAATCACAGTAACGCAGACAAAATATAGAAATCCCAAATGGTGCAACCAACAGTGACTGTTAGAGTATCCAAAAGTAATGGCCTCGTGAATTTTCGTGCATGTGTCGGAAATGAATTACATATCTGATCACAGATGGGTAAAAAAAAACAATGGTGAGGCACGATCTTAAGATGCGTAGCTGAAAATAAACATACAATACCCCACACTCAGAGTTCTCCATGTGTGTATCTCTCTAGCAGGCGCAGGCCAAAAGAGGAAGAGGAAGAAGATAAGAGACATGGGCGTGAGACTAGTGTTAGAAAAAAGGGCAGACAACAGTGATGGATGTGAACATGTAGACTACTGGCACAGATTATGTTAAGACATTTTGTCATACGAACATTCAGTGGGGTCCGAAATTATTGACACCCTTGATAAAGATGAGAAAAAAATTACTGAAATCCTTGATATCCTTAGTCTTCGCTTATGGATTCCCTCTTCAATTCAAACCACAGTCCGGTGACTGAGATGATCGTTGCAAAATGTTTGTTTTGTGGATAATTAACCATTTCTTTGTCGATTTTGATATGTGCTTGGGGTTATTGTCTTGTTGAACGATCCACTTTTAGCCAAGTTTTAGCATCCTGGCATAGGCAGACAGGTTTTTAACAAAAATGACCTGGGTCAACATGTGCACCGGTCCAAATGGAGATTAGGATTGTGCTCTAGCAGGGGTTGGTCTGGCTCTCAATCACTGATTGCACATGAAGGGTATCTGTATATGTGAGCATACACCATCACACCACTGCAATGTGCTGGTTGGATGGTGTATTTTATGATCCATTATTCTAATAAACCTCTACTTTATAATCCTAAATGCCTGATGTTCCTCAAGAAAAAAAGCTTGGGAGCAAAAAAAAACCCGCAATAAACGCCAAGAGAAAAAGCTTTCAGTTTCCATAATTCTCTGAAATACTGTTGAGAAGCACTGTGGAGTTCTCCAGCTCCAATCTTGTTACAGAAACAGTAGTCTTAGTCTGATAACAATTAAAATAGACAGTGACTCCCCCACTACCTTGCTAGTGGTATTCTCAGCTCAGATACAAAATGCTACAATTTTGTGAGTTTACCATGAATTATTTAAGGGTTTTTATCTGGGACTTTTTGAAAAGCACATTTGACAGTGCTGTAAGACTCCTAAGGGCTTAAGCTACAGGGCAGGAAAACATAAAATCACCATTAAGTATTTGCCTGTCCATTCAATTCATTCGTATGTTATTAGTACAAAAAACTAAGTCCATTTGGAAATCTCTAAAACATGTGTAACACAACTTTGAAAGATTAAATGGACAGTGTACTCGCTTCCAACAGGTTTTCTCCACAAATAATTGATAGTGGCTAAAAGCCATGTAAAACACTGCAATTTAAAAAACATTGCCCCCGAACTATCTAGGTTGCAAGAATGAAATATAGATGATCCAGCATGCCAGGCGTCTTAGGATATCGAAGCCTAAGCACTTCTTCTCCCTCTCCACAATCTATATCCTCCACGGGTGGCTTGGCTGCCTATCGGTCTTAACTATTTATGGGAGTATTGGTTTCCAGTTGTCCATTTAGCATAGTTAGCCCAAGGCCCTGTAACACCCACGGTTTTGTCTCCAGATTGGTTGCCAATTCATATATGCCTTGTTTATAAATGTTAACAAATATTAAAATAGTATGTATTTATGATTACATGTATTAATTGTTGATCAATTGTTTATTCATTTTTATTCATGAAATTGTCATAATTTATTTTCAAGAACAGTGGTGATTGTGACAGCATAGCCTACGACACAAATTAATGGTCATGAAGTACAGTAGTAAGATATTTAAAAGTTTAATTCCTCTCTGTATATGTGGAGTAATTAGGCGACACATTTTGAAATTATATATATTTTTTAAACTGTGGGTCCTAGCATTGCAAAATGGCATGGGCAGTATGTGATTAGGGTAGTTTAGGAAAGCAAAGAGACAGAGGAAGGAGACAGAGATGTGATGGAAGTAAGCCAGTGTGCATGTTAACAAGACATAGAAAGCTGTGTGTGTCCGTAGCCCCCCTAAAAACATACCTTCCTCCTTCTGAGTTAGTCCCAATGGTACTTCAGCTCAACAGAGGCCTTAGAAGTATTCTAGTCATATTGCGGATGGGACATTGGGTCACACTATGGTGTGAGGCCACTAGTACTATAGTAGCTGACATATTTCCACTTGCGCATTGGGGACACACTAGGAGTTTCTCGACCACTCTTTACCTGCGTTTAAAGGTGAGAACCACTCCTAGTAGGATGATGACGAACATGAGGATGCCTGCGATGACACCAGCCATCTTGACGTTGCTGTCCACCTGCTTTTCGGGCTCCACAGCGTCCGAGTCCTGGGTGGACGCGCCTACAAACAGGCACAGACACATCACAGAGAGGAGGAGGGAGTTTACCCTGGGGCAACCATCCTCCATACACACACAAACACATACACAAAACGCACTCACACACACATATGCAATAATACACACACACATATGCAAGTATACACACATCTGCACACACACACATTTGCACACATGTTGTAGACAGTGCACACACACACGCGCACACTCTAACCACACACTTACACACATACACACTCACATACACGTATATGTGCACACAAACCTATTCACACAAAAACACTTATGCGAGTACACGCTGACACGCTCATACATACAGACGGACAAATAGATGCAAACACATAGAAACAAACATCCACAGTAAAGAGAGAACCTTTCTTTTGTTTAAATACAAGATCACAAAGTCATGCAAAGAAATGGCAGGGTCATTAATACTAATGCAAGGGAGACATTAATTTTGGTGAAAAGTGAAAAGATGATTAGGTATAGTGTTGCTGTTACGGGTATTGGCGGAAATGTTAGCTATATCCTGATCGATAAACTCCAAATGATTACAAGATAAAGTTAAATTAAGATTTAGTAAACTTGTGAAAGGGTGCTTCTCACACAGGACAGATGAATGGTGGAAATCAACGTGCAAATAAACGTCTGGAAATACACAAGTTAGAGTAAGGTCATTTTCTCTTGCATCAAAGTATTTGTGGTTGAGTTAATACATATGAGTTGTTATTTTCAACAGGCTTTTCATCTTACAGAGCAGTTGCACCACACTTAAACACAGAGGACATACAGTGCACTAATGTTGAACAACCAATGATTTGAGAAAGACATGCAGGAAAATGGTAGCATGGGTTGTTGAAGTAGCTTGGACATACAGTGAACAACAGTGAGGGAGAGAATGGATAGGTTGAGCGAGTTTATAGTACTGCTAGCTATTCCCAGCTTCATCCATAGCTTACAAAAGTAACCAGAACTCAAAATGCTTCCTTGGAACAATACAAAGACTACCGGAAGTACACGCTAGTATTGCTGTCTGTTTGGAGACATTGGATACCACAACATGCTGCTTCTACTGTATGTTCAACCTCTATAGATGTCACTTTTACTCCAGGAAGTCTTTTCAGGAGGTGCATTGAGGTCTGATATAAATACATTTATACATATTTTTTTTAAACAAACAAACACCATAAATGAATGTTAAGTAAACCTAATTAATATACAGTTCTAGTCAAAAGTTTGGACACACCTACTCATTTAAGGGATTTTCTTTATTTTTACTGTTTTCCACATTGTAGAATAATATTGAAGACATCAAAACAATGAAATAACACATGGAAACATGTAGTAACCAAAAAAAGTGTTAAACAATTCTAAATATATTTTAGATTCTTCAAAGTAGCCAACCTTTGCCTTGAAAACAGCTTTGCACACTCTTGGCATTCTCTGAACAAGCTTACCAACAACGACGAGACGGCCTACAGGGAGGAGGTGAGGGCCCTCGGAGTGTGGTGTCAGGAAAATAACCTCTCTCTCAAGATCAACAAAAGAAAGGAGACGATCGTGGACTTCAGGAAACAGCAGAGGGAGCAACCCCCTATTCACATCGACGGGACAGTAGTGGAGAAGGTACAAAGTTTTAAGTTCCTCGGCGTACACATCACGGACAAACTGAAATGGTCCACCCACACAGACAGCGTGGTGAAGAAGGTGCAGCAGCGCCTCTTCAACCTCAGGAGGCTGAGGAAATTTGTCTTGCCACCAAAAGCACTCACAAACTTTTACAGATGCACAATCGAGAGCATCCTGTCGGGCTGTATCACCGCCTGGTATGGCAACTGTTCCGCCCACAACCGTAAGGCTCTCCAGAGGGTAGTGAGGTCTGCACAACGCATCACCGGGGGCAAACTACCTGCCCTCCAGGACACCTACACCCCCCGATGTCACAGGAAGGCCATAAAGATCATCAAGGACAACAACCACCTGAGCCACTGCCTGTTCACCCCGCTATCATCCAGAACGTGAGGTCAGTACAGGTTCATCAAAGCTGGGACCAAGAGACTGAAAAACAGCTTCTATCTCAAGACCATCAGACTGTTAAAAAGCCATCACTAACATTGAGTGGTTGCGGCCAACATACTGACTCAAATCTCTAGCCACTTTAATAATAAAAAATTGGATGTAATAAATGTATCACTAGTCATTTTAAACAATGCCAATTTATATAATGTTTACATACCCTACTTTACTCATCTCATATGTACAGTGGGGAGAACAAGTATTTGATACACTGCCGATTTTGCAAGTTTTTCTACTTACAAAGCATCTAGAGGTCTGTCATTTTTTTTTATCATAGGTACACTTCAAATGTGAGAGACGGAATCTAAAACAAAAATCCAGAAAATCACATTGTATGATTTTTAAGTAATTAATTAGATTTTTATTGCATGGCATAAGAATTTGATACATCAGAAAAGCAGAACTTAATATTTGGTACAGAAACCTTTGTTTGCAATTACAGAGATCATACGTTTCATGTAGTTCTTGACCAGGTTTGCACACACTGCAGCAGGGATTTTTGCCCACTCCTCCATACAGAACTTCTCCAGATCCTTCAGCTTTCGGGGCTGTCGCTGGGCAATACGGACATTCAGCTCCCTCTAAAGATTTTCTATTGGGTTCAGGTCTGGAGACTGGCTAGGCCACTCCAGGACCTTGAGATGCTTCTTACGGAGCCACTCCTTAGTTGCCCTGGCTGTGTGTTTCGGGGTCGTTGTCATGCTGGAAGACCCAGCCACGACCCATCTTCAATGCTCTTACTGAGGGAAGGATGTTGGCCAAGATCTCACGATACATGGCCCAATCCATCCTCCCCTCAATACGGTGCAGTCGTCCTGTCCCCTTTGCAGAAAAGCATCTCCAAAGAATGATGTTTCCACCTCCATGGTTCATGGTTTGGATGGTGTTCTTGGGGTATTACTCATCCTTCTTCTACCTCCAAACACGGCGAGTGGAGTTTAGACCAAAAAGCTATATTTTTGTCTCATCAGACCACATGACCTTCTCCCATTCCTCCTCTGGATCATCCAGATGGTCATTGGCAAACGTCAGATGGGCCTGGACAGGCCTTTGCTTGAGCAGGGGGACCTTGCGTGCGCTGCAGGATTTTAATCCATGACGGCGTAGTGTGTTACTAATGGTTTTCTTTGAGACTGTGGTCCCAGCTCTTTTCAGGTCATTGACCAGGTCCTGCCGTGTAGTTCTGGGCTGATCCCTCACCTTGCTCATGATCATTGATGCCCCACAAGGTGAGATCTTGCATGCAGCCCCAGACCGAGGGTGATTAACCGTCATCTTGAACTTCTTCCATTTTCTAATAATTGAGCCAACAGTTGTTGCGTTCTCACCAAACTGCTTGCCTACTGTCCTGTAGCTCATCCCAGCCTTGTACAGGTTTACAATTTTATCCCTGATGTCCTTACACAGCTCTCTGGTCTTGGCCAGTGTGAAGAGATTGGAATCTGTTTGATTGAGTGTGTGGACAGGTGTCTTTTATACAGGTAATGAGTGGAGAACAGGAGGGCTTCTTAAAGAAAAACTAACAGGTCTGTGAGAGCTGGAATTCTTACTGGTTGGTAGGTGATTAAATATTTATGTCATGCAATAAAATTCAAATGAATTACTTAAAAATCATACAATGTGATTTTCTGGATTTTGTTTTCGATTCCGTCTCTCACAGTTGAAGAGTACCTATGATAAAAATGACAGACCTCTACATGCTTTGTAAGTAGGAAAACCTGCAAAATTGGCAGTGTATCAAATACTTGTTCTCCTCACTGTATATATATATTTTTTAAGTACATTGTTGGTTAGGGGCTCATAGGTAAGCATTTCACTGTAAGGTCTGTAACCTGTTGTATTTGGCACATGTGACTAATACAATTGTATTTGATTTGAAAGGCAGTTTGAGGTATATCTTTGCATATTTCTTTATTTCTACACACAGGTATACTGAACATTGTACTATCCAAAATCAATGACTTACAGTAGCTCACATAAACCCTTAACTTTGCAGGATCTGGTGTTAGGAATTTAGGTTGTTCAGGTGTGGAAATACTGGATTCAAAGGATAAAGCCAACCACCACTGTATTTTGAATGTTTATTAAAGACATTGTGCACACAAAGGGGTAGACAGCAACGTTCTCCACAGAGTCCGTAACACTCACCAAAGACTCAAGGTCTGAGGCCTCATTATATCGCCCAAACTCAGATCAGGCGTCACAGAGGTTGAGCATCCTTTTCTGACCATTCTCTCAGTGCCAGGCCATAACATTACTCAAAGCTATAAACCATCTGCGTGGACTCTCTAAGCCCTACTGTAGCATTACCTTTCCGGACAAATATATTTACAGCCGGTGAACCTTAACCTCAGCAGAGTCACTTAAGTGGCTAAGTTGTACATAAGGGGTACACCTACTAACATACGTTTTAAATTACTTTGAATGTAAACTACATAGACTTAAAAATGGGAAAAGGGAAAAACACACAATTCAGTTTACCGTATACAATAAAGACACTATATTTGTGTGTATCGAAGAGCTTAATGGCATATGGTATGCATCCTTCCTCAAGTGATTCTGTTAAAATGGCTGTGCCTCTGTCATTTTACTCTGCAACCTGATTCGCCGTCAACCTGCCAAAAGCTGATTGGGTTCAAAAGGTCATAATGTAACAACAGTCCCCCCATCTGGCTGTTCTAGCCCAGTTTCTGATTTGATACCACCAGAGCTGTCCAACAGTCAGACATACTTATTTAACAGGGCTCTGACCGACCAATCATCTCCCCTATACTCATGGGAATATTATGTCATAGACATAGGTTTTATTTTTCACATGAACAATATAAACAATATAAACAATATACTGTATATCTAGGCCCATTATGCCTGCAGTTCCCAGGGACAAAACAAGAGATGCAGTGAAAATGATCACAACCTACAACGAAGCCCTTTTGATACCCATCTTGAGTTGTATTTTATGAGGATATCTGTTGTTCTAAAGAATATTGCAAAACTGACTTCTTAATTGCAGGGTTCCCGTAAGACTTGAGTGATTTGGTACCTAATACAGAACCCCTTGATCCATCATCATCAAAATTGTAATCTTTCCCTGATTAAATTATCCCTGTGCATTCCTGCACGCCCACAGACATGGATGTTTGGCTAAAAAGAAATATGTAAAGCTTTTTACTTTGGGCTGAGGTAAAAATTAGGTATCAAATAGGAATTATGACTAAAACCCATGATATTAAAACTTAAGCTCATCCATAGAGGGATAGATTGATTCCACAGCCTGCCACATTAATTGCTCACATTTCGTGAGATCCCCTGTAATGCATCAAAATGGAAAGAGCATGTCAAACTTTATTAACAGCGCATCTGTGGGCTGATGGATTACGTAAGGGTGGCAGAGATGAGTGACACTGGTGGCAGCGGTGGGATTTCAGAGGAAACAGCACTGCATGGGGGGCTATTGTCTGGCAGAACATGCGGCAGCCCTGTGAGATTAGAGCAGCAATGCTGAGTGCCTCTAACGGAATTACAATCTGAGCACTGGAGCGTTGTCAGATGGACTCAGATTAATGTGATTAATCGGCGCTGTAAACAATGCACAATTCTATTGGTACCAAGACTAGGCGTCGGGAAACAAAATGTCAACACTAATGTTTAGGTCAGAAGGACACGCAGTAATTTAAAGGCTTTAAAAGCCATTATCTGACTTATTTATTTTCCAGTTTGGATAAAAAGAACATGCCCTACATGTATCTGCTTTGTTTACAATGTATACCACAAGTTATGATCAATGTTCCGTCCAGAACTGAGAACTTGTCCTCAACAAAGAGCATTTCAACTATGAAACAGGCTTCTTTAGGCATAAAAACAGGATCATTTGAGTTGTCCTTGCCACGCACGCGTTGACAGAAACATGATATCTACTTGCTTTTTTGATAAAAAATATTTCACTTGCTACAGACCATACTAGACATAGGCCTGGTCAAATAGTGCGAAATAGACCAGATTATATCATTTTTTTTGCGAATTCTGGAATTGTCAGGCCAAAATCTAACCCATTACACCAAGAGGCTTGAGGCATTAACATTCATAGTCAATCGATCAATAATATAATAATACTTTTAGCAAAAAATATATTTTTAATTTACAATCAATGACACTATGAGGACAGAAAAGTTCAGAACTTTTGTGAAACATCACAGCAAAGTTGAAAAATATATGGTAAATAGAAATCCAATATGGAAGACGTTAAGAGATAGATGGGAGAGGTTGAGGGTAGAGGAAGGACAGGAGTAAAAACAAACAAAATATAACTATTGTAAAATAGGTTGTGTCCGTAAAATGCATATAGTATGTACTGTATAAGCTGGAAGTAGAAGCCCAACTATTGTTGTTCATTAGTTTACTCCAATTAGGGGAGGGGTGGTAAGGTTAGTGGAAAACAATAAAGGAAAATGTATATTTTTAAGAAATGTATATATACAGTTGTAGTCAGAAGTTTACATACACTCACATGCTGACCAGACCGGACACTTCGAGTGTGCGAGCGTCACAAAATAAATTTAAAAATCCATGTTATTCAATTATCGCACCCACACTGCTCGCGCGCGCCAACGAGCGTATGTGACGCCAAGGGCTAAAATAGAACTCATTCCTATTTCTGAACCAGATCGCGCTGAAAGTCCTGCCTCTCCCATCTCCTCATTGGTTTATAGAAGCAGGTGCCATCTCCTCATTGGTTATACCCAAGTGGGTGACTGAAAGACAAACTGTTTTGCTGGTAGTCGTGGTAATACAATGAAAGTTTAGATGCGATCATCATATAAGTTAAACAATGAAAAAGCCTGGAAGGAGGAGAGATGACTAGAAACGATTTGGTTGGCCGTTTAATGTGTGGATTAATTGTCGGAGTAGAGGTCCTTGTGCATTTCAAAATAACAACTCAATGTTAATATCCCAGGACAAATTAGCTAGCAACAGCAAGCTAGCTAAATCAGACAAATTAATGTTAGCTAGCAAGTGCAAGCTAACTAGCTAAATTGCCATATATGTTTAATGATTTTTGACCTGTCCCCAAATGAATGTCATTGGTTCAGAGATTGTTTTGATATTTTAAGCTGCGTGTCGCGATCACATTTGGTGTGGGGGGGCAAAATAAATGTATGCACGATAGGTTGTAGTCATTAAAACTCGTTATTCAACCACTCCACAAATGTCTTGTTAACAAACTGTAGTTTTGACATGTGGGCTAGGACATCTACTTTGTGCATGGCACAAGTAATTTATCCAACAATTGTTTACAGACAGATTATTTCACTTATAATTCACTGTATTACAATTCCAGTGTGTCAGATGTTTACACACACCAAGTTGACTGTGCCTTTAAACAGATTGGAACATTCCAGAAAATGATGTCATGGATTTAGACGCTTCTGATAGGCTAATTGACGTAATTTGTGTCAATTGGAGGTGTACCTGTGGATGTATTTCAAGGCCTACCTTCAAACTTAGTGTCTCTTTGCTTGACATCATGGAAAAAAATCAAAAGAAATCAGCCAAGACCTCAGAAAAAAATTGTAGACCTCCACAAGTCTGGTTCTTCCCTGGGAGCAATTTCCAAACGCCTGAAGGTACCACGCTCATCTGTACAAACAATAGTATGCAAGTAAAAACCATGGGACAACGCAGCCGTTATACCGCTCAGGAAGGAGATGTGTTCTGTCTCCTAGAGATGAACGTACTTTGGTGCGAAAAGTGTAAATCAATCCCAGAACAACAGCAGAGGACCTTGTGAAGATGCTGGAGGAAACAGGTACAAAAGCATTTATATCCACAGTAAAAACGAATCTTATATCGACATAACCTGAAAGGCTGCTCAGCACGGAAGAAGTCACTGCTTCAAAACCGCCATATAAAAGCCAGACTACGGTTTGCAACTGCACATGGGGACAAATATCGTACTTTTTGTAGAAATGTCCTCTGGTCTGATGAAACAAAAATGGAACTGTTTGGCAATTATGGCAATCGTTTGGAAGGAAAAGGGGGAGGCATGCAAGCGGAAGAACACCATTCCCAACCGTGAAGCACAGGGGGTGGCAGCATCATGTTGTGGTAGTGCTTTGCTGCAGGAGGGTCTGGTGCACTTCACAAAATAGATGGCATCACGAGGCAGGAAAATAAAGTGGATATATTGAAGCAACATCTCAAGGCATCAGTTAAAGCTGATAGGTCTTCCAAATGAACAATGACCCCAAGCATACTTCCAAAGTTGTGGCAAAATGGCGAAACCCAGATAAAAATCCAATCAGGAAGTGACGCATTTTTTGAAACCGCCTCATGCCAATGACTCCTTATATGGCTGTGAATGAGCTACGAATGAGCTTCCGTTTTCTACGTATTCCCCAAGGTGTCTACAGCATTGTGACGTCTTTTTACGCATTTATGTTGAAGAATAGCCGTAAGGGACCACATTTAGCAAGTGGTCACATGATGGCTCCCGCAGAAAATCTTGCGTAAAGTACACAAGTAGCCATTTTTCAATTTTCCTTCTTATGAGAAACCAATTGTCCCGACGGATATATTATCGAATCGTTATGTGAAAAACACCTTGAGGATTGATTCTAAACAACGTTTGCCATGTTTCTGTCGATATTATGGAGCTAATTTGGAAAAAAGTTCAGCGTTGTAGTGACCGCATTTTCCGGTCGATTTCTCAGCCAAAAGTGACGAACAAACGGGAGCTATTTCGCCTACAAATCTGAGATGACAGTGTGATTAACAAAAGGCTAAGCTGTGTCTCAATATATTTCATTTGTGATTTTCATGAATAGGAAGATTTTGTAGGAAGATTTATATCCGCTGCGTTATGCTAATTAGTTTGAGGCTATGATTACGCTCCCGGATCCGGGATTGATAGTCGCAAGAATTTAACTTCTTGCGTCGAGCAATCCCGTATCCGGGAGCGTAATCATAGCCTCAAGCTCATTACCATAACGCAACGTTAACTATTCATGAAAATCGCAAATTAAATGAAAGAAATATATTCACTCACAAGCTTAGCCTTTTGTTAACAACACTGTCATCTCAGATTTTCAAAATATGCTTTTCACCCATAGCTACACAAGCATTTGTGTAAGAGTATTGATAGCTAGCATAGCATTAAGCCTAGCATTCAGCAGGCAACATTTTCACAAAAACAAGAAAAGCATTCTAATAAAATAATTTACCTTTGAAGAACTTCGGATGTTTTCAATGAGGAGACTCTCAGTTAGGTAGCAAATGTTCATTTTTTCCAAAAATATTATTTGTGTAGGAAAAATCGCTCCGTTTTGTTCATCACGTTTGGCTAAGAAAAAAACCCTAAAATTCAGTCATTACAACGCCAAACTTCTTTCAAAATTAACTCCATAATATCGACAGAAACATGGCAAACGTTGTTTAGAATCAAACCTCAAGGTGTTTTTCACATATCTATTTGATGACAAATTATTTGTGGCAGTTGGGTTTCTCCTCGGAAGCAAATGGAAAAATACACGCAGCTGGAGATTATGCAATAATTGCGACAGAGGACACCAAGCGAGCACCTGGTAGATGTAGTGTAAAATGGTCAATCTTCCAATGATATGCCTACAAATACGTCACAATGCTGCAGACACCTTGGGGAAACGACAGAAAGTGTAAGCTCATTCCTGACGCATTCACAGCCATATAAGGAGCCATTGGAACACAGCGCCTTCCAAATCTGGGGCACTTCCTGTTTGAAATGTCATCTTGGTTTCGCCTGTAGCATCAGTTCTGTGGCACTCACAGATAATATCTTTGCAGTTTTGGAAACGTCAGAGTGTTTTCTTTCCAAAGCTGTCAATTATATGCATAGTCGAGCATCTTTTCGTGACAAAATATCTTGTTTAAAACGGGAACGTTTTTTTATCCAAAAATGAAAAGAGCGACCCCTATATCCAAGAAGTTAATGCAGCCAACGTGTCAGATTTCAAAAAGGTTTTACAGTGAAAGCAAACCATGCGATTATCTGAGGATAGCACTCCACAAAACAAACACTTGGCATTCATATTTCAACCCGCCAAGCGCAACACAAAACGTAGAAATAACGATGTAATTCATGCCTTACCTTTGAAGATCTTCTTTTGTTGGCACTCCAATACGTCCCATAAACATCACAAATGGTCCTTTTGTTCGATAAATTCCGTCATTATTTCTCCAAAATGTCAATTTATTTGGCACGTTTGATCCAGAAAAACACTGGTTCCAACTCACGCAACATGACTACAAAATATCTAATAAGTTACCTGTAAACTTGTTCCAAACATTTCAAACAACTTTCCTAATACAACATTTGCTATTTTATAACGTAAATAATCAATAACATTTAAGACGGGATAAACTGTGTTCAATACCGGAAGAAAACAAAGTGGAGCGAGCTTTCAGTTCGCTCACCCCTAACAAACAGTACACTAGACTCGACCCTCGTTCTGAATAGCCCTAGTTCTTAATTTCTCAAAGGAAAAACATCAACCAATTTCTAAAGACTGTTGACATCCAGTGGAAGCCATAGGAACTGCAAGCAAGTGCACTTAGAAATCTAGATCCACATAGAAATCCCTTTGAAAACACTGTTACCTCCTGGATGGATTTTTCTCAGGTTTTTGCCTGCCATATCAGTTCTGTTATACCCACAGACACTATTCAAACCGTTTTAGAAACGTTAGAGTGTTTTCTATATTTTCGACCAATTGCATGCATATCCTAGCTTCTGGGCCTGAGTAGCAGGCAGTTTACTTTGGGCACACTTTTCATCCGGACGTGAAAATACTGCCCCCTAGCCCGAAGAGGTTATTGAAGGCACAGTCAATTTAGTTTATGTAAACTTACTGTGAATTATAAGTGAAATAATCTGTCTATAAACAGTTGTTGGAAAAATTACTTCAACTGTATGTAGTTACGTTCTTGTGCTGTACTTCTCTATTAATGTTATGTATTATGTCATGCTTTATGTTTGTGTGGACCCCAGGAAGAGTAGCTGCTGCTTTAGCAGTAGCTAATAGGGATCCTAATAAAATACTAATGACTAGTAAAATGAAAGTCCTGAGAACGTCCTAAACATGATGTCCTGATAACTTACATGGATCTAGCCAAATGTCCCCCGAGAACTTTCCCTTGGGACCATCATGCGACTTCCCCTTGACCATCATGAAACATCCCCTTGTGGTCATTGAATGTCACATGGATGTCCCACATCTTATCAGAACCAAATAGGAACCTTTTCATAATGTTCCCTAATTGACATCAAAATACCTTATTATAATGTTATACTGCGACCAACTGGGACCTGTGCTGAACGTACTGTTATGGTCCCTAGGATAATGTCATTTCCCTAGAACATTCTTAGAATGTCAGTGGGATAACGTCTCGCCGAAACCCTTAAAGCGACCTAATGAGAACGTTGCCGAATGTCCTTAGGATGTCCCCTATTTGCTGGGTGTGCTCAAAGGTAAATACTAAATAGATGTCAATAAAATGTATTCTGTACAATTAAAATTGTCTGTTCATTCTCCACACTGTCTTTATTGCCAACTTGTTCATCTAACCTGGATGTTCTTTTCCCTAGACACCAGAAAGTGATTTCCAGCAACCGTTTTCCGATTCAAGTCACGGCCAATGAACATTTTGTCACTACACATTGAGGAAGATGGAAACTCATCAAAGTGTATAAGGGCAAACTTAGCACAAGGCAACACCTCACAAAGTCTACCGACTAGATATCAGGTTGGGATGTCTGCATACACTATACACGGTCAGACTTTCCTGACCATGTTAAGTGTATGCAGTCAGATCTCCATGTACCAAAGCAAAGCTCCAATGCTACGTAAAGCAACACCTAACACAGTGACACAAAGCAACACATATATACATGGGCACCAGCCCCATTGGAGAAAACAGCATTTCCTCTGAATCAAGAGCAAGCAAGCTGTACTCTGTGATAAGGTTTGGAGTTATGGAGAGGGGAGAGGTGGGGGAGGAGGTATTGTAACTCATCCTTTTGAAGTGCACACACATGGCAAGCAACTCATATTTCCTCACAACACAGCATGACACAAGAAGCAAAAACTCTACATACACAATCTGTATGTTAAATGTGTAAATCTGTATGGTACATCTAAATGGTAGTTGACATTCACAGACAATATATGGATGAACAAGGTTAGAACATGATTCCTTGTGGATTATGGCAAAGATGTGTAGAAATGGGGTGTATAGACATTACAAACACAGGTCATTGGTCTATATCTAGCCAGACAGGAGAGTAGCTAACTGGTATGATGTTCCATTCAGGGAGCGCACTGTTGACAAGCAGTGAGGGTGGAGCATAAGCAGGTTGCACAACAGTTGTATGGAGGATGTTTGGGTGAGTAAATGCAGACTCAATTTGGAAAGGAAGGGAAGGGGTTGACATAATGTGTCAAGCTTTTGGATGTTTTGCTCAGAGACATACTAGAGCTTATCTTGACTCATCCCTATTGTAACGCAATAATTACAATGCATGCGTTCCTTGTAGTAAGTCAGACCTAAATATTTGAAAATAAAGTTCAGACATTTGAGAATTTGGCATGATAACTGAATAACTTAATTTACGGTCTTGCTTTACAGTTATAGTGAACAATTTTTGCATATGGCACTTATAAAAAAGTACAAAATAATGTTCTTGCCACGAGAAAAGAAAAATGACAATCATAAAGAGATCGTGGTAGATGCAAATAACCAAATCTTTGTCAGATATTTGTGTTTAAGCCATGTCTATATCTGTTTTTCTACCAAACCTATAACGGAAAAATAGATACATATTCAAATCAGCCGAAAAGATTAATACATCCATGAGCAAAACTACAAGACAACTTTGGGTCAAACAAATGTCAGGGATTTTTAAATAAACAAACAATGACAATAATAAGAGGGACGATAACCATACATACTTATGGCACCAATCTACATTAGTCTCAATGGAATCAATGACAGCCAGCTACACTTTTGAGGGCCAGACATGCAAACAAATGCATTAAGATGAGGAAAGAGAGAAAATAAAAATACAAACAGAAGAAGTAGGAGGGAACAACCAAAGTAATGTCTGTAAAATAACAGAAGAAAGAAATCTGTCTATCGAGCAATAATCACCTTCACTGGGGATGACAAGTATGTACGGCGTGGTATTTTGTCCCCTACCTATTACCACTAAGAACAAGGTTTATAATTCCCGGTCAGCATGCATGAGAGAAAAAAGAAACAAAGAAAATGTTTCTAAAAAAGTCGCCTTCATCGTTTCAATTTCACATTTAGCACAGTAGTAGGAAAAAAATCAAGTACTATTGCTAAAACACCTTGAAGAAAACTATGGGCAGTATGATTATACAGTATATATAGATGGTTGAATATATTAATTTCAACAAGCTTCTGATAGCTTCCATTAAAGCAAGTAGTAGAAGTGCTTCTAATAGCATCTTCGGCTCTAAAAATCTACTTCAGAGGAATATTTTAGAGGTTTGATTCTCAGTGCATGTGAATGGGACATTGGAATGCAAACATTGGTATTAACCGTTGATTCTGACTGGAAGAAGGATAAAAGGAGATGGAGTAAAAAATGGAAAAGAACACAAAATATGTTTGAACTTAGTGGCAGTTTCGATCCAAAATTGGACCTCAACTTTTATGGTGTCCGTATTAGGACAGCCTCAATCTCAGCAACATTTCCTTGGTGTTAGCGAACAAGAAGCTCAAGAATCCCATGTTAACAATTATTATTATTCGATTCTATAAAGTATAAAACTATAAAATCCATTCATATTGAAATAATCAAGCCATGTATTTGTACTTGAACAGATGAAGGGTCACAAAATGCATGTATTTTCCAAAGCAGACACACAATCAGTGTGTCTACAAGTATAGACTCACTGTAAAGAGCTCAATTCATAACAGAAGGATGGTAAGAGAAAAGAAAGGAAAGAGCCCACTGATGAGGATAAATGTTTGACACGGACAAAAGAAAACAGGAAAATTGACAACTAAATAAGAAGATTATCGTCAATGCACAATTGTATGTATGTCTAAAAAAATAAGCAGCAACTTAAAAAGAAAATGGGAGGAAATCAAACATAATAATTAAATGGTGAAATGCGTGAACCCGTTTTTAGTTTTTGTCACCATCCATTACATTAATGGAGGTTGTCCTAAGATACTACTGATCCTTAATGTGTTCTTTTATAAAGATGGTTCGGAGAAAAGAAAAGAAGTGGAATGGAGAGAAAAAGAAAAGCTGCACAGAATCTTGGACTGTATAGACCGAAACCATGCAGGTTCAACACTGAAAAGATTGTGGGGCTTGTGGTCACGTATAGGGAAAGTCTACCTCTATGCAGGTGTACATATACCACTCTCAATACAATTTGCATTCATTGGGCCGAGTCGTTGTTAAACATGTATATCTCTGATTTCATTGCATCAAGTAATTTACTTCCTACGCATGGAAAATATAAGAAGAGTTCTCATACCTTTAGTAGCCAGTCTCACACAGTTGATTTTGGTTTCCTGAGAAGACAGAGACAGACATAGTTGTTCAATTATATTGTCCCAACACAGTGATGTCCATCACTCTTGTCACGTTCCACTGGACTTGGGGCTGAAATACAACAAGACGGCACAAGAGAAGAATGGGAATGGGGAAAGGGTTCAGAAATACAGACATTTCAGTCATAGTACTGTGTACACTTAAAAACTGCTGACCCCTAAAGCAGTAAAGGCATTTGTGCTCCAAATGGCATCCGCAAGATCAGTTGAGGGTCTCAATCTTTTTGGGTTACCATACCCCGTAAGTACCCCCTCATGTGTATTTTACCAGTAGTCCTACTGTATGTTCTTATAGCACCATTATAGCATTTTATTAAATAAAGCTATTTCTCTCCATCAACTTTAAACTCGGATTTCACATGAAGTTAGGAAAACCTAGCCCTATATATAGGGTGGATGGCTTTACGTCCCAGACTTCGTGTGGAGAAAAGCTATTAGCGAAACGCTAAACCAACCACTGAAACGACATCTATCATTGAGAGAAATAATTGTCATATCTGTGTGTGTGCTGCACTCAGGGCTGGCTGTCAGTCTTTTATTAGCGAAAGGGTCCGTAAAAGGATCTATACAGAGCCAACATGGTAGCTCAGGGCCTGTCACACAGCCACACAGATGCTGCAATCGTTCATCACCCTCTCTGCTTCTCTTACTCCGTCCCTTTCTCTCTTTACCTCCCCTTATCTCAATATCCCTGCATCCCTTTATTTACAGTCCTCAGCCATCTCTAAAATAGGTCCCCAAATGGACCTCAGAGTGAGGAGATTAGTTACCACGGCAACAATAATCTTAGTAAATAATTTTTCACTGCAAATGGTCATGTTAAATAAACTTTGAGGAAACCATCCCAGCATACAGGGACGTCCTGAGGACATTCGGCGACGTTCCCATTAGGTCCCTTGAGAGTTTTGGCATGACGTTATTCCTCTGACGTTCCGAGAACGTCCCATAATGGTCCCAAGGGAGCGTTCTCTAGGGGACCTTTGTCTAGTTCCCTGTAAGTTCCCAGGACGTCACTGAGGATCATGTCAGGACCTTTTTAGGACGTTCCAGGACTTTCATTTGACTAGTTCACAGGACGTCATGTGATGGTCACTCTGGGAACGTTCTCAAGGGGACCTTGGAAGTTTTTGTCTAGTTCCCGGTTTGTCCCGGGGACGTCACGTGATGGTCTCAAAGAAACGTTCCCCCCAAGGCACGTGGTCCATCAAGGCCCTGATTGGTGAACCAATGATCAATTCACAGCTCTTGTCTTTTGGTAATGGTACAGTGGTTGCTCCACTAAAAGTTTTGCGATTATGCTGCGGTACTTTGTGGTTTAGTACGGTACCCTGCGTCAACACTTCAATGCTCCAGATCAGCACAGAGGGCGTTAAGAGCACTGATTATCCTTTTGGGTCCTACTGTGTCTCTAACTGACAATGAGTGTGCGGCATAAACCTAAATAGAATCTGATAATTGTGCACAACTTCAGTATTACTTACTAAAACTGTTGCTACACTAAGGTTTTTAGTATTTCATTTTGTTAGGATTATTTTGCTCTTAGTGTAGTAGTGTAGCCCGCTCCAGACCGGTCACGTTGTACAGCGCCTGAGTTGCCCAATGTTCTGTTACTGCATAGCGGTGCAAGCTGTGTTGCTACAGATGCTGGTTCAATACCCGTGCCCCCCTCAACTGGGCGACCCATGAGATGACTGTAGGTTTTTGGTTTCTTGCCCTCTAAAAACAGAAATAAATCATTCTAAATAACAAACTGGCTTTATTTACAAATTAGTAACAATGTCTCACCCCATGTTCAAGAATGTCTTTTTTCTCGCTCATTTTACGTTATTTGAAAACAAAATAATCGCCAAAATATTGATATTTTTTAAACAAAGAGATTATTACTATTATTCATTTAGAATTATATAAAAGCCCCTTGGATATTCTCACAGATATATTATTGACCCTGTTATTAGCAGGACAGTATTTATTGGTCATGGCTCCCGAGTGGCGCACATTGGGATTGCTTTGCAGTTCACCAGCTGTATCCACTGATATCACACAAGGTTCAAGGCACGAGGGCAGGGGGCACAGGATGGGTCGCAGAGCCGTGCATAGAAGATGGACCTAGCCCATGGGAAAGGGAGGAGGAGGAAGGGGGCAGCACTTTAAGGGACATTGCATTAATAATGGTGGTGACTAGGGAAACGTTCCCGCTGTTCTTAGTGCCAGTCTGCACATTCAAACTAAAACAATGTAACTAATAATGGCCTCTTTATGCTTTGTTAATAAAATAATAATAAAAATACTCTTTTAAATTGACAATGTTTATTTAGTTATGGATTCATGATGAATTACAATGGGAATAAATATCACTGAATTACAGAAATATTGGAACAAAGTTGTCTAATGAAAGTAAACAAATGGTTGCTTACTAGAAAATACTCTTTCAAACACCGGTTTCAAACAATGGTTACGTTGTACAGCGCTATTATGGCTATTAGCAGGTAGTTGGACAATGGGCTTGCCTAGAAGGAGGGTAGGGGGAGAATTCTATCGTCAAATGTATTTCTAAGTTAGGTTGGCTGTATCATAACCGGCCCATGATTGGTTGCAATTTCAGTTTAATCCACCAGGAAAGACAAAACAAATAATACCCCAAAAAGTATTATTATGCATCACATCCGACCGTGGTTGGGAGTTCCACAGGGTGGGGCACAATTGGCCCAGTGTTTTTCTCTCCCTTGAAAAACAGAAATACATGTTTTGCCCTTTACAAATATTATTTTGGCCTTTATTCAGATTACAATTGCTCACTTATCGTTATATATTATCAAGTTGATGGCACAGTCATATACACACCTACACAAAGCTGAGTGACTCACTCATTCATGGCTTTGGATCAAAATAAAAAAGTAACAACATTCTTTCTGATAGTCTTTAATAAAGAAATGTTTTGGTTATCCTGACCTGGACACCATATACAGTATTATAATAGCCCATTATGTGCTATCAGCAGGACAATTGTCATGTACTGTCATGTTGTCTTGTCTCTGTCCTTTCCCTTCACCCTGTCTCCCTCTGCTGGTCGTGTTAGGTTACCTTTTCTCCCCCGCTTTCCCCCAGCTGTCCCTTGTCTCCTCTAACTACCCATTCACCCCGTTCCCCACCTGTTCCCTTTTTTCCCTCTGATTAGGTCCCAATATCTCTCTCTGTTTCTGCTCCTGTCCTTGTCGGATTCTTGTTTGTTTGTGTCATTCATGCCTGAACCAGACTGTCGTCATGTTTGCTGTAACCTTGTCCTGTCCTGTCGGAATCTGCCGGTCCATCTGAGCCTACCTATGTTTGGTAATTAAAGAAGCTCTGTTTAAGTTGATTCGCTTTTGGGTCCTCATTCACGCACCGTAACAGAAGAATCCGACCAAGAATGGACCCAGCGACTTCGGATCCTCTCCACTCAGCCGTCGAGATCCAGGGAGCGATGCTAGGCAGACACAAGCAGGAATTGTCTGCTGCTCGACATGCCGTTGAGACCCTGGCCACCCAAGTCTCCAACCTCACAGAACAGGTTCACCATCTCCGCCTCGATCCACCGGCCACTTCCAGGGCTTTCGAATCTCCGGAGCCCAGAATCAATAACCCGCCGTGTTACTCTGGGGAGCCCACTGAATGCCGCTCGTTCCTCACCCAGTGTGATATTGTGTTTTCTCTCCAGCCCAACACTTACTCCAGGAGCACTGCTCGTGTCGCCTACGTCATATCTCTCCTTATTGGACGGGCTCGTGAGTGGGGCACGGCAATCTGGGAGGCAAGGGCTGAGTGTACTAACCAGTATCAAGACTTTAAGGAGGAGATGATACGGGTTTTTGATCGATCTGTTTTTGGGGAGGAGGCTTCCAGGGCCCTGTCTTCCCTATGTCAAGGCAATCGATCCATAACAGACTACTCTATTGAGTTTCGCACTCTTGCTGTCTCCAGTGGCTGGAACGAGCCGGCCTTGCTCGCTCGTCTTCTGGAGGGTTTCCGCGCAGAGGTAAAGGATGAGATTCTCTCCCGGGAGGTTCCTTCCAGCGTGGATTCCTTGATTGAACTCGCTATTCGCATTGAGCGACGGGTTGATCTTCGTCACCGAGCTCGTGGAAAGGAGCTCGCGCTCTCCGTCGCCTCCCTCTCCGCATCACTACCATCTTCCTCTGCCGGCTCGGGTGCTGAGCCCATGCAGCTGGGAGGTATCCGCATCTCGACTAAGGAGAGGGAACGGAGAATCACCAACCGCCTCTGTCTCTATTGCGGTTCCGCTGGTCATTTTGTCACTTCATGTCCAGTAAAAGGCCAGAGCTCGTCAGTAAGCGGAGGGCTACTGGTGAGCGCTACTACTCCTGTCTCTCCTTCAAGATCCTGCACTACCTTGTCGGTCCATCTACGCTGGACCGGTTCGTCAGCTTCCTGCAGTGCCTTAATAGACTCTGGGGCGGAGGGCTGTTTTATGGACGAGACCTGGGCTCGGGAACATGACATTCCTCTCAGACAGTTAAAGGAGCCCACGGCCTTGTTCGCCCTGGATGGTAGTCCTCTCCCCAGGATTCAGCGTGAGACGCTACCTTTAACCCTCACTGTTTCTGGTAATCATAGTGAAACCATTTCTTTTTTAATTTTTCGTTCACCTTTTACACCTGTTGTTTTGGGCCATCCCTGGCTAGTTTGTCATAATCCTTCCATTAATTGGTCTAGTAATTCTATCCTCTCCTGGAACGTCTCTTGTCATGTGAAATGTTTAATGTCTGCTATCCCTCCTGTTTCCTCTGTCTCTTCTTCACAGGAGGAGCCTGGTGATTTGACAGGGGTGCCGGAGGAATATCACGATCTGCGCACGGTGTTCAGTCGGTCCAGGGCCACCTCTCTTCCTCCACACCGGTCGTATGATTGTAGTATTGATCTCCTTCCGGGAACCACCCCCCCCCGGGGTAGACTATACTCTCTGTCGGCTCCCGAACGTAAGGCTCTCGAGGATTATTTGTCTGTAGCTCTTGACGCCGGTACCATAGTCCCCTCCTCCTCTCCCGCCGGAGCGGGGTTTTTTTTTTGTCAAGAAGAAGGACGGGTCTCTGCGCCCCTGCATAGATTATCGAGGGCTGAATGACATAACAGTGAAGAATCGTTATCCGCTTCCTCTTATGTCTTCAGCCTTCGAGATCCTGCAGGGAGCCAGGTTTTTCACTAAGTTGGACCTTCGTAACGCTTACCATCTCGTGCGCATCAGGGAGGGGGACGAGTGGAAGACGGCGTTTAACACTCCGTTAGGGCACTTTGAATACCGGGTTCTTCCTTTCGGCCTCGCTAACGCTCCAGCTGTCTTTCAGGCATTAGTCAATGATGTCCTGAGAGACATGCTGAACATCTTTGTTTTCGTTTACCTTGACGATATCCTGATTTTTTCACCGTCACTCCAGATTCATGTTCAGCACGTTCGACGTGTCCTCCAGCGCCTTTTAGAGAATTGTCTTTTTGTGAAGGCTGAGAAGTGCACTTTTCATGCCTCCTCCGTCACATTTCTCGGTTCTGTTATTTCCGCTGAAGGCATTAAGATGGATCCCGCTAAGGTCCAAGCTGTCATTGATTGGCCCGTCCCTAAGTCACGCGTCGAGCTGCAGCGCTTTCTCGGCTTCGCGAACTTCTATCGTCGTTTCATCCGTAATTTCGGTCAGGTGGCAGCTCCTCTCACAGCCCTTACTTCTGTCAAGACGTGCTTTAAGTGGTCCGTTTCCGCCCAGGGAGCTTTTGATCTCCTCAAGAATCGTTTTACATCCGCTCCTATCCTTGTTACACCTGACGTCTCTAGACAGTTCGTTGTCGAGGTTGACGCGTCAGAGGTGGGAGTGGGAGCCATCCTTTCTCAGCGCTCCCTCTCTGACGACAAGGTCCACCCATGCGCGTATTTTTCTCATCGCCTGTCGCCGTCGGAACGTAACTATGATGTGGGTAACCGCGAACTGCTCGCCATCCGGTTAGCCCTAGGCGAATGGCGACAGTGGTTGGAGGGGGCGACCGTTCCTTTTGTCGTTTGGACTGACCATAGGAACCTTGAGTACATCCGTTCTGCCAAACGACTTAATGCGCGTCAGGCGCGTTGGGCGCTGTTTTTCGCTCGTTTCGAGTTCGTGATTTCTTATCGTCCGGGCTCTAAGAACACCAAGCCTGATGCTTTGTCTCGTCTCTTCAGTTCTTCAGTAGCCTCCACTGACCCCGAGGGGATTCTCCCTGAGGGGCGTGTTGTCGGGTTGACTGTCTGGGGAATTGAGAGGCAGGTAAAGCAAGCACTCACTCAAACTCCGTCGCCGCGCGCTTGTCCTAGGAACCTTCTTTTCGTTCCCGTTCCTACTCGTCTGGCCGTTCTTCAGTGGGCTCACTCTGCCAAGTTAGCCGGCCACCCTGGCGTTCGGGGTACGCTTGCTTCCATTCGCCAGCGTTTCTGGTGGCCCACCCGGGAGCATGACACGCGTCGTTTCGTGGCTGCTTGCTCGGTCTGCGCGCAGACTAAGTCCGGTAACTCTCCTCCTGCCGGCCGTCTCAGGCCGCTTCCTATTCCCTCTCGACCGTGGTCTCACATCGCCTTAGATTTTGTCACCGGACTGCCTTCGTCAGCGGGGAAGACTGTTATTCTTACGGTTGTCGATAGGTTCTCTAAGGCGGCTCATTTCATTCCCCTTGCTAAGCTTCCTTCTGCTAAAGAGACGGCACAAATCATCATCGAGAATGTTTTCAGAATTCATGGCCTTCCGTCAGACGTCGTTTCGGACAGAGGTCCGCAATTCACGTCTCAATTTTGGAGGGAGTTTTGCCGTTTGATTGGGGCTTCCGTCAGTCTCTCTTCCGGCTTTCACCCCCAGTCTAACGGTCAAGCAGAACGGGCCAATCAGACTATTGGTCGCATCTTACGCAGTCTTTCTTTTCGCAACCCTGCGTCTTGGTCAGAACAGCTCCCCTGGGCAGAATACGCCCACAACTCGCTTCCTTCGTCTGCGACCGGGCTATCTCCTTTTCAGAGTAGCCTCGGGTACCAGCCTCCGTTGTTCTCATCTCAGTTCGCCGAGTCCAGCGTCCCCTCCGCTCAGGCTTTTGTCCAACGTTGCGAGCGCACCTGGAAGAGGGTCAGGTCTGCACTTTGCCGTTATAGGGCGCAGACTGTGAGAGCTGCTAATAAGCGTAGAACTAAGAGCCCTAGATATTGTCGCGGTCAGAGAGTTTGGCTCTCCACTCAGAACCTTCCCCTTAAGACGGCTTCTCGCAAGTTGACCCCGCGGTTCATTGGTCCATTCCGTATCTCTCAGGTCATTAATCCTGTCGCAGTGCGACTTCTTCTTCCGCGATATCTTCGTCGCGTCCACCCGGTCTTCCATGTCTCCTGTGTTAAGCCCGTTCTTCGCGCCCCCGCTCGTCTTCCCCCCCCCCCCCCCATCCTTGTCGAGGGCGCACCGATCTACAGGGTCCGTAAAATCTTGGACATGCGTCCTCGGGGCCGTGGTCATCAGTACCTAGTTGACTGGGAGGGGTACGGTCCTGAGGAGAGGAGTTGGGTTCCCTCTCGGGACGTGCTGGACCGTGCGCTGATTGATGATTTCCTCCGTTGCCGCCAGGTTTCCTCCTCGAGTGCGCCAGGAGGCGCTCGGTGAGTGGGGGGGTACTGTCATGTACTGTCATGTTGTCTTGTCTCTGTCCTTTCCCTTCACCCTGTCTCCCTCTGCTGGTCGTGTTAGGTTACCTTTTCTCCCCCGCTTTCCCCCAGCTGTCCCTTGTCTCCTCTAACTACCCATTCACCCCGTTCCCCACCTGTTCCCTTTTTTCCCTCTGATTAGGTCCCAATATCTCTCTCTGTTTCTGCTCCTGTCCTTGTCGGATTCTTGTTTGTTTGTGTCATTCATGCCTGAACCAGACTGTCGTCATGTTTGCTGTAACCTTGTCCTGTCCTGTCGGAATCTGCCGGTCCATCTGAGCCTACCTATGTTTGGTAATTAAAGAAGCTCTGTTTAAGTTGATTCGCTTTTGGGTCCTCATTCACGCACCGTAACAACAATATACCTTTACCAACACCTCTCTGTATTTTGATACAGGGCCTCCCCAGTGGCACAGCTGTCTAAGTCACGGCAATGCAAAATGCGTTGCTACAGATACCCATGCCGGCCACCACCGGGAGACCAATGAGGCGGCTTTTGGTTTTCATTTAGAATACTCCAATATGTAGTTATTGGCGGAGAATCACATCATATTTTTCGTTATACTGTAGGCCTACCGTAGGCAGCATGAGTCTCACTAGTGTTGAGTAATGTGCTATTAAAAGTGGTGGAGGTCTTATTTATTTAAAGAGCATATTGAAGTTAGAAGCAATAGGATTTGAAGCAATAGCCTACAATTATTTTAGCACCGTTCCGCACTGCTCTGAGTCAAGCATGGGGACTGGTCTTGATAAATCAATGAGATTTTTTATTTTGACTGAATATCCGTTTGGGTATTGGTTAGACTACAATTATGGTGTAGAAATGTTATGCTCTTAGTATAACCTTTATTTAACTAGGCAAGTCAGTTAAGAACAAATTCTTATTTACAAGGACAGCCTACTCCTTCCTCCCCATCGGGGAATTGAACCATGTACTCCCGACTGTCATGTTGTACAGCACCATATTTTCCTAGAGTTTTTTTTTTTGTGGAATAGATACACCATAATATTTATCAAATTAATTAAGCAACATTTCTTAAAATCAGTCCCATATACTATGTACTACAAAAAAAGGTTTTAAATTCTCTAGTACAGCCACTATTGAAGGCTATCAAATGCTTCTCAAAGATGCCCTTTGGTGGTCAAACTAGCACTAACTAGCGAAGTACCAGAGGTTGGCACTTAAATAACATGCCATAGAATTCTGCGCACCAAGTAAGCTGTGCTGCAGTAGGCTGCAACTTTTAAAGCACAAACCACTGTAGGGACACCCACACAAACAAACAGAGCTTTTAACAATGTTTTCAACTTACATATTTGACACAATTTGCAGTGGTGTAAAATACTTAAGTAAACATAATTTAAAGCACAACTTAAGTCATTTTTTGGTTATCTGTACTTCACTGTACTATTTATATTTTTGACTACTTTTACTTCACTATATTCCTAAATAATATAATGTACTTCTCCATAGATTAACTGATAATTAATGCAGATTTAGTGCAGATGGCACTATTTTGTTAAGTGCAAATATGTATTATAGGTGATGAATGTGTAGTGGACTTCTGAAATTCTGCAGACTTTGTGGCACAGCAGAAAGAACAGAATACCCAAAATCCAGAGGTTGTACATTCAAATACCAGGTGGGGTCATGTTGAAAAATGTGTACTAAGTGATCATGTCAAATATCATTGTCATTGTTTAGAGATTTTTACACTATTTTAGCTGAACAGTGTACCACTTACCTTAAAACGCCGATGCCACTTTACTTATAATGGTTTGGGACCTGGGACAATCAGGGGATCATGACGCAACGTCCAAATAACTTCCTAAATAAGTCCTTGGGGGAGTCCCTGGGACAAACTGGGAACTAGACAAAACCTCCAGGGTATAATGACACTGACTGAGTATCCCAGGACAAGACACACCCAACATCAGACTGTCAATCATAACAATAACACTACTGAACTAACTTTTCCAAAGTTCATTTTCAATTTTTTACCAGTTTTTCTCATTTTCTTGCTCTGCAAAGAAAGCTCAACAGCGTCTTGGATAAACGAGCAGACAGACAGAAGAGAGGGGAGGTGACCAGTGCAAGGCTATATACCAGTGCAAGGCTATATATATACTCCAAGCTTCATCAGGCAAGCTGACAAGGCTTAAATAACAGGAGTACATCACTTAAACAAAGTGACAGCTGAGCTTTGCCTTTTGCCCCTCTAGTCCAATAAGGCAGTGACAAACTGTCAAGCACTTTTTTAGGATGATTCCGGGCTAGCAGAGGAGGAGGAAAAAATATGTCACTCCAGGCAGTACAATCCATTATTTGACCGATTCACTGAGTTTGAGTGACAAGCCTTTGCTGGATTAGGGCAAATTATTAAACCAAATATGACAGGCATTAGACAATTTGCTTTTTCAAATAATCACATTGATTTAAAAAAAATCCTCTGTGAGTATTACATCTAATTTTCACATTTTATCAGTCAGCTAAGGCTATGTGGAGTTGGAGGATTTATAAAAATATGTGTGAATTGAAAAGACTTTGTTATCCTTCATACTAACATATTTTACATGCATGGATAACCAACTGGGGTCATTGTAAAACTATTGGAAAAAGCAACAATCATAGCAAAATATCTAATTAATTCTCATCAAAACATCATAAGACATTTAAACAATGTTATCTGAAAAAATAAGACTTATTTTAGCAAAATTACAGTTAATTACAGTTAAATAAAAATGTATGTCAAACCTACAAATCCCTTTGAAAACATTTATTCTAGTGTCAATTGACTACAAAGTGTAAATATGACAATTTTGGTACCTCAGTGCATCACAACGAGTAAATTAAGGTTGGGTTTGGATTACAAATATGTCAACTATCCATGCCACCTTTTGCCCAAACACAGTATAAAGGCCAAGCTCCACATGCAAATCATCCTCTTTGAGACCGAGTGAACAGCCTTTTACGGATGTTCCATTCATTAGCATATTCAGTATCGTTTTAGTAGTGGCATAGTATTTACTAGATTTGAGTTAGATTATTATTGGAGTTAGTGTAGTAGTAGTAGTAGCAGTAGCAGTAGAATTAGTAGTAGATGGCAGTGTTAGCGTGACCATGCCTTCGGTTCAAAAATGCATATCCTTTGCAAGATAGAGATAGGGGGCAGTATTTCCCCTTTGGATGAATTGTCTGCCCATAGTGAACTGCATCAAAATCTGTCCTAAATTGCTAATATATGCATATTATTATTAATATTGGATAGAAAACAATCTGAAGTTTCTACAACCGTTTGAATTATGTCTGTGAGTATAACAGAACTCACAGGGCAGGCAATCTTCCAAACTAGTTTTGAAATCCTGAAAGTTGGGGCAACTTTGACGTCATCCCTTCCCTTCCCAACAAGTTATGGATCTGGAAACACTTCCTATGTCTTCCACTAGATGTCCTCATTCAGTAGAAAGTATAATAGAGCATTTGCTGTGAACTTTGACCTAATGGGAAGGAAAGTACTAAGTGTCGCAAAAGATTTCCATGTGCTTGAAGGCGCGTATGCGTATGCGAGTGCTTCGTCTGTTCCAATCAGCCCCAGATGAACATGAATGGCCCGGTTGGAATGCTATTCGATCTGTATGATCATAACATTCTGAAGATTGATTCTGCACTTAGTTTGACCAGTTTCGTCGACCTGTAATATGTAATTTGGAAGTTTTGATGCAAAGTTATCCTGGACCAGAAGTAATTTTTTGGGCATTTGAGCTGAAAGTGGTAGCAAATGCTGCTACTTGGACACTAGAATTTAACATTATGAAACAAAACTATTTATTGTTGAACTAGGACTCCTTGCGCTACATTCTGATGGAAGATCATCAAAGGTAAGGGAATATTTATGTTGTAATTTTGTATTCCTGTTGACTCCAACATAGCGGAGAAATATTGTTACGTCTGAGCGCCATCTCAGATTATTGCAATGTTAGGCTTTTTCCGTAACGTTAAAAAAAAAATGTGACACAGCGGTTGCATTAAGAACCAGTGTATCTTTTTAATTATATGTAGAACATGTATCTTTAGTCAAAGTTTATGATGAGTATTTCTGTTATCTGGCGTAGCTTTCTATAATTCCTCCGGACATTTTGGAGAATTTTCTGAACCGAGATTTATGGATATAAAATGCATATTATCGAACAAAACATAAATGTACTGTGTAACGTCATATGACTGTCATCTGATGAAGATTTTGAAGAGGTTAGTAAATCTTTTGTTGGACAAAATGGCTATGTTTTTTCTTTGTTTTGGTGGTGGTCTAACATAAATATATGCTGTGTTTTCGCCGTAAAACATTTTTAAAATCTGACACGCTGGGTAGATGAACAAGGTGTTTATCTTTCATTTGAGGTATTGGACTTGTTAATGTGTGGAGGTTAAATATTTCTAAGAATATTGTTGCATTCCCTGCGCCACCGTTTCAGCTGAACGGGGGAGGGGGGGGGGGGGGGGGGAGTTCTCGCCTCAACAGGTTTTAAGCAATAGGTGATTGGAATTTTTCATTCCCTGAGTCTGCACAAGTAACGCTAGCTTTGTTAGCTGTCTCCCAACTTCAACCTTGTGAAGATGTGCTCCATACTGCCAATGCAGTTCCCACAGTCTTGCTAGATGGTCAGATCGCATCTGACGCTACCACTTCTGCAGGCTGACAACGATCATACCCGCAACCAGTGGTTGTGAGTATAGCTAGAGACTGCTGGTTATGTATCTGGGTATGTATATTTTGAAAGCTAATCATTATCACTATAATTCTAGGGAAGCAGGCTAGCTGAAGTTAGCTAGCTACCTAGTTTAACGTTAGTTGGCTACCTCAATGCATCTTAGATTTGGCTTGAAAACACAGTAAGATTTCAAAATGAGGCAAATAATAAGTAGGAAAACCTTTTGTCATACGCTTCCAAGCCATAAGACTGCTGAACAACTAATCAAAATGCCACCCTGACTATTTACATTGACCCCCCTTGTTTTTACACTGCTACCTACTGTACATGTACATATTACCTCGACTAACCTGTACCTCTGCACATTGACTCGGTACCAGTACCCCCTGTATATAGCCTCGTTATCGTTTGGATATTTTATTGTTATTTTATTTTATTTAGTAAATATTTTCTCAACTCTACTTCTTGAACTGCATTTTTGGTTACGTGGTTGTAAGTGTAACAGTTGTTAAAGTACCCTGTGAATTTCACCAGGTTCATATATTAATATGTCATGTTGATTTGTTATTATGCATTCCTACATCCTGGGAGTAGGGGATTGTGTACTTACGTTTTGCCCTGCGTGCTTGTGCTCAAATAATTTTGATGCGCTATGAGAGGTAGGCACATCATCTTCAGAAAATTTTGATTATTTTAAGCACAAAGTCATACACACTGTGTTTTGTTCATGAATAATGTTGTATATTTAGAGGTTACTCATAGGTGGATGGTATTGTTAAGATGCACTTGTAATTGTACTTTTTAGGATGATATCAACATTCTGAATTCAACATGTGGTTATTAGCTAGCTAAGGTATTGGCAGGCTATTGTATGTGTGAACGATGGCTAGCTCCTCGAATGATCCCAGTCCCTCCTATTGTGCATCTGTTGTAGAAAGAGGCGACGATTCGTGGAACATATGTGCTCTACAAATGTCTGATTTCCTTTTAGATGCAGGTATGTGGTTTTATCTATGTAAAATACGTTATGTATAATAAGGAGAGGCTGTACCAATTTCTGTATTCAAAAATCATTTTGATGCATTATGAGAGAAAGAGGCGACGATTCACAGAATATATGTGCACTACAAATGTTTTTATTTCCCTTTGGATGCAGATGCAGGATGCAGAGAGTGAATTCTGATTAATTAAAACTACCTGATCTCCAAAGTCCACGTCTATAGTCTCAATCAACCACACACAACACAGAGTTATAGCGGTGCAGTATAGCACCGGTTAAATAAGCATTTCACCGCAAATTTGTTGTATTCGGCGCATGTGACAAATACAATTTGATTTGATTTGTGGCCATACCACCCTGAACTTGGATGGGAGAATGCCTGGGAATACCAAAATCAAATCAAATCAAATTGTATTGGTTGCATACACATATTTAACAGATGTTATTGTGGGTCTAGTGAAAAGCTTGTGTTCCTAGCTCCAACAGTGCAGTAATATCTAACAATGCACAGAAATCCAAAAAGTAAATGAATGGATTTAAGACATAGAAATATTAGGACAATCAATGTCGAAGTCCGGAGTATAATATATATATATATAAGTTGCCTTGATGACAGCTTTGCACACTCTTGTCATTGTAAAGACTGTCCTGTGAGGATCCAGATGGGTCAGATCAGACCCTCTCTCACCCACAGAGGGGGTTGGGTTTGACAGTTCAAACCTTTCAGCTATCTCCCTCTCCAAATTCACACAGGAATGTGCCTTTGTTTCACAGACATTCTCCTGCTGAAACTCTAACACGTTTTAAAGCGAATACTGTAACAATTTTTCTAACGTAGTATGTGAGGAATGGTTAGAGCCGATCCAAAGAATAATAATGTCATTTTGGTTGTTATTTTGTTACGTCATTATAAATGTTATAAAGGAAATACTAACTTGAAAAATATATATACTACATGTACGACATCTCCATCCTCTACGTTGTGTATGAAATATGAAAAATGATGAAAGTGTTTTTGTTAAGAGAGGCATGTGATTTTAGATACTATAAGATACATTTGTTTCTATAACTTTGTACAAGTGAGAAGTCAGTGCCCCCTGAGTGAGATCAGAGAGCGTGTCAGCCTCACGAACTGTACATACATAAAGCCTACAAAAAGCTATCCCAACAGCAAAGTCCCAACAGCAGTACCAACACCTTACCACTGCTATCTGGCTATCAGCGGTGCCTTGTCTGGCAGCGAAACAGTTCATTCAGCCTCATTTACTGCCTTTAAAAAAAACAACATAGCAGATATGGCTGACTTGATTTAACAAATGTGGTTTCTACTGTAAATTGAGATGTACAAACTATAGCATAAGGGGACGACGAGCGGATCATACAAGTATATACGTTTAGCATCTCCTGGTCTTCCGCGCATAGCCTACAAGACACTGATGCTAACCTTTGTAACATCTACATTTTAAAAAGTCTAATAAATCCATTTAATATAGCCTACACTATCACAATAAACCAATGATTTATTTTTAGATAGGTTGTTGTATATTTCAGAAGAACAGAATAGCATACTCTGAGTTGTCCTTATGTTAGACCCTGAAATGGTTATGGCATATGGTTGTGGGCTAAACTAGTTCATTTAGCAGACAAGATTTGCTTAGAATTCTGTGGCATTATTTGTTATTATTTTATAGTATGAAGAATACCTTAAAATAGCTGAGCAGCGACACTCCCCAACCAACCTGACAGAGCTTGAGAGGATCTGCAGAAAAGAATGGTAGAAACTCCCCACATACAGGTGTGCCAAGCTTGTAGTGTAATACCCAAGAAGACTCTGAGGCCATAATCGTGCCAAAGGTGCTTCAGCAATGTACTGAGTAAAGAGTCTGAATACTTATGTAAATGTGATATTTCAGTATTTTATTTTCAATACATTTGAAAATCTACCCACAATTCCCCATAATGACAAAGTGAAAACATGTTTTTAGAAATGTTCGAAAATGTATTGAAAATGAAATGCATGTATTGACTCAGGGGTGAGAATACTTATGTAAATTAGATATTTCTGTATCTCATTTTCAATACATTTGCAAACTTTCTAAAAACCCATTGTTTTCTTTGTCATTATGGGGTATTGAGGGGGGGGGGGGGGCAATTTAACCCATTTTAGAATAAGGCTGTAACGTTTCAAAACAATTGGTAAAAAGTCAAGAGGTCTGAATACTTTCCGAATGCACTGTATATTTACAAAAAAATATATGGGGGATTAGGAATGATGCAGACAATTATGTTGATAGAATCTATCTGCAATATTAAAGCTGAAAAATAAATACAAATACATCAATAAAATTAGTATTTTTATGGTTAAATTCATCTTCCCCAAACTTGAAACTCACACACCGCCTATGTATGCCAATTAGGCTCTACACCGATTGTAAAGTGGATGAGTGTGTTTCATTTTAAGAAGTTGTTTGGCCACTTTAGTTGTGATACAAACCTTATCAAAACATATAGGCCAATTGACTAGGCTACATGAGGTGTGCGACTATGATTTGAAACAGTAGCAAATAAAGGCATGCACTGTTTCTTACCTTATTGCATGCACATGCTAGCCTTCATTCACAAGAGATTTTAAAAAAAGTTTTATTAAATGTATTTATTTTTTCCTTTATTTAACTAGGCAAGTCAGTTAAGAACACATTCTTATTTACAATGACGGCCTACCCCGGCCAAACCCGGACAACGCTGGGCCAATGGTGTGCCACCCTGTGGGACACCCAATCACGGCTGGATTCAAACCAGGTACTGCAGTGATGCCTCTTGTACTGAGATGCAGTGTCTTAGACCACTGCGCCACTCGGGAGGCCCTGGCTATAAGGTCCCACAGTTGACAGTGCAGGTCAGAACAAAAACAGTGCATTCGTTAAGTATTCAGACCCCTTGATTTTATTACATTACAGTCTTATTCTAAAATTAATTCAATTACATGTTTTCCTTATTAATCTACACACAATAGCACAAAATGACAAAGGAAAAACAGGATTCTTTACATAAGTATTCAGACCCTTTGCTATGAGACTCAAAATTGAGCTCAGGTGCATCCTGTTTCCATTGCTCATCCTTGAGATATTTCTACAACTTGATCTTCGTAAGTGTTTTGCTTCAGTAATTTCCACTGAGGAAGCTAACACTAGGGAGACTGCCTACTTTATGGAAGCAGGAGTTTTGATGCGTAAATGGGCAGCTCATGACTCTGTTAGTGACTGGAGTGAAGTGTGTCAAATGGTTGTTCCTACACCGTTCTGACAGCAGGTGCTCTCACTCGCCCATGACCAGGCGTGTTCCGGATATTTGGGGATCACAAAGACTTATAACTGAGTCCTTCAACCTTTTTTCTGTCCAGGTTTGAAGTCTGACTTGGTTCAATTTTGTAAAACATGTCATGTATGTCAACTCACTGGGAAAGCGAATCAAACAGTTCCTCGTATACCTCTCTGCCCGATTCCTGCGGTGGGGGAACCATTTGAACGAGTGATAATCGATTGTGTAGGTCCGTTGCCAAAAACCAGGTCAGGTAACCAGTTCTTACTAACAATAATGTGCAGTGCTACTTGATATCTAGAGGCTATCCCTCTCCGTATTATAACAGCTAAGACTGTGGTGAAGGCACTAGTGGAGTTCTTCTCTACGTTTGGACTCCCTAAAGTAATCCAAACTGATCAGGGAACCAACTTTATGTCAAAACTGTTCTCAAATGTGTTAAAGATGCTGTGCATTTCTCATCAGGTCTCCATTCCGTATCATCCGGAGAGTCAACGGTCCCCCGAACGCTGGTATCAAACGCTAAAGGCAATGCTACACAAGTATGCATGGCTATCAGTACCGATTGGGATAAGGGGGTACCCTTTGTCCTATTTGCTATCAGGGAAACAATACAAAAGTCCTTAGGGTTCAGCCCTGCGGACCTTCTTTTTCCTTTCTCCTACACCCAGTAGCGCCCCTAAAAATGTGTTGTATTATGTCAGTAAGATGCGTGAGAGACTGAAGGCCGCATGTGCGTCAGCTCCAAAGTCTCTATCCTTGTTTCAAAAAACGCATGAAGATACATTATGACAAAGAGCCTGTTGGCCGTTCTTGCACCAGGGGTACACATTTTAGTTTTGTTGCCAATCCCTAGCTCACCTCTGTCAGCACATTTGTCTGGGCCATATCTTGTGGAAAAGAAACTATGTGACACCAATTATGTGATAAAGACCCCAGATGGTAGGCGTTCTTTCCGTGTGTGTCATTTTACTGGCAAAACCCAGTAACAGCTCCTGGAGTTCCCTGTGCATTCTCGTTCCTAAGCCTGATGGTACGTGTACGGACTATCGTCCCGTAAATGCCATTACAAAGTCTGATTATCTTCCTCTACATTGCTTAAATGACTGCATTGATAGAGTTGGCTCTGCTGCTTATGTAAGTAAGTTAGATTTGCAATAAGGTTATTGGCAGGTGCCTCTGACCTCTCGAGCTTCTGACATCTCGGCTATCGTTACGCCTGATAACTTCATACAATACACTGTGATGCCCTTTGGAATGTGTAATGCACCCGCTACTTTTACAGCGCCTAGTTAATTTTGTGACTAGGGGGCAGTATTTTCATTGTTGGAAATATAACGTTCCCTTAGTAAATGGGATATTTTGTCAGGACAAGATGCTAGAATATGCATATAATTGACAGCTTAGGATAGAAAACACTCTAAAGTTTCCAAAACTGTAAAAATATTGTCTGTGAGTATAACAGAGCTGATATTGCAAGCGAAAGCCTGAGAAAAATCCACGGAGCTATTTCGCCTACAAAAATAATATTTTTGAAAAAAAGGAACATTGGCTATCTCACTGGGAGTCTCTTGAGTGAAAACATCCGAAGCTCATCAAAGGTAAACAATTTAATTTGATTGCTTTTCTGAATTCCGTGACCAAGTTACCTGCTGCTAGCTGGACAAAATGCTATGCTAGGCTATCGATAAACTTACACAAATGCTTGTCTAGCTTTGGCTGTAAAGCATATTTTGAAAATCTGAGATGACAGGGTGGCGAAATAGCTCCGTTTGTTCTTCACGTTTGGCTGAGAAATCGGCCGAAAAATATTCCAAATTAGCTCAATAATATCAACAGAAACATGGCAAACATTGTGTATAATCAATCCTCAAGGTGTTTTTCAAATATCTATTCGATAATATATCCACCGGGACAATTGGTTTCTCAGTAGAAGCGAATGGAATAATGATTACCTCTGTACTTTACGCAAGATTTTCTCCGGGAGCATCATGTGACCACTTGCGCAATGTAGCCCCCTACGGGTATTCTTCAACATAGATGCGTAAAACTACGTCACAATGCTGTAGACACCTTGGGGAATACGTAGAAAGTGTAAGCTGGTTCATAGCACATTCACAGCTCAATGGGGACTCATTGGCACGCAGCGCTTTCAAAATTTGGGGCACTTCCAGATTGGATTTTTCTCAGGCTTTCGCCTGCAACATCAGTTCTGTTATACTCACAGCCAATATCTTTACAGTTTTGGAAACTTTACAGTTTTGGAAACGTGTTTTCTATCCAAAGCTGTCAATTCTATGCATATTCTGGCATCTTGTCCTGACAAAATATCCCATTTAAAACGGGAAAGTTTTTTTTCCAAAAACGAAAATACTGCCCCTAGAGTCGCAACAGGTTAACAAAAGGCTGAGCTGTGTCTCAATATATTTCACTTGTGATTTTCATGAATAGGAATAATTTCTAGGAATATTTATGTCCGTTGCGTTACGCTAATTAGTGTCAGTCGATGATTACGCTCCCTCACGCAGGATGGGGAGCCACTAGAGGTTTAACATTGTGTTCGCGGATGTGCCAAATTGTACTGCTTACCTTGATGATGTGGTGATTCATTCGTCTACTTGGTCTGATCATCTCACCACCTTGAAAAGTGTTTCAGCAGTTGGAAAATGCTTCTTTAACTCTCAATTTGGCCAAGTGTGAGTTTGGGAAGGCTACTGTGACTTACTTAGGGAAGCAGTAGGACGAGGTCAAGTGCGCCCAGTCACTGGCAAAGTGGAAGTAATTGTTGCTTTTCCTGCTCCCACGACTTGCCGCCAGTTGCACAGAATCCTGGGGATGGTAGGTTTCTATAGTACGTTCTGTAATAATTTTTTGACGGTAGTAGCTCCCCTTACATCTCTGCTCAGTCCCAAAGTAACATTTTGTTCCCAGGGAGGAAGGGGAAGGCACCTTGGGAGTGCTTAGGCAAGAGTCCTGCGGGCATACATATACCCTTAGTATGTACTTTGTCTGTGCACACTAGGTAAGACCTGGGCGGACCACCCCCTGTATTTTGGTTAGCGCGCAAGGTGGTGCTAAGAATAGGTGGGTAGGAGGGAGAGGGGGCTCTTTAACTTTTACTTTCTTTGCTTTGGTTGTGTCCAGCCCCTTTTCCCCACTTTACCGTGTGAAGGAAATAAATTCCCTGTTGACGGTAAAATTCTCTGCCTCTGTCATCCTTACCAGCACCTACAATCCCATACCTCTTTCACTCCACAGGGAGTTGAGTTGTTGCGGGGTGTTGCATTCCCTCCACCAAGAGGCATACGTAACACAAGTGTTGATACCACTTTTATGAGCTGTTTTGACTGCACACTTTCAAATACAGTATGTCAGGTGATTTTGTACACAGTTATACCTTGTATGACCAGCACATAAGGTACTCCATCTCTCTGAAGTTGATCTGTCTATCTGGTCAATCTAACGCAGTTCCCACTCCAACCTTTAACTTAATATTATGTCTCCAGAGAAACCTGGATTCAAATAAATACTTTTTTAGATTTGCTCTAGAATAACTACTTTTTTTGTGGGAATACTCACCTACACAGCTTTCTGAGCATAGCTGAGTTCTGTATTGCAGTTTTATCAAGTATTTATACCCTTGGCAGATTTTAAAATGCACAAAAATAGGGTAATTTTGGTTTTGTACATAGCCACATGATATAGAAAGGTACAATCTTAGGCGAGTACATGGAGAGCTACATCTCTGCTGGTGATCTGTCTATCTGTTCATAATTACTGGTACAGGTCCCCCTCCACCCTCTGGTAACTTGTTAGTATGTCTCCAGAGAAACATAGATTCGAATTAAGGTCCTATTTAGGTGGAATTAGGTGTTTTTGGCTGGGATCCAAATTACCTCAAAGAACTAGATTTTTTTTTAAAGTCCATTTTGATACAGAAAAACTAAACAATGATTTAAATGTATTGAGAACAAGTTGATTGACAAAGTCATGACACATTTGAAGAATTTAATTAACCACCCTTGGGCTATGATCAGAAATATGTCTCTAGGGTCAAAATTACCCCAGTCAGTAGAATGAGGGGTTATTCAAAATACGTTGGATAGCCAAGTCTCAATAGTTTTTTATTTTCTTTTTTTCCCCCATCAATCTGTTACAACGTTTACAGAGCTTACATCTGGGATTATCTGAGCACATAAATGGAATGAAAAAGATGTTAAACACTGTCACACCCTGACCTGAGTATTCTTTGTTTTCTTTATTGTTTTGGTTAGATCAGGGTGTGACATGGGTGATGTACGTGTTTTTGTATTGTCTAGGGTTTTTTGTAGGTTTATGGGGTTGTTTATCATCTAGGTGTTTATATATGTCTATGGTTGCCTAGATTGGTCTCAATTAGAGGCAGGTGTTTATCGTTGTCTCTGATTGGGAACCACATTTAGGCTGCGATCTTCTTTGGGTATTTCGTGGGTTATTGTCTATGTCTAGTTGCCTGTGTCTGCACTGTTTATATATAGCGTTGCGTTTGTTTGTTGTTTTGTAAGTTTGATTTAGTGTTCTTTCTTCATTAAATATAGAAGATGTATTCATATCATGCTGCGCCTTGGTCTACTCTCTACGATGATCGTGACAGAATAACCCACCTTAAAAGGACCAAGCAGCGTGATTGGGAGGAACAGCTCTTAATGGAGAAATGGACCCGGGAGAAGGACGAATGGGTAACAAACCTGGGAGGAACCAGGGAGAGTGCCAGAGCCTGCATGGGATTCTTTGGAACAGTGCGAGGAGGGATACAGGAGAATGGAGGAACGGCAAAGATATAAGGGTACACGGCTAGCACGGAAGCCCGAGAGGCAGCCCCAATATTTTTTTGGGGGAGGAAAACGAGGAGATTGGCAAAGTCAGGTAGGAGACCTGAGCCAACTCCTCGTGCTTACTGTGGGGAGCGTGTAACTGGTCAGGCACCGTGTTATGCAGAGATGCGTACGGTGTCTCCAGTGTACATTTCTAGCCCGGTGCGCTATATTCCAGCTCCTCGCATTGGCCGGGCTAGAATGAGCATCCAGCAAGGACGGGTTGTGTCAACTTTACACTCCAGACCTCCAGTATGCCTCCACAGCCCAGTACGTCCTGTGCCTGCTCCCCGCACTCGCCCTGAGGTGCGTGTCCCCAGCCCAGTACAACCAGTGCCAACACCACGCACAAGGCTTCCTGTGCGTCTCCAGAGCCCTGCATGTCCTGTTCCTCCTCCCCGCACTCGCCCGAGGTGCGTGTCTCCAGGCCGGTACCACCAGTGCCGGCACCACGTACCAGGCCACCAGTGCACCTCCAGGATCCAGTACTCCCTGTTCCTGCTCCTCGCACGCCCTGAGGTGCGTGTCCCCAGCCCGGTACATCCAGTGCCGGCACAACGCACCAGGCCTATAGTGCGACTCGGCAGTCCAGTACGCCCTGTTCCTTCTCCCCGCACTCGCCCTGAGGTGCGTGTCTCCAGCCTGGTACCACCAGTGCCGGCACCACGCTCCAGGCCACCAGTGCGCCTCCAGGGTCCAGTACTCCCCGTTCCTGCTCCTCGCACTTGCCCTGAGGTGCGTGTCCCCAGCCCGGTACCACCAGTGCCGGCACCACGCACCAGGCCTATAGCGCGCCTCGGCAGTCCAGTACGCCCTGTTCCTCCTCCCCGCACTCGCCCTGAGGTGCGTGTCCTCGGCCCAGTACCACCAGTGCCGGCACCACGCACCAGGCCTACAGTGCGCCTTGCCAGTCCAGAGCGTCCGGCAACAGTACCCAGTCCAGAGCGTCCGGCAACAGTACCCAGTCCAGAGCGTCCGGCTACAGTACCCAGCCCAGAGCATCCGGCTACAGTACACAGCCCAGAGCATCCGGCTACAGTAGCCAGCCCAGAGCGTCCGGCTACAGTACCCAGTCCAGAGCATCCGGCAACAGTACCCAGTCCAGAGCGTCCGGCAACAGTCTACAGACCGGAACCTCCTACGACGGGCCGCAGACCGGAACCTCCTACGACGGGCCGCAGACCGGAACCTCCTACGATGGGCCGCAATCTGGAGTCTACCACAATGGGTCGCAGTCCGGAACCTACCACGACGGGTCACAGTCCGGAGTCTCCCTCCAGTCCGGATCCACCGGAGTCTCTCTCCAGTCCTGAGCCGCCAGAGTCTCCCTCCTGTCCTGAGTCGCCAGAGTCTCCCTCCTGTCCTGAGCCTCCAGAGTCCCCCTCCTGTCCGGAGCCGTCAGGGCCGTCAGCCAGCCAGGAGCCGCCAGAGCCGTCAGCCAGCCAGGAGCCGCCAGCCAACCAGGAGCCGCCAGAGCCGTCAGTCAGCCAGGAGCCGCCAGAGCCGTCAGCCAGCCAGGAGCTGCCAGAGCCATCAGCCAACCAGGAGCTGCCAATGCCGCCTGTCACGTCGGCAATGCTGGAATCTCCCTCCTGTCCGGAGCGGCCAGAGCCGCTCCTCAGTCCAGTGACGCCCTCTACGATGATCTTCAGTCCGCGGTCCGCTGCGAGGGTCCCGCTCCAAAGGCGCCACCTAAGTGGGCCAAGACTGAGGTAGAGCGGGGTCCACGTCCTGCACCCGAACCACCGCCATAAAAAAGGCCCACCTGGACCTTCCCCTTTATATTAGGTTTTGCGGCCGGAGTCCGCACCTTTTGTGGAGGGGTACTGTCACACCCTGACCTGAGTATTCTTTGTTTCTTTATTGTTTTGGTTAGGTCAGGGTGTGACATGGGTGATGTATGTGTTTTGTGTACTGTCCAGGGGTTTTGTAGGTTTATGGGGTTGTTTATCATCTGGGTGTTTATATATGTCTATGGTTGCCTAGATTTGTTCTCAATTAGAGGCAGGTGTTTATCGTTGTCTCTGTTTGGGAACCATATTTAGGCAGCGATCTTCTTTGGGTATTTCGTGGGTTATTGTCTATGTCTAGTTGCCTGTGTCTGCACTGTTTATATATTTATAAATAGTGTCACATTTGTTGTTTTGTAAGTTTGTATTCATATCACGCTGTGCCTTGGTCTCCTCTCTACGAGGATCTTGACAAACACAGATACACTACATGCTAAACTTGTCAATAAAGGGAATGAAACTGGTCAATATTAGTGCCAAATACAATTAACTACTGTAAACACCCTAGATTTTGAACCTACAAAATAATACTAAAAAAATATACTGTGACAGACTGATCAGGAGAAGGAAATGGAGGTGAATTGGACACACACTCAAAAACACAATTAACGTAACAAGACAGGCAAAGGACTACAACTCACAACGAAATAGAAAGCAGGGAAGGCCAAAATACAACTGGAGATGTCCACTCTAAGAACTCAATTAAGTAAAAGCCCTTGCCCAGAGAAGAGTGTGGTGACGAGCTATGGTGAACGCCCTAAACTCCAAAATAAACCAAAGGGACTAAGTCAAGTTAGTCAGTGACAGACGTCTGAGTGTAATAATGAGTGCACTTTAACATGTCTCTTTCTTGAGATAAAAGCATCTGCTGAGGTTCGAAGAGATCCACACTCCACACACAAGCACATACACTTCCAGCATATCATAACCCAGACATATCCACTGAACTTCGGGGGGAATTGAAACCGCACATCAGCATCAGGCAAGCGTATAAAATAAAGGTGATAGAAATGAAAGAAAGGCCAGGAGCTGATAAAAACATGCAAAATAGAAGGTAATAATAATAGAGCTTGCCTATATCTTTGAGTTATTAGTACTCTTGTTCCATTTCTATGACCTGTACGTGAAAAGGGAGAGGGTACAGAGAGAAAAAGAGTACATTTGGAACAATCTAGGATTTGAGGGTCTAAAAGCATGTCTTAGATGATCCTGAGATAGAGCTCCTGATATGGCCTGTGTAAGAATCCCTGTGAAATTAACTTCTTAAATAGGGATTGGAGAGTATTGAGGACGAGCGGAAGAGGAGGAAACAAGGATCGACTAACTTCAATCGAGAGGCAAGTAGTCGTGGCACTACTGTAACGTATATAGAGTAACGTTGTGGTCGTGTCACTACTGTAATGTATATAGAGTGACGTTGTAGTCGTGGCACTACTGTAATGTATATAGAGTAAAGTTGTCGTCGAGGCACTACTGTTATGTATATAGAGTAACGTTGTAGTCGTGACACTACGGTAATGTATATAGAGTAATGTTGTAGTCGTGGTACTACTGTAATGTATACTGTAATGTATATAGAGTAATGTAGTCGTGGTACTACTGTAATGTACATAGAGTAGAGTTGAAGTCGTGGCACTACTGTAACGTATACATAGTAACGGTGTAGTCGTAACACTACTGTAACGTATATAGAGTAACGTTGTAGTCGTGGCACTACTGTAATGTATATAGAGTAAAGTTGTCGTCGAGGCACTACTGTTATGTATATAGAGTAACGTTGTAGTCGTGACACTACGGTAATGTATATAGAGTAATGTTGTAGTCGTGGTACTACTGTAATGTATACTGTAATGTATATAGAGTAATGTAGTCGTGGTACTACTGTAATGTACATAGAGTAGAGTTGAAGTCGTGGCACTACTGTAACGTATACATAGTAACGGTGTAGTCGTGGCACTACTGAAACGTATATAGAGTAAGTTTGTAGTCGTGGCACTACTGTAATGTATATAGAGTAAAGTTGTAGTCGTGTCACTACTGTAATGTATATAGAGTAAAGTTGTAGTCGTGGAACTACTGCAACGTATATTGAGTAACGTTGTAGTTGTGGCACTACTCTAATGTATATATATTAAAGTTGTAGTCGTGGCACTACTGTAATGTATACAGAGTAACGTTGTAGTCGTGGCACTACTGTAATGTATATAGAGTAAAGTTGTAGTCGTGGCACTACTGTAATGTATATAGAGTAAAGTTGTAGTCGTGGCACTACTGTAATGTATATAGAGTGCTGTGTTTTTTTCCCTCTTTAATTTACAGTGGCTAATAAGTGCTCGTAAAAGTTTTTATGAACCACCTCCCTAGAAAGAGGGCTAGTTGGCCAAGGAACATGATAACTAGGGGCTTGATGAATTCAAACAAAGCATCACCGATGTCAACTGTGTTCATTGTTGATACACATGACCTCCACTTCAAAGCACCTGGCATTCCATTGAAAAAACTTGTGAAAGCCAAAAGAGAATTCCCCATTCACCACCGCTCACCTGTTTCACAACACTCTGCTTATGCATGAGCTCGACCCGAAAGGAGGTGGCCATTTGCAAAAGATTTTACAACAAGATGGTAATGAGCAAGCCTCAAGAGTATGAGCAGTAGACTTAATAAATGTAGGGACAATTTATAGTCTTTCCGATAGTGGAAAGTTATTTAAGGATTGTTGTTTAGATACATTAATCTCTGAAGATAGATAATGTACTTACATTCAGTAATCTTGCTCTGATTTGTCATCCTGAGGGTCCCAGAGATAAAATGCAGCATAGTTTTGTTTGATAAAATACATTTTTATATTCAAATGTAGGAACTGGGTTCTACCCAGCCATCTAGATGTGTGAAAGTTAGTGTATAAGCTAATGATCCATCATGTATGACAATCCTGGTAGTGTGTAAATGTAATGTTGTATTATCATATCATTTTGTATGTTCTCTATAGTTATGTACTTGAAAATGTATCAATTGACCAATTCGGCACATTTGGGCAGACTTGCAAAATATTGTCCGGTATTGCAATGCTTCACTGGATCAATCTGAAACTTTGCACACACACTGTTGCCATCTAGTGGCCAATATCTAAATTGCGCCTAAACTGTCATATTATTTTATGGCCTTTCTCTTGCATTTCAAAAATGATGAAACAAAAACAAAATAGAAAACGCATGTTTTATTGTTTGTATTATCTTTTACCAGATTTCATGTGTTATATTCTCCTACATTAATTTCACATCTCCAGAAAATGGAAAGTGTTTCCTTTCAAATGGTATCAAGCATATGCATATCCTTGCTGCAGGTTCTGAGCTACAGGCAGTTAGATTTGGGTTTGTCATTTTAGGCGAATAAAAAAAAAAAAAAGTGTCTGATCCTTTAGAGGATTTATTAATGCTGCTTTTTTAAGGCTGAGTTGCAGATGCAGGTCTCTAGTTGGGAGTTGGTACACATCTTGTGGCTAACAGCACTAGCCTGAGCTGAATACCAAGTCCCTGTGGTGCAGCTGGTGGAACCACTGTAGAAGTCACAGACAGCCCCAGAGTCCTAACACGCTCACATCACCAGTCTAAATTGTGGTCTGACATGTCATGCGACTTTCCAGGAACTAACACTAAAGATAAGCATTGAAGCAAAATGTGGTACTTTTGTTCTTCTGAAATTACATGATTATTATGCCCCTTAAGAACTGAACAAAAACAAGTAAAAGACAGAATAAAAGGAAACTCCTTCTCCATCCCCCCCAAAACACTATGACTCAGAATATCTCATTAGTAAATAAATAAATAAACACGCAGACACGTTCACATAGCAAGAGACAATAATTTGGGCCTGACCCGAAAGGAACCGTACCTGACCGAAGAATTTGTAACAGGATCTTTGATAGGCTTGAAGGTGATTATCTTCAGATACAGTCAGAACTGAAACAGCCCAATAAGTAAGTTTTAAAGAGGGGGCAAGGAGAGAAGAGCACATTTAATTTTGACTCAATTAAACTACCTTTGGTGACAGGCCAAAGCATTGACATCATTACTGAGTGTGAGAGTCTGGGTTGTCTCGGACGCAGTCTGTCTGTCTGCCACGGGACAATGGGTAAGGCACTCTGATTTTTACAGGGAGTGCTCCTTCTGATGGATGCGCTTCCCGTTTTGTGCTGAGTACAGGGGAATCAAATCTGATTGACACCCACTGTCATACGAAAAACAACTCCTGCCCTCCACTTTGGGTGAACTGTGGTTAATTCGAGGCTGCACGGCCGACGTGAGCCTTTTTACCTGTCAAGGGGAATGCTGAATTTGGAGGCCATTTTATCAAAGTGCCACCTGCTTTGTTCCATTTCTCTCCCATCTTTCTGTGTCACTGTTCAGGTTCAGCTCTTTGCTTTGTGCCACTTTGAAAGCACCTGAATACTGCTGCGTAAACGTATAGTTTCTCTCTGTACCTCACCATGTTCAAAATTCTAGATGTTGGGCAAAAGCACACGGAAAATGTTCTTAATTTGCTCCCGTCTGGTTGGTACTACAGGAAATGGAGGTGTGTTGTGTCTTAATTGTCAAGCCTTAACATCATATCCTGGGGGGACCAAATCCTGACGCAAATATGACCAGTCTGTCAATATGGCCGCCCTCCTAGCCACTACTGTGTAGGACAAGCAGCCTGTACTCAAGAAAGAAGCCTGGGGGACTTGAGAGGCCAGAGCGGGGGTTGTTTCGAGCGCAATTGGCAGTGCCAGGAGAGTTGGCGACTGTAGTTGGCACCCGCCCTGGCTGAGGAATCAGCAGACAGCTCGTCTGTATTGGGAGGAAAAGCCTCCCTCGACCCTCTTTCTCTCACTATCTCTCTCTCTCCCTCCCTATTTCTCTTTCCAGACTTAAACTCTCCACCCTTAGGCAATGTATTTTCTTGTCTTTTATGTCGGGGGACTTGGGTGGCATCGCATAGCTTCGGAAAAGCCTGCTCGGGCTCATTTGATGTGCATGCTTTCTAATTGGCACAATGAAAGGATGAAAGAATGGCATCTTAGGGATGCCACCCGTGAAAGGAGACTTGATGAGCAAACACGAACAACTCAAATCACATGGTTATTTCATGCTGTAGTGGCGGGTAAGGGAATATGCACAGTACCGACAGTACGTACACTATGTAGTCTACTGAAAGATGGAGAGTATAAGTGAGTAGCGGTGGTTTACAATGAGCATTTACATATGTGACAATAGCTAAATGGAAAAACCATTAGATTAAATAATAATGATAGGCTGGCATACTTTAAAGCCACGGAGAAACAGTTAAGCTGCACTTGATTTTACATTTCTGGTATCTAACCTGAATGTAATGGGGGACAATTTAAGTGAAAAGAGAAACAGATTAAGGAACGAGAGACGTGAAATAAATGCCTTATTCTTGATGGCAGGTCTAAACTACCAAGCTAAATCCATATTTTATGCAATAACTTTATCAAAAAGACTCAAAAAGACTCACTGAGCCTAAAACTCACAGATTGAATTGACTGAGATCCAATGAAATCATGAAGTCGATGTGACCACCGCTCAGGCACACTGAACCACATCATGGGAAAACTTGAGCATTGGGAAGGCGCTGCTTATACCGCCGGCCAGTGCCAACGCCAAAAAAAGTTACAGAGGTGGAAAATTATGGAACACCCTCTGGTTTTAAGCAATTTCGAAAAATATATTTTATAGTCTAACCTTTTACGAATAAGAAGAGCTAGAGTGCCATACATTTGCATACTGTTTGCGATTTGGCAAACAAAGAAGAACAGGCAAATGCTAATGTACATCCTGTCACGTCTGCTCCCGCTCTACCTCCCCCTGGCGCTTGAGGGGGCCAGGCTGCCCTGCATCACGTACTCCTGCCGTCTATTACGCACACCTGCGTTCCCTCGTCACGCACATCAGTGATATTGGACTCACCTAGACTCAATCATCACCTGTTTATTACCTCCCCTATATTTGACAGTTCCCCGGCTCTGTTCCCTGCTCTGTTCCCCGCTGCTGCATTGATTGTTTTTTGCCTGTGTTTACTAGTTTGCTGGCGCTGTTCCGGTCTTGTTCCATGTCCGTTCTTTATTAAATGTTTGACTCCCCGTACCTGCTTCGTCTCTCCAGCGTCATGGTCTTTCATTATTCACTAAAAGGCTGAACAAAGACATTCCATTGAAAAAGAAAATCCCATCTGTATTAGGGTTGTCACAATACCATTATCATGATACTACAATACTAAATGTTTTATGGCAAAGAGGATAACACAAAGCAGACTAAACTCTTTAGTCTTTTAAAAACCTGCTTTATGTGAATGTCTTATAGCTTGGAAAATGACTCCAAATGACAGTAAGGTTGTTTTTTCACAAAAGTTTTTCTCTCAAAATTAAGTCTGCTTCATGTCTTGTTTGCTTGTCATGATACTTCTGAGTATGGTGATACTGGACGCGTGACAACCGTAATCTGTATCTAGACAACATACAACAGCGATGGACATTGAACAGTGATGGATCTTAATTTAAAGGAGGTATGACAGCTCACCCCATTGGCTTTGCTCAGGGCTTGGAAGTAAATGCTGTAGCTCTTGGACGAAGAGAGAGGGGGGTTCCAGTAGCCGTTGTAGGTCTTGTTGTCGCCTACGGTGAAGGGCTGAACCACAGTCAGGTAGGTGGGCGGGAGCTCCGCCGCAAAGTAGTGGGGCGAATCCAAGATGGAGGCATTCTTGAAGCTGACGGGGACGGGGAAGCACTCCTGCGCGTCGGCTGCCCGCCGCACCTTCTGCTTGCGTTCCTCTTTCACCACCAACTGGTAGACACTGGGGAGGAACATAGGGCAAAGGCCAAGGGTCATCATCAGAGTTCTGACCAGTGCCTTTAGAAAGTATTCACGCCGCTTGACTTTTTCCACATTTTGTTGTGTTACAAGGTGGGATTAACATTTATTTAATTATCATTTTTTGACTACGCTCTACACAAAATTCTATGTAATGTGAAAGTGGAAGCAAAATTCTAACATTTGAAAAAATGTAATAAAAAGAAAAAGAAAACAGTAACATATCTTGATTACATAGGTATTGAACCCCCTTAGTCAATACATGTTAGAATCACCTTGGCAGTGATTACAGCTGTGAGAAGTCTATAAGAGCTTTGCACACCTGAATTGTACAATATTTGCACATTATTCAGCCATTTTTAAGTCATGCCGTAGATTTTCAAGACATTTAATTTTTTACAAAACTGTAGCTACGCCACTCAGAAACATTCAATGTCGTCTTGGTATGCAACTCCAGTGTATATTTGGCATTGTGTTTCAGGTTATTGTCCTGCTGAAAGGGGAATTTCTCTCCCAGTGTCTGTTGGAAAGCAAACTGAACCAGGTTTTCTTCTGGGATTTTGTCTATGGTCTATTCCGTTTCTTTTTATCCTAAAAAAAACTAGTCCTTGCCGATGCGAGCATAGCAATATGATGCAGTCACAACCATGCTTGAAAATTTGTAGAGTGGTATTCAGTGATGTGTGGTGTTGGATTTGCCCCAAATATAACACTTTGTATTCAGGACATAAAGTTAATTTCTTTGCCACATTTTTCCAGTTTTAATTTAGCGCCTTATTTCAAACATGATGCATTTTTTTTTGAATATTTGTACTCTGTACAGGTTTCATTCTTTTCAGTATGTTATTTAGGTTAGTATTGTGGATTAACCACAATGTTGTTGATCCATTGTGTCCTATCACAGCCATTAAACTCTGAAACTGTTTTAAAGTGAAAACACTGAGCAGTTTCCTTCCTCTCCAGCAACTGAGTTAGGAAGAACATTTGCAGCTTTGTAGTAACTGGGTGTATTGATAGACCATCCAAAGTGTAATTAATGGTGAAAACCCTGAGTGGTTTCCTTCATCTCCGGCAACTGAGTTAGGAAGGACGCTTGTAGCTTTGTAGTGACTGGGTGAATTGATACACCATCCAAAGTGTAATTAAAAACTTCACCATAGCCTCATAGTGAAAACCCTGAGCAGTTTCCTTCCTCTCTGGCAACTGAGTTAGGAAGGACGCTTGTAGCATTGTAGTGACTGGATGTATTGATACACCATCCATGCTCAAACGGCTATTGAATGTCTGCTTTAAACATTTTCACCCATCTTTGTGAGGCATTGGAAAACCTCCCTGTTTTTTGTTGTTGAATCTGTGTTTGAAATTCACTGCTAGATTGAGGGACCTTAGAGCTAATTGTATGTGTGGGGTACAGAGATGAGTCATTAAAAACATATTCTTAAACACTATTATTGCACACAGTGCACCATTCATCTTATCAAGGCTTGCAATAACAAAAGGCTTGAATACTTATTGACTCAAGACATTTCATCTTTTCATTTTAATTAATTTGTAAAAATTACAAAAAACATAATTCCAATTTGACATTGAAGGGTATTGTGTGTGTGACACAAAATCTCAATTTAATACATTTTAAATTCAGGCTGTAACACAACAACATGTGGAAAAAGTCAAGGGTGGTGGATACTTTCTGAAGGCACTATATGAAGCGTCTTAGAGTAGTAGTGCTGATCTAGGATCAGTTTGGTCTTTTAGAACACAATGAGTAAGATTACATGGACATGGGGTACCTGATTCTGTGTTAGCACTCCTACCCTAAGACGATTGATACATACGGCCCTTAACTCGACCCCAGGTTCCATAAGAAATGGGTTAAATATTGATTTAAAAATTAATTAATAAAAACAATTGAATTTAATAAGGAACTACCTAATGTCTGAATATATACATAGTGTTTTACATACAGAATGGGTTTGTTGTCTGTGTCGGGTCAGTTTAAAACTATATACAAAGTTTATCTGAGCAGAGAGTCTTACTGCTGCTCTCTCTTAAGCTCCAATCAACTATTCATACCACTCCAAATTGACCACATTTCAAACTTTCAATTTGCTTTGCGATTAGTACGTCCATATCTCCAGTGTGAATTACATCACCTGCTGAATATGTGGACTTTTAACCAAAAAATATATAATGTTTGGTGACCTTTTGGAAAATAAAGGTAACTCCGTGGAAAATGATATGTTATTTACTTTAAATTTAGAATAGAAACCAACATATAAATACAGACTTGTCTGGGGGGAGCACTTCTTTTGGACAGTCATTTCTGTGAGGGACCAGTAGAGGGAAATCTACCCCTAATTAGAAGTGAGGAGCCAGAAGGAGTGGGCTTTAAACTGGCCTTTTTTGAAAGGCCCTGTCAATGGAGAGGAAGATAATGAGTGGAGGGTTTGTTTCTGCTCTGGGGTTCATGAATGGATAAGGACTTCTTTTGAGCCCTGGGGCGCTATAGTGGTTGTCCGCAATTATGTCCATCTATGCCAAGAACACACTTCACAATTATATGCAATTAGGGAAATGTATGTTTCAGTGAAGGACTAGGGCAAATTATCCTAGCCTCTAATTTGGCATCTTTCATATGAGATAATTGCTGATGACCAAAGGAGCGTGGACTTTTCTCTGACAGAAAATATCAATTTCAAACTAATGGCTTTCAGAGACCAAACAAGTGCATTGGAAAAAAGGCTTAGTTGCATCCGTATGTGCAGGATGGATGTAACAACAGCCCGGCTGATCTTGTCATGAGCTTTTTTGGTAAACATTTTCATTAAAGCAAAGCTTTTATGTTCTAGAGACCATTATACTTTTTAAAGCATTATCTGTACAGTATGTGAAATGTAGGCTATCGTTATTTCCAAAGTAATGACTTGTTTTCAACATAAAACAACGTTTATCTGCACTAACTCTATCTTGCACTGACTCTATGCACACTCAGAAGACTATATATACACTCACTCACATACTATTATTATTATCTATCCTGATGCCTAGTCACTTTACCCTGCCTTCATGTACATATCTACCTCAAATACCTTATTATTATCTATCCTGATGCCTAGTCACTAACCTGCCTTCATGTACATATCTGCTTCAAATACCTCATACCTCTGCACATTGATCTGGTACTGGTACTCCCTGTATATAGCTCCATTCTTGTGTATTTTATTCCTCTTCTGTTACTATTTTTCTTTTAAGTATACTTTTTTAACTGTGAAGAGCTCGTAAGCAAGTTAACACCCATTGAATTCGGTGTATGTGACAAATAAAATGTGATTTGAAATATGGCAATGAACCTTATGCACTTAGGTGCACTTAAGTGTTTTACAAAAGGATTTAGTAGTTGATGAATCAGAAAATGTAATATAGCATGCATATTATATTATAGAATACTGTAAATACCCACTTGGATTTAAATTCCTATTTAGCAATTTCACAAGTGTATTATTCCCTTCAGATATTTCAATTCTATAATTCTACACAAGGCCTGGAAATATTGTTAGCCCAATAGCAAGTACATAAGCATTTTCTTTCTGATCAAATGTTAGCCCGTAAGGGCAATTGAGGGATTCGGTTAACACTGGGAAATAGTTTCCTTCTGAGTTGTTAGGTTGAGCATAAAATGTCCTATTTCAATATGCACACACTAACCATATTTTCATGAATGTCAACAAACTGCTTGCGATTGATGTTCCTAAAGCGGTTAAGCTGTTGTTCCAAGCCAACGGCCAGTAGTGTTGAATTGGCATAAGTAAGGATGTCGTGTCTGTTTTGTCAAGGCTATGTTTTCAAAACTGGAACTAAATGCGATGAAACTTTTAAAAGAACTGTGTTGCTCTGCCAACTACAATACAAATTGAACTTGATCCCCTTAATGCATTTTGCATACAAATTGCACTTATATGAATGACTGCTTCTAATACCTCAAAACACCCACAGGAAGAACAATAATTCCGTTTTTAATTTAGGAGATTCTGTGGACTTCGGTGAACCATTTCAAGGTCGAGATAAATATGAATTGGATTCTGTGCTTATAACTTGTCTTTTTTGAGAAAGAAAGGGGTAACACTTTAGTAAAAACCTGTGCAATTAGGCCTAAGCGTTAACTGCACTGTCATGTGTTGAGTATTAACAAATTAATTTCTTAGTGTGCAGATAAGCAGATAAAACAATCAATATATACAATTTAATATAAATTCTTTCCACACACCATTATTTTGCGAATCTGACACCTCCATAATGCCATGCTAAAAATGTGTGAGTTAGGCTTTATGCCAGAGTTTTCACATTTGAAGCAGACTAAGATGAAGTTAACACTTCTAAAATAGAGACACTTGGACATGTAACTTTTGACAGGAAGTGATGTCATAGTGTGGTACCTGACAGGAGCTCCTCTGGACTGGGCAGGCTTCAGCAGAACTGTGATGGTGGTGTCCGTCTCGTTCAGAGGGGGCGTGTCTGTCTCGTATTCCGGCATCGATGGGGCTGGTGGGGAAAGATTCATAGGGGATGAGATCAAGTAAGTGTTCATTGGGGCACGCCATGGAACACTTTTTAAATGTTATGCCACAAAAGACTAACATGATTGAGTCTGTTTTAGTTACTTTTGTTTCTTAATGAACAAAACCCTGTTGAATTCCTATCTTTAAAATGCACTTGGTCCCCTCACATCATTGCAATAATGGATTTAGCCCTGTGATTGCTGAAGCTAATCCAGAACGGAGTATGGCATACAGTAACAGTAAATAGACTATGGAATTGGCCTAAGTCAATATTGTCCATAAAGCCATTGCTAAAGATTGACCTTTTTAAAGATGTATCCTAACACAAGCATGTTGGTGTGAAAGCCTTGCCCTATACACGTCACGATAGTGCCATCTCTTTAAAATGTCACGTCTTCATTATCTCCAAAACATTCATTGGACAACATTGATTAGATAAACCAAGTCTGGAATTAGAAATGCCAATTCGTTCAGGAATCAAAGAGAAAGGTGTTGATGCTCCAGGCCGTCAAGGCTCTAGTCTATTGGATGACTGACAACTGAGACAGGGAATGTTTACTTTCAGAGATAAGAAGACAAATCCTTCATGCTTGTGTTACACCATTTCTATCTATGAATGTCAGGAATGACATGATTCAAATGAATGGTGCACAATGATGAACAATGTTTGATTGCTACATTCGGTGTACTGTACGTTGTCATTCCAGTGATATTTTGACTGTCAGCAACAGCATTAAATTGGTGTGTCAATAACGTGCCAACCACGTGATTTTCTTCATCCCCCAACTTTGTTTTATCTCAGCGTATAAATATATTATTCTACTCTAGCTTAATTTCTACAGTGAGACTCACGCAACTTTATGAATCATTCCCAGCATGTAATCCCTATATAGACATTTGAAAGGTCACTGTTTTACTGAGGTGTATCCATTTAAAAAAATGAACAATTATATACTGGCCTTACAAGTCTTTAGTCAGGTGTTCGAGCCTTGTTCTAAAAGGTATTTTTTTAGAAAACGTAGCATTTTACAATGTCACAGTGTTGGTTTTTTACTTTCATACAACATACAAAAGGAAAAAGGAGAACAAAACTGCTATGGTACAATGGTGCACGTAATTTCTGTTTTAGTTGTCATCTGTGCTCCCTCTCCGGCCTCTAGGTCACCAGGCTGCTCGTTATGGCGCACACCTGTCACCAGCGTTATGCACATTTGCACATAATGACACTCACCTGGACTCCACCACCTCCTTGATTACCTGCCCTTTATATGTCACTCCCTTTTGTTTCCTCCCAAGTCATCATTGTTCCTGTTTCTGTTCCAGTGTCATGTCTGTGCGTTGTTTGTGTTTCTTGTTTTGTATTTAGTTGCGTTTATTTATTAAAACATTATTTATTTATTAAAACAAATTGAACTTGCTTCCCGGCTCTCAGCATACATCGTTACAGTAGTGCTTGCTGTTGTATGTATGTGAACTTCTGATACCAACGTAACACCACTATTAAGACTATCTGCTCTGAACAGGTCTCACTCACCTGCTATCTTGGTGGCGATGCGGGTGGTAACAGGGGGTCCAAAACCTTTGTTGGTGCTGGCTTTGAGGGTGAAGAAGTAGGTGGTGCCCGGGTAGAGCCCCACAAACAGGTGGTGGGTCTCGTTGCGTAGCTTGAACACCCTGCCACGCTGGGTGGTCAGGTCTGCACTGGGGTCCAAGGAGCTCAGAGCCTTGTAGGTGATCTGTAAGAGCAGAGAGAAAAAGGTGACACTGTGGGTGGGGAGCAGCAACATGGAGTAACTCTTAAACTGGGTTAAATCAAGGGTTTATATATTCATCTTGTTGCACCAAATGTTAAACATAGTTTTAAATTAATCCTAGTTAAATTAAATTTAGTGGTGGAAAAAGTACTCAATTTTCATACTTGAAAAAAATAAAAGTGAAAGTCACCCAGTAAAATACTACTTAAGTAGAAGTTTAAAAGTATTTGGTTTTAAATATACTTAAGTATCAAAAGTAAACGTAAAAGTACAAATAATTTAAGATAATTAAGCAAACCAGACGGTACAATTTTCTTTTTTTTTTTACAGATAGCCAGGGTCACACTCCAACACTCAGTCACCATTTAAAAACAAAGCATTTGTGTTTAGTGAGTCCTCCAGATCAAAGGCAGTAATGATGACCAGGGATGTAATAATGATGACCATTGGCTGAGATAATGAATAGGCTGAACATGCCGAAAGATGAGTTTCAGATTTGTCTGCAGTGTGTCTATAAATTTACATGTATGAAGTGTTTGTAATGTTAGTGATGTTTTCATAGAATGCTAACTAGCTAACATTGAACTAATTTGGTTAACTTTAGCTAGCTATGACAATCGGTTTGAATTGCTAGTTAAAACCTGTTAAAGATATGGCTGACTACTGCCCCCTTTGGAGAAATTGCGTGCCCATAGTAAACTGAAAAAAAAAATGTCAAAAATTGCTAATATATGCATATAATAATTATTATTGGATAGAAAACACTCTAAAGCTTCTAAAACCGTTGGAATTATGTCTGTAAGTATAGCAGAACTCACAGGGCAGGCATTCTTCCAAACTAGTTTTGTGGTCATGAAAGTTGGGGCAACTTTGACGTCATTGCCCCCACCCTTCCCAACCAGCTATGGATCTGGGGACACTTTCTGTGTCTTCCACTAGATGTCCTCATTCTGTAGAGCGTTTAATCGTTCAAATCCCGCGAGAATTGGCCCTATGGGAGTGAATTGAGTAAGTGCCGCGAGAAAAAACCTGTGCGTTAGGGTGCGAATTGGTCCCAGCAATTCCTTTGTTCCAGCACTCAGGAGAAGGACAAACAATGACCGGTTGAATTGAAAATTGTTTTGTATGTCTATAACATCCTAAAGCTTGGTTCTGCACTTAGTTTGACCTGTTTAGTCGACATATAATATGTAATTTTGAAGTTTAGATGCGCAACTTTTCCGGACCAGAGGACATTTTGGGTGCATTTCAGCTGATGTTATTAGCAGTAGCTAATACAAAGACGCAAGACTTGAAACCAAACGATGTATTGGGTAAGTATGAACCCTTCCAGAACATTCTGAACGAAGACCATCGAAGGTAAGGGAATATTTATGCTGAAATCTGTGTTTCTGTTGACTCCAACATAGCGGAGAAATATAGCTTATATCTGAGCGCCGTCTCAGAATATTGAATAGTGGGCGATTTCTGTAACGTTAAAAATAAATGTAACAAAGCGATTGCATTAAGAAGCAGTGTATCTTTCTAACTATATGTAGAACATGTATATTTAGTCAAAGTTTATGATGTCTATTTACGTTATCTTGTGGCGCTACCTACATTTTCTGCGGACATTTTTGAGTATTTTCTGAACATGAATTCAATGTAAATGGTGTTTTCGCCGTAAAACATTTAAAAAATCTGACATGCTGGGTAGATGAACAAGGTGTTTATCTTTCATTTGAGCTATTGGACTTGTTAATGTGTGGAGGTTAAATATTTTTGCGTTCCATGCACCACGGTTTGAGCTGAACGGGGGGGCGTACCCCGAGGGGAACCCCTGGCGTCAACAAGTTTTAAAGCTTGCTATTAGCTAGCCAGCTGACATTAGATGGCTGGCTTTCTAGCTAACATTGGACTTATTACTTTAGCTATCTGTACATTACTATTTATATTTTTGATTACTTTTACTTCACTACATTCCGAAAGAAAATAAATGACTTTTTACTTCATTTATTTTCCCTGACACCCAAAAGTAAGTTACATTTTGACAGGAAGATTGTCAAATGAACACACTTATCAGGAGAACATCCCTGGTCATCCCTACTGCATTTGATCTGGCAGACTCACTAAACACAAACACCTAGTTTGAGTGTTGAGTGTTGGATTGTGCCCCTGGCTATTCGTCAATTAAAAAAAATGAACAATTGGTCCGTCTGGTGTAATATAAGGAATTTGAAGTGATTTATACTTTTACTTTTGATACTTAGGTACATTTTAGCAATTCCATTTACTTTTGAAACTTAAGTATTGTTTAAAACAAATACTTTTAGACTTCTACGCAAGTAGTATTTTCCTGGGTAACTTTTACTTGAGTCATTTTCTATTAAGGTATCTTTACATTTACTCAAGTATGACAATTTAGTACTTTTTCCATCACTGGATGTGGCTGGGGGTTATATACAGTGGGGATAACAAGTATTTGATACACTGCCGATTTTGCAGGTTTTCCTACTTACAAAGCATGTAAAGTCTGTAATTTTTTATCATAGGTACACTTCAACTGTGAGAGACAGAATCTTAAACAAAAATCCAGAACATCACATGATATGATTTTTAAATAATTCATTTGCATTTTATTGCATGACATAAGTATTTGATCACCTACCAACCAGTAAGAATTCAGGCTCTCACAGACCTGTTAGTTTTACTTAAGAATCCCTCCTGTTCTCCACTCATTACCTGCATTAACTGTACCTTTTTGAACTCGTTAGCTGTATAAAAGACACCTGTCCACACACTCAATCAAACAGACTCCAACCTCTCCACAATGACCAAGACCAGAGAGCTTTGTAAGGACATCATTGATAAAATTGTAGACCTGCACAAAAGGCTAGGATCGGCTACAGGACAATAGACAAGCAGCCTGGTGAGAAGGCAACAACTGTTGGCGCTTTTATTAGAAAATGGAAGAAGTTACATATGACGGTCAATCACCCTCGGTCTGGGGCTCCATGCAAGATCTCACATTGTGGGGCATCAATGATCATGAGGAAGGTGAGGGATCAGCCCAGAACTACACGGCAGGACCTGGTTAATGACCTGAAGAGAGCTGGGACCACAGTCTCAAAGAAAACCATTAGTAACACACTACGCCGTCATGGATTAAAATCCTGCAGCGCATGCAAGGTTCCCCTGCTCAAGCCAGTGCATGTCCAGGTCCGTCTGAAGTTTGCCAATGACCATCTGGATGATCCAGAGGAGGAATGGGAGAAGGTCATGTGGTCTGATGAGACAAAAACTGAGCTTTTTGGTCTAAACTCCACTCGCCGTATTTGGAGGAAGAAGAACAACCGCAAGAACACCATCCAAACCGTGAAGCATGGAGGTGGAAACATCATTCTTTGGGGATGCTTTTCTGCAAATGGGACAGGACGACTGCACCGTATTGAGGGGAGGATGGATGGGGCCATGTATCGCGAGATCTTGGCCAACAACCTCCTTCCCTCAGTAAGAGCATTGAAGATGGGTCGTGGCTGGGTCTTCCAGCATGACAACGACCCGAAACACACAGCCAGGGCAACTAAGGGGTGGCTTCGTAAGAAGCATCTCAAGGTCCTGGAGTGTCCTAGCCAGTCTCCAGACCTGAAAACAATAGAACATCTTTGGAGGGAGCTGAAAGTCCGTATTGCCCAGCGACAACCCCGAAAGCTGAAGGATCTGGAGAAGGTCTGTATGGAGGAGTGGGCCAAAATCCCTGCTGCAGTGTGTGCAAACCTGGTCATGAACTACAGGAAATGTATGATCTCTGTAATTGCAAACAAAGGTTTCTGTACCAAATATTAAGTTCTGCTTTTCTGATGTATCAAATACTTATGTCATGCAATAAAATGCAAATGAATTACTTAAAAATCATACAATGTGATTTTCTGGATTTTTGTTTTAGATTCCGTCTCTCACAGTTGAAGTGCACCTATGATAAAATTACAGACCTCTACATGCTTTGTAAGTAGGAAAACAAAATCAGCAGTGTATCAAATACTTGTTCTCCCCACTGTAATTTCTTCAGATGTCCCATCAATTTAGACAAGTGTATCTGGGTAAGCGTCATTTAATATTTATAAAGAAATTTGAATCCTTAAAACCTTTTAAGGATAGGGGGCAGCATTTCCACTTTTGGATAAATAGCGTGCACAATTTCAACTTCCTGCTACTCATGCCAGGAATATATTATATGTATATGATTAGTAGGTGTGGATAGAAAACACCCTGAAGTTTCTAAAACTGGTTCAATCCTGTCTGTGACTATAACAGAACTTATGTAGCAGGCAAAACCCTGAAGAAAAACTGTTCAGAATGTTTAATTTTTTTTGCCTCTGACCGTTCCCTCAGTTGTCTTTGCCAAGGGAATTTTGACAGCGCCATTTTACAGTTCCTACGACTTCCACAGGATGTCACCAGTCTTTGGAATTGGGTTGAAGTTAATCATTGGTGCAACGAAGAAGAGGCACATCCTGGAACAACGTTACACTGTTGAGAGTTACGCAAGAGGGTAAATGGTGCATGTTTTGTTTACTTGCTCTATTGAATACAGATTGCCCCGTCTACAATTTGATCGATTACTAACGTTTAAAAATACCTAAAGTTGTATTACAAAAGTAGTTTGAAATATTTTGGCAAAGTTTATAGGCAACTTTTGAAATGTTTTGTAGTGACGTTGTGTTTTGGCAAGCTTTTTTTTCCGGATCAAACCTGCTTTATAAATGGACATTTTGGGTATACATGGAAGGAATTAATCGAAAAAAAGGACCAATTGTGATGTTTATGGGACATATTGGAGTGCCAACAAAGAAGCTCATCAAAGGTAATGCATTTTTTATATTTTATTTCAGTGTTTTGTGTAGCGCCTGCTACACTAGTTATTTTGTTTACAACTGGTTCAGGTGGGTGCATGCTATCAGATAATAGCTTCTCATGCTTTCGCCGAAAATAATTTTTAAAATCTGACATGCTGGCTGGATTCACAACGAGTGTAGCTTTAATTGAGTATCCTGCATGTGTGATTTAATGAAAGTTTGAGTTTTATAGCGTTTTATTTGAATTTGGCGCTCTGCATTTCCCGAGGCTATTGGCCACTTGAGACTAGCGTCTCACTATCCCCAAGAGGTTAAAGAGATGGGTGGGGCTGGCTTAAGAGAGTGTGAACAATGCTGAAAGGGTGTAGACAAAGAAGAGCTCTCCAGTAGGGACCAAAACATTCAAAGGCCCTTTTCTCAAAAATGAGTTTATCAACTTTCAAAGCAGAATTACTTCACCATTGTTCCTCAAAAATGCAGTGTATGATATACCATTTTGTAGCTCTGAGTAATCAATGTAAAAAACCCAATTTCAAATTTTGCTACATAGACCAATTTGAGCCGGTCAGTCACAAATGTGGGCCTGCAAGCTTCTTTTTCCAATGCTTTCTGATACACCAATGCTTTCTGATTCAGGATGACCAACATTGCAAACGTTACCTTAAATGGTTTGATAGTTCCTAGTGACAAGCTGTCCTACTGTAAGTAGAAAGGAAGAGCAGAAATGCAGGATAGAAAGGTAAACATATTGCCATGTGTGTGGGTTGTAAACATGGTGGTTGTCTAATTGGTACCAATCCCCAAAATAGTATGTGATTTAAGGAATTATTTCTATCAACAGCACACAATATTGTCATTTTCGGGCATATGCATTGTTTTGCAATAGTGAAGGAGAATATAATGGCAATGTCAGTTCTATTGGTCCTACCAGTGAGTTTCCGTTTCCATTTGAATTATCTCCACAGTGCTGTGTGCCACGGCAATGAAATACTGGCAATACATTACAACAGAAATATTGACGCCGTCAAAACAATCAGGCAGCGCTTCCATAACCACAAACATTCAAACACATAGCCTGTATTGTTTTTATTTTTTTACCGGTGGAGATTGATGTTTGTGTAAATTGATGTCTACAGGGTTGCGGGCAATAAAAACATTTTAGACTGATGTTTCACAGATCACAACTCCATTATACAATTCAAATCAAACCAATTGACAGCTCAGTGCCTGCTGGCAGCTAGGCCAGTCACTGCTTGAAAGGCTTTCATGGTAAGTGCTGGATCCGGTGATGTCCCGAGACCGTGTTGCACTGACCACAGGCAAATAAGCAGTTGGGGCAAGACAAGCCCAGAAAGAAAAAAAACAGAAATTATAAGGAGTGTTTGTGTGTGTTTGTGTATGTGGGCGGGGTCATCCAGAGTTGTGTCCTATATAAGCCTTTTTGAAACATGTCAATGTGGACCTCCAGACAAAGCTGGGCCAAAATTATGCAATATGAATATGGGTCTCTAGCCGTATAGACTTTGGGTGTGTGATTGGTGGTCCTTGGCTGTGTGAGACAGTGGGCTAGGGTGAGTCAGACTTCAGCATCTGTCAGACGTCATGGGGGTGTTTTAAAGGCTGCTGGCTAATCTAGACTGATTAGCATAAGTCCTCATCAAGCCACTAATGGCTTGCAGGATTTCCAAGCTCGATAAAGAGTCGTAAAGGAACTGAAACTGAAACAAATGGAGCCTTCCTGTAGACGTGGTTTCCTAATTCCTTTCCTAGCTATAATTTATGCAATAAAGTTTAGGTTAACTGGTTCACAACACTTGGCATTTATCTTCGCAAGGCATCCGTTTGAGTTGACAAGCATCCACTATTGAATGCATGGCAGCAATAAATATTTCCTTGTTGTTGTGCTTCAATAGACTGTCCCCATTGCCATCAAGGTTCTATCTGCTGTCACCAGTCCTTGCACTGGATACAAACGTCAGTGAAAAATTTATATTTGTGATATACACTGCTCAAAAAAATAAAGGGAACACTAAAATAACACGTCCTAGATCTGAATGAATGAAATATTCTTATTAAATACTTTTTTCTTTACATAGTTGAATGTGCTGACAACAAAATCACACAAAAATTATCAATGGAAATCAAATGTATCAAATAAAGGAGGTCTGGATTTGGAGTCACACTCAAAATTAAAGTGGAAATTAAAACAAGTCAAAATGAGGCTCAGTAGTGTGTGTGGCCTCTACGTGCCTGTATGACCTCCCTACAACGCCTGGGCATGCTCCAGATGAGGTGGAGGATGGTCTCCTGAGGGATCTCCTCCCAGACCTGGACTAAAGCATCCTCCAACTCCTGTACAGTCTGTGGTGCAACGTGGCATTGGTGGATGGAGTGAGACATGATGTCCCAGATGTGCTCAATTGGATTCAGGTCTGGGGAACGGGCGGGCCAGTCCAATCAGCCTTCCTCTTGCAGGAACTGCTGACACACTCCAGCCACATGAGGTCTAGCATTGTCTTGCATTAGGAGGAACCCAGGGCCAACCGCACCAGCATATGGTCTCACAAGGGGTCTGAGGATCTAATCTCGGTACCTAATGGCAGTCAGGCTATCTCTGGCGAGCACATGGAGGGCTGTGCGGCCCCCCAAAGAAATACCACCCCACACCATGACTGACCCACCGCCAAACCGGTCATGCTGGAGGATGTTGCAGGCAGCAGAACATTCTCCACGGCGTCTCCAGACTGTCACGTCTGTCACATGTGCTCAGTGTGAACCTGCTTTCATCTGTGAAAAGCACAGGGCGCCAGTGGCGAATTTGCCAATTTTGGTGTTCTCTGACAAATGCCAAACGTCCTGCACAGTGTTGGGCTGTAAGCACAACCCCCACCTGTGGACGTCGGGCACTCATACCACCCTCATGGAGTCTGTTTCTGACCGTTTGAACAGACACATACACATTTGTGGCCTGTTGGAGGTCATTTTGCAGGACTCTTGTAGTGCTCCTCCTTGCACAAAGGCGGAGGTAGCGGTCCTGCTTCTGGGTTGTTGCCCTCCTACGGCCTCCTCCACGTCTCCTGATGTACTGGCCTGTCTCCTGGTAGCGCCTCCATGCTCTGGACACTACGCTGACAGACACAGCAAACCTTCTTGTCACATCTCGCATTGATGTGCCATCCTGGATGAGCTGCACTACCTGAGCCAGTTGTGTGGGTTGTAGACTCCGTCTCATGCTACCACTAGTGAAAGCACCGCCAGCATTCAAAAGTGACCAAAACATCAGCCAGGAAGCATAGGAACTGAGAAGTGGTCTGTGGTCCCCACCTGCAGAACCCCTCCTTTATTGGGGGTGTCTTGCTAAATGCCTATAATTTCCACCTGTTGTCTATTCCATTTGCACAACAGCATGGGAAATGTATTGTCAATCAGTGTTGCTTCCTAAGTGGACAGTTTGATTTCACAGAAGTGTGATTGACTTGGAGTTACATTGTGTTGTTTAAGTGTTGCCTTTATTTTTTTGAACAGTGTATTTATAGTGGAATTTCAGGCAGCAACACAGCACATTGACTCAGGAAGTCCTACTGCCATCAACACCCTTCCATTTTATACCCGCCAGGCCTGCAGTGAGACTGCGTTGCTCATAATAAATACCTGAAATCAATATTTATTCATGGAGACTCTTACTCAGACTTGTAAAATATTATCCCCAAATTTTTGTTGCTTTAGTTTGGGTGTGAATGCGTATTCCTCTGGCTCTCCTTCTCGTTGGTTGATATACTCAGCAGGGAGGCGTAATAAAGCAGAGGTAGTTTACTGCCCAATGAAACAGCAGAAGCCCACTGAGGCACTGCACTGTGGATAATGGAGAGACTACGTCTGTGGAATAACTCGTCGCCGATGCGAGAGATGGATGCCAATAAATAAGGACGCTGTACCAAACAGCAGCACACATAAATAAAAGCAAAAGACAGAGGGCAATGTGTCTTTTTCTTTAATGGCAGAGTTCGGGGAAAGTTTCCGTTACTGCTGTTGTTTGATGTTTGAGATTTCAATTGGTTCCTTAGTCAACTTTAACTTTTGTTAGTGACAAGTTCGGTCTGAATAAAACCTCTATATAATACAGTATGCCCTACAAATTGAAATGGGCTAAACCAAATAAATATTATTTTTAATTTTTTATTAGAAATAAGGACATTCAAGAACAGGATGGTCGCTTCAATTGTTGGGACATTAATATATTTGCTTCAAAACCCCCGCAATCAATGAAAAGCCTACAAAATGCCATAGCAACAATGGCGTCAATCGCAATATCAATCTATAAATGTTTCCACCTCGGGGACAAAGGAGAGGACAGTTTCAAAAGCTACAAGGCAATCAATGGTCTTCCATTATCCATTCATGTCCATTCAGTTATCTTGTATAGGAAGCCTTTTCAGTGTCACACTAGATACAAATCAAGAGGGAATGATGCTGATGCATTTGGCGAAAGAGAGGCTACAATGTGGGGAGGAAATAATAGGTCTCTATAATATACAGATAATAAAATATACCATTTAAAAGACACATTTATCCAGAGTGACTCACAATACGTGAGTGCATACATTTTTAGGAAGTGTATGTGATCCCTGCAGGAATTTAACCTACGACCTTGGTGTTACCAGCACCATGGTCTAACCAACCACGCAGAACCACATTGTCTGCCTGGGCACGTTATCATTGGAGATGGGGTGGCTGACTAGCTGAAGTAGGGGCAGGTGATAGAGCTGCTATTTGGCTACCAGCTCGGTGCAAGGTAGCAAATCCACATCACTCAGGCCATTAGCGAACAGTTAAAATGCAGGCCTGTAATTGAGTGGAGCAAGTGTGAAGTTGCTCAGCTTGTCCATCCATCTCTCCGTTGTCACTGGGAAACAGGGACAAATGGGGTGCTGTTTGTAGCATGCCATTTGTTGTGAAACAGATTAATTACGAGGCACAAACTGTTTACATTTTGTAGCATCTGTTACATAGCATTTAACATGTTACAAACGACATCCCGTGAGGGTACAACTGGATACAGCTCTTACAGAAGAGACTTTGATGTAACAGTGGTCCTTACAGTATTGGCTAGGGGAGCTTGCACACATTTACAGTACTGTGCGGCTAGGGAAAGATGAAAAGGGAGGGAAAGTATTGATGCCAGAGAACTGTCACAAAGTGATGCGAGATGACAAAGGAAGATTCTGTGTGGATTTGGACACATTGATTTTATTTGCATGTACAGCACTGCATATTGAGAGACAAGAGAAGAGCTGTCATTTGACGACTGCTACGTACACAGTTGGCTTAGAATAGAAGGGCAGAACTCGTAATGCACAATCAACTGTTTTATCCGTTGGTTATGTCACTTGTCCATGAGATGGTTGTGCTAACGAAATGCTTGTGCTTACGTTCCGACAGTGCAGCAACATCTAACAATTTCATGACAAATACCTAATACACACAAATGTATGTAAAGGAATGAAATTAAGAATATAGAAAAAAATGGACGAGCAACATCAGAGCGGCATAGACTAATATACAGTAGATAGTATAGAATACAGTATACGTATACATATGAGATGAGTAATGCAAGATATGTAAACATTATTAAAGTGACATTATTAAGGTGACTAGTGTTCCATTTATTAAAGTGGCCAATGATTTCAAGTAGGCAACAGTCTCTCTGTGCTATTGATGGCTATTTAACAGTTTGATGGCCTTGAGATAGAAGCTGTTTTTCTGTTTCTCGGTCCCAGCTTTGATGCACCTATACTGGCCTCGCCTTCTGGATCATAACAGGGTGAACAAGCAGTGGCTCGGGTGGTTGTAGTCCTTGATGATATTTTTGACCTTCCTGTGACATTGGGTGCTGTAGGTGTCCTGGAGGGCTGTTGCGCCTTCTTTACCACACTGTCTGTGTGGGTGAACCATTTCAATTTGTCAGTGATATGTAAGTCGAGGAACTTAAAACATTCCACCTTCTCCACTGCGGTCCCGTTGATGTGGATAGGGGGGTGCTCCCTCTGCTGTTACCTGAAGTCCACTATAATCTCCTTCACTTTGTTGATGTTGAGGGAGAGGTTATTTTCCGGATACCACACTCCCAGAGCCCTCACCTCCTCCCTGTAGGCTGTCTCGTCGTTGTTAGTAATCAAGCCTACTACTGTTGTGTCGTCTGCAAACTTGATGATTGAGTTGGAGTCGTGCATGGCCATGCAGTAATGGGTGAACAGGGAGTACAGGAGGGGGCTGAGCATGCACCCTTGTGGGGCCCCAGTGTTCAGGATCAGCGAAGTGGAGATGTTGTTTCCTACCTTCACCACCAGGGGGCAGCCCCTCAGGAAGTCCAGGACCCAGTTGCACAGGGCGGGGTCGAGACCCAGGGTCTCGAGCTTAATGACGAGTTTGGAGGGTACTATGGTGTTGAATGCTGAGCTATAGTCAATGAACATCATTCTTACGTAGGTATTCCTCTTGTCCAGATGGGATAGGGCAAGTGTACAGTTTGATGGCAATTTCATCGTCTGTGAACCAATTGGGGCGCTAAGCAAATTGAAGTGGGTCTAGGGTGACAGGTAAGGTAGAGGTGATATGATCCTTGACTAGTCTCTCAAAACACTTCATGATGACAGAAGTGAGTGCTACGTGGCTATAGTCATTTAGTTCAGTTTCCTTTGCATTCTTGGGTAAAGGAACAATGGTGGCCATCTTGAAAGCATGTGGGGACAGCAGACTGGGATAGGGAGAGATTGAATATGTACGAAACACACCATCCAGCTGGTCTGCGCATGCTCTGAGGATGCGGCTAGGGATGCCGTTTGGGCTGCCAGCCTTGCGAGGGTGAACACGTTTAAACGTCTTACCATGGAAAAGGAAAGCCCACAATCATTGGTAGCTGGCCACCTCGGTGGCACTGTGTTATCCTCAAAGCAGGCAAAGAACATGTTTAGCTTGTCCGGAAACAAGACGTCGGTGTCCGCATTGTGGCTGGTTTTCCTTTTGTAGTCCGTGATTGTCTGTAGATTGTCTGTAGTCATTGAATTACGACTCCACTTTGTCTCTATACTGATGTTTTTCCTGTTTAATTGCCTTGCGGAGGGAATGACTACTCTGTTTGGATTCTGCCATATTCCCAGTCACCTTGCCATGGTTAAATGCAGTGGTTCGTGCTTTCAGTGTTGAGTGAATGCTGCCAACGATACACGGTTTCTGCTTAGGGTAGGTTTTAATAGTCACAGTGGGTACAAAATCTCCTATACACTTCTTTATAAACTCAGTAACCATCTCAGTATATACATCAATATTATTTTCTGAAGCTCCATATCCCAGCCCACGTGATCAAAACAATCTTGATACATGGATTCTGATTGGTAAGACCAGTGTTTAATAGTCCTTAGCATGGGTACATTCTGTTTGAGTTTCCGCCTATAGGAAGGGAGGAGCAAAATGGAGTCGTGGACAGATTTGCCGAAAGGAGGGCGGGGGAGGGCCTTGTATGCATGCCGGAAGTTGGAATAACAATGGTTGAGTGTTTTTCCAGCGCGAGTACTACAGTCAATATGCTGATCGAATTTAGGTAGCCTTTTCCTCAAACTTGCTTTGTTGAAGTCCCCAGATACAATAAATGCAGCCTCAGGATATATGGTTTCCAGTTTGCAAGTCCAGTGAAGTTCCTTGAGGGCAGTCGTGGTATTGGCTTTAGTGGGGATATACACGGCTGGGACAATAACCGAAGATAATTATCTTGGGCGATAATACGGTCGGCATTTGATTGTGAGGTATTCTAGGTTGGGTGAACAAAATAACTTGAGTTCCTGTATGCTATTAGAATTACACCATGAGTCGTTAGTCATGAAACATACACACCCCTTCTTCTTCCCGGTGCGATGAACTGAGAATCCAGATGGCTGGACCAACTCCGACAGGTATATCCCGAGTGAGCCATGTTCCCGTGAAACAGAGTATGTTACAATTCCTGATGTCTCTCGGGAAAGAAACCATTGCCCTGATCTCGCCAACTTTGTTATCCAGGGACTGAAAATTAGCGAGTAATATACTCAGAAGCGGTATTTGGTGTGTGCGCCTTCTAAGTCTGACCTGAAGACCGCTCAGAATCCCTCTACTTTTCCGGAGTTGTTTTGGGTCGGCCTCTGGAATAAGTTCAATTGCCCTGAGTGGTGCGTACAAAGGATCCGCTTCGAGAAAGTAATATTCCTGGTCGTAATGCTGGTAGTCTCGGTGAGTTGCCGCCGCTCTGATATTCAATAGTTCTTCCTGGCTGTATGTAATAACACATTTTCTGGGCTAACGATGTATGAAATAATACAGAAAAAAAACGAAATAATGCAATGTTTCCTAAGAATTACAAGCGAGGCAGCCCTCTCTGTCGGTGCCATTTTCTTTTTTTTTTAAGACCACATAGACCATACAAATTCTAATCTGGACATTGAAGCCATTTCCACTGGTGATTTTCATTCTACCCCTCTATCAAGGGAATGATTTAGACCATGGACACAAGGTGGGTGCAATTCATTATCAAATAGAACAGAAAACCAGCAGTACTCCGGAACTCCAGGCTCAGATTTGAATAACCCTGATACAGGCTTGCCAGGGGTAAATTTACAGTACTGTTCTAAAA